>NC_141878.1:149841893-150144924 GCF_056163025.1 Triticum urartu
TTCGAGTATTGTGTGTGTCAGCATTACTGATCCAGGGATGACACTGAAGCACAGAGACTTGACCGTTTGAGGTCATGTCGCTACAAGATGGTATCAGAGCACACGCTGAGTGTAGGACACGACCACTAAGCTAAAGCCCTAGATCACTATTCTCTTCTCATTTCTGACCCCTCTCCATTTTATACTCTTTAGGATGGCGGACGCAAGGAACAAGTTTGCACAGCCGTGTGAAGACACACCTTTTGGACGACACTTGAAGGAAGTCACTAGGTACCTGAACACAGGAATACCAAGCTTCACCGGGACTTATAACGCCACTTTACCAGAAGAGGAGCGATGTATGATTCATGTTCAAGTTCCAGGAAGGACATTCACGCCAGTCACTAAGCCCATAGAGTTTTCCTTTGATGCACCAACCTGGAGTCTAGGAAAGAGTATGGCAGCTCATATCACCATGGGACGCATTGGAGAAGCTTACCAAAAGGAGCTTAAGGATACTATCTACCAGATTTGTGGGCGCCGAGATGAGCAATGGGAGATGATCAGCACCAGGAAAGATAGATCAATTGCAGCTTTTGTCCAGGAGTTAAACCAGCACATTCATCACCAGGAGAACCAGATGTGCGCAGGCATGATAGATCTTAAGAAGGCGATGGCCAGGATCACGGAACTCGAGGAAGAACTTAAGGCTACACGCGAAGATTATGAGGAAGAAATCGTCGTACTAGTGGAGAAGAATGATGATCTGGAAAGGAAGCTAGGAATATTCATGGGAGACCCCGCACCAGGAGGAGAAGACGAAGAACCCAAGGAGATTCGTTTGGAGGACTACATCATCATCGATGACACCGACTCGGACCCCGACGATAGCGATGATGACTATGAAGACGAAGCTGGAGCAGACATCATGGAGTCTTCGACCGATCAATATTTTTAGTAGACCACCACATCAGTAGTAGTATTCCACCATATATATAGTATAATCCGGGCACTTTTGTAACAATAGTTAGATTGATTGTATGCCCTTGCTTGATTGATTGAGTGAAATGATTGTGTTTGTCTCATGTGCATATGGGTAGTGTTTCTCTCATTAGACCTCATTCTATTCTAATCTCTTCCCTCTAACACCCATCAGATGCCTCCGAGACGTGACCCCGGATTTACCTTCCCACCGGAGCTCACTCAGTTGATCCAGCAACAGAATATCCTGATGCAGTTGTTAGTTCAGAACCAAGGCAACAACAACAACAACCTACCACCACAACCACCAGTTGATAATTTAGCCCGTTTTCTGAGGGTGCAACCATCGGTGTTTTCCAGTAGCACCGAGCCCATAGTAGCAGATGATTGGCTCCGCTGGATTGGAAGGGAGTTAACCACTGCAGGATGTACCGATGCTGAGAAGGTGCGTTTTGCCGCACATCAGTTGGATGGACCAGCAGCCTCATGGTGGGAGAATTACACTGTCACCTACCCTATAGCCACTGTTACATGGGACCAGTTTTAGCAAGCTTTCCACATAGCCCATGTCTCAACTGGAGCTATGAGTACGAAGAAGCGTGAGTTTCGCAACTTACGCCAGGGGAACCGTACTGTGGCTCAGTACGCGGATGAGTTTAGCAAGTTATCTCGCTATGCCCCTGATGATGTGGCCACAGATGCCGCAAAGCAGGAGAAGTTTATGGAAGGGTTGAATGATGAGACGTAGCGACCCGACCTCAAACGGTCAAGCCTTTGTGTATCCGTGCCATCCCTGGATCAGTATGCTGGCACACACAGTACATCAATGTATATATCAAAGTGCAATCACATGTATAAATAACGTAAGCCAGATATATATATATACCTCTTAAGTCTCAGCGGAAACAAACATAAGGGTGTGGAGTCCCATCAACACCAACGGCAAGTTGAGTGTAGACCGTAACCCTACAACATAACTCTTACTCATCGTAGAAATTCCTGTAACATAAGACGTTGCAGCCCTGTAGGTGACTACATTGAATGTACTAGCAAGTCACATCATAAGAATAATGAACCTATTTGTACATGCAATTTGGCTGGTGGAAAGCTCTAAGTTTAGATTTCGCATAAAGCTAGTTTTTCCCTAGAATAAAAGATATTATTCTACCACTACCGTATAGCATAGGATGAGTTGGCAAACCCAACTCAATCCATTCCCAAAGTTTCATTTAAAATCCAACTGTTTAATTAAGAGTGATGAGATCTCCCAGCATTTCCACTACTAGATGCTCAAGTTGTCCGTAACCGGGGACACGGCTAATCGATTAGGTTTTAACACTCTGCAGAGGTTTGCGCACTTTTCCCCACAAGACTCCATCGCCTCCCTTGAAGTTCTCGCACTGCCTGGCGTTTGAGAACAGGATGACCGATACATAGTCTTTCGAAAGTATTTCCCCTTAACCCACGAATAGGCCGGTACACCTACTCATTCTACATCTGCTAGCCCATCCCGCAAGGGGTCACACTAACTACGCAACTAAGCCAGAGCCCATATTGGCTTGTGGCTGCACACGTAAGCTTCTAGACATGAGAATACAATTGATCTCTTTGAGCCTGGGCGGCCGACCAGTAGTGGTGCACCACCATGGATTAACCATGCATGCACCCACTGTACTTCGCCACAATTCAAACCAAATACCGCCCAGGTAGTTCATTTACAAGTCTTGGTCCTGATTACTACTTTGTCACTCATGTCTCACCATGTTCGCTTCCCAAACCACGTCTACATTTAGCGAGGCAAAAATAAACTTACACGACGGTGACAAGGATGTATATATCGGACCTACCTTAAATGAACTACTAGGTAACGACATAGCCATCTAGCAACAATAAATCCTACCATGCAATCCTACCAGAAAAGGACTAAGTGCATAATATAAACATAGGTAATTGGAAGAATGGTCAAATGTGAACTTGCCTGGTAATAGTTGATGAAGATTATATCGCTCTCAGAAATTTACTTAATAGAACTATTCGTCACTCTCCGATGAAAATCTATAAAGTCAAACATCGCACTCACATAAGCAATCATTTTAGAGAACCAAGAAGAACATGCAAAGTAAAAAGTCTTGGAAAAACCAAATGAACATACAACACACTTAACTATCACAAAATATTCTAAGTGCAACACAACATAGGCATGGGGTTCAGAATTTGTGATGTGAAGCATAGTGCATACAAGGCATACGAGTAATACTACTATGGACAGATCCTAAGTGCGAAAATTAGTGTGATCATGATCCAGGTGATAGGGTTTGGCTACGGTGACAAAACGCAAAAAGAATCGACTTCATCGGAGCTACGGTTTAGGAGATATGGCCAGTTGAAGTTTGAATTAAAACTTGAATAAATTCAAATTTGAAATTGGCCAAAAGTTTTCAAAGTTGGTTCTCTGGATAAAGCTATTCGATATGAACATTTTGCCACTGGTTTCATCTAATTTGGACTTACGGTTGAAAAGATACAGCTATCAGAAGTCCAGGGGCTAAACTGCAATTTCTAGGGACTAAATAGAAAATAAAAAATCGCGAGCAGGTCCTCGGCCACGTGGCTTCTTGCGGGTGACTGGGCAACGTTCGCTGCAAAAGCTATACGGTGAATGGCCGGCATTTAATAAAAACGCTAACGCGCGGCTAACTAACAAAAACCGGCCGGTGGTTTTTAAAATAAAAACCGGGGTTAACCGTGTACCAGTTCAACAACAAAAAGACACACTAACCTGATCTAATCTAGGCCGTCCATGGTAGATCGAACGGGCGAGGGTGGGCGGTGGCTCATCGTGGGTCGACGGCTGCCGGCGGCGATGTCGACGACGGTGGCAGCAGCTCGGGTCGAACGGGGCGACGACTCCGGCGGGCTCCGGCGACAGCGGAGGGGACAAGGAGATGCGGCGCAGCGTGGGCGACCGGATGGTGGTGATGGCTGGCGTCGGCGTGCACCGGACGGGGCGGAGGGAAGCGGCGGCTCCGGTGCTCCGGCGAGGGCACGCGTCGCCAGGGCGGCTTCTTCAGGCGACCTAGGCGACAAGGAAAACGTCAAAAAGACACGGAGGAGCACGGGGGTCCGAATGAGCACGGAGATAGGTATCGAAAGGGTTCACCGGCGACGAATTCGTCCGGTGAGGAGCTTCGCTCCGGCGAGATGCACTCAATGATGGTGACAGATAGGAGCGACGTGGGGAAGTGTGAGCCGGCGGGATCGACAAAGGGGGTCACGGGGCATTTATAGGCGCAGGCAGGGCGTCGGGGACCAGCGGATAAGCCTCATCCACAGGGCTTCACCGGCGGTTGTGGGCGGGTGCGGTCGCGGCTTGTCCCTTGCGGCGCGGT
This sequence comes from Triticum urartu, assembly GCF_056163025.1. Lineage (NCBI taxonomy): Eukaryota > Viridiplantae > Streptophyta > Magnoliopsida > Poales > Poaceae > Triticum > Triticum urartu. The sequence continues at coordinate 149,846,243 of NC_141878.1, forward strand.
GGGAGGTTGGGGATGAGCTGGGAGGCGGGGCCCACCAGTCAGCGGGTATGGGCGGGGCGACCGAGCGAGAGGCGAGGGCGGTCGATCGGCACGAAGGGCGCTCGGGCGCGGGGCAGGCCGTGAGCCGAAAGACGGAGCGGGCCGTCTCGTTTGCCTCTGGGCCGAACAAGGTTTAGCTCCTGGTGGTGCGCGTGTGTTTTTTTTGTTTTTTTACAGAATGAAAACAAATTACAACAGACGAAAATAAATAAAATTTACATAGGCATATTATATATCAAAATGCTCAAAAGAATACCAAGAATAAGATGAACTATTTTCCAAGTTCAAATAAATTCCAAAAAAATTCATAAAAGTCAAACAGTGCTACTGTTGCATTTAAAATTAATAAAAATCATTTTTAAAATAGCAAAATGATTTCAAATATGTTTTCTCCTAATTTTCCATTGAAGGGAATCATTTTACCCTTATTTCCATTTATTTATTTTTAGGAGAAAAATATTTTGAACAGAAACTCAAATAACTCCCAAATGGATTTGAATTTGGAATTTCAAACAACTTCAAATGGAAAATGAGTTTCAAATAACTTCAAAGTGACTTCCAATTTATTTCTTTGAAACTTCTAACTCTCTTTCTTCAAATATGAAGAAGTCATTTTATCTTCCCTCATGAACTCATTGAGTTGCTTAAAGTTTCTAAATTTAAAATATTTCAAATGGAAATTCAAATTGTTTCCGAACCCCTTTTCATTTCTTTAAATGGAAGAAGTCATATTATCTTCACTCTAGGGTTTCGTAATGAAATGAATTTGAACTCGGGGAGATCAAAATGCAAGATGAGAAGATTTGGGAAAGTCCTTTTATTCCCTCTCATTCAACTTTCAAAAGGTTTTCAATTTCCAATCATTTTCACACAATCAATCACACAACAATCAAACAAACAATCTTAATTACTTATTTAATACAACATTCCAAAATTTAGAATTTTGGGATGTTACAGACTACCACCCTTAAAATGAATCTCGTCCTCAAGATTCGGAGAGGCTAGAAAGAAGGTTAGGTTTGGGGGGTCTCCTTGAAAATCCATTAATCCACACAAGGTATGGGGTGCTATGTAACGCCCCGAGACCGATGCGCCAGGTGTCTTCCAGTTATTCACCGTCGTTGCCATGTCATTCGCTTGCGTGTTGCATTTTATCATGTCATCATGTGCATTGCATCATCATGTTTTCAAAACCTGCATCCGTCCCGGTCTCCTCGTTCCGTCTGTTGTCCGTCCTGAGCTCAGACACACTTGCACGCGCCCGCGGCATGTCCGAAATAGTATTTTATAAGTGGTCGGAAAATGTTCTCGGAATGGGTTGAACGTTGGCGTGCGGTCGTACTTTAGTGTAGGTAGACCGCCTGTCAAATTTCATCGCGTTCGGAGTCCATTTGACGCCCCAACGAATAACTATAGCGACAATATAGTCGGTCTAACGTCGGACGTTTTAGGTCTCCAGAAACCTTGTCGGGCTGCATTTCCGTCTCTCTCTTCTCAGCCTGAGATCTCTCCTACACAGACTAGGCCCAGCCTACCCCCTCTTTACACAGTGCATCGACCCCTTGTGCGTGTCCGAAACTGTCCCGGACCCGACCCGGACAGTCGTCACTGTTGGATCCGGATCATCCCCAAACGTCTACAAAATATCACCGTTTTATTATTTGGACTCCCTAGCTATATTATTCGCGATCGCCCGATTACGATCGAAGGGTCCAACCACAATTCTATTTCCATATATATAGTCCAACCCCTTCCAAATCAAGCCAACCCTAGGGGGTTTGTCCCATCGCTGCCGCCACTCCACCAAATCCCTCTCGGGATCCATCCCCTCCTCGATTTCACACACCAGCCAACCAAAACCAATCCCTCCCGATCCACTCATTCCACCAGCGACCAGAGGAGCTCAAGCCATCCTGCAGCTGCCTCCTCCAATCATGGCGCCACCAGCCATGGAAGTCCACCACCGAGCCGCCCCGTGCCGTCCCAGAGCCTCCTTCCCTGTTGACCGCGCCCATCACCGCAAAGTCGTGGTCCCGTTCCCGCCGTCCGCTGCCCTGTTCGAGTGCCCACATGGACCTGCGCCACCAAGCTCCTCCCATGGCCGCCCCGCCGCCACGTCCGACCACCGCCAGGCGCCAACCGTTGCCGGCGTGCAGCAGCAGCCACCAGGACCCCTCGTCATCTTTCTCTCCCCCTTCCTCCGTTTTGCTTTTCTCCTCCTCTCACATCTCGATCTCTTTCTCGTTCTTTTCTTCTCTGTCAGGGAACGAACATCACCATCGCCTGCTGCAACCGTCGTCTCGATCCAGGCGGGGTCGAGCTCGACGTCGACGACTAGCGCCTCGTCTAGTTCCTCGCGTTGACCAGCGCGCCTCCAAGTTCTAGCGCCAAGTCCCGCGCCCTTCCTTTGGCGAGCAGTCATAGCCATCGTCGCGCCCTGCTTCGACTGAAGCCGATGCCCTCCTCGTCCCCGCGCCTCTGCTACGCCAGAGACTGGCCTCGTCGCCGCCCAGATCCGCCGGATCTCGCCGCCTCCGCCATGGATTCCTCATCCCCGACCTCTTCTGCTGCTTCTGACGTCCCACCGTCGTCTTCCCGGAGCCCCAAGTTCCCTCGCCGTCCTCTGCATTGCGCCGTTTCCCTGCTTCTGCGTGCGAGCACGCGAGGACGACGACAAGCGCCGAGTCCTCCTTCTCCTGTTGACCGCTGCGCGAGGCCCAGCTGCCCGGCCTCCTCCAGTTGGGCCTAGGCCCAATGTGATCTCACCCCCAGCGCCCCACCTTCATTTCCTGCTGTTGGCCCAATTCGTGTTTCGGCCCATATCATGTTTTTCCGGCGTCTGCAAATTTGTGTATTAATCCTGAGACAACAGTTTTGCAGTTTAGTCCCTAGAGTTCATGCATTTAATAACTAATTATCCATGCATCAGATTAAAACAATTTATATATGAAATATGCTTAGTTTTTCATCTAGTTTCATAATATGCTACTTTCTTGCCATGTTAAATTTTTTAAAATGTTGTTTGTTTAAATTTGCTTAAATAACTTGCTAAAACCGTTTAGATCATAACTAAATAACCGTAGCTCGGTTTCTAATAAACTTTATATGTAAATGGGGTAGAATTTTGCCTAGTTTAACATGGTGGCATCACTTTGCAAGTTTAACAACTATAAAATTTGGTTTAGCGCAGAACAGTACCAAACCTAATATATGCATATGGGGATTTACCGGAATTGTTGTTCGTTGCTTCCGGCCTCATTTAAACTTGACTAGATAGGTAGTTTTACTTTGCTTCACCCTCTTGCCATGTTTAACAACATTTAATATTGTTGGGTACATAAACAAGATCGAACTAAATAAGTCACTGGTGTTTCATCAATATGCAACGGAGTTGCATATTGACCTCCACTTAATTTGTAGGGTGGTTTGTGCACTTTGCCATGCCATGCTTCATTAAACCGGACATGCATCATAATTGTTTGTGCATCATGCCATGTTTATGTGATGGTTATTTACTAAGTTGTTTGCTCCTTTTCCGGTGTTGCTTCTTCGGGTTTGTTCTGATAACGTCGTGTTGTGAGGATTCGTTCGACTACGCCCGCTTGTCTTCTTCATGGACTCGTTCTTCTTCCTTGCGGGATTTCAGGCAAGATGACCATACCATCGAAATCACTTCAATCTTTGCTTGCTAGATGCTCGCTCTTTTGCTATGCCTATGCTACAATACCTACCACTTGCTTATCATGCCTCCCATATTGTTCAGCCAAGCCTCTAACCCACCATGTCCTAGCAAACCATTGTTTGGCTATGTTACCGCTTTGCTCAGCCCCTCTTATAGCGTTGTTAGTTGCAGGTGAAGATTGGAGCTTGTTCCATGTTTGGAACATGGTTATTTTGTTGGGATATCACAATATCTCTTATTTAATTAATGCATCTATACACTTGGTAAAGGGTGGAAGGCTCGGCCTTATGCCTGGTGTTTTGTTCCACTCTTGCCACCCTAGTTTCCGTCATATCGATGTTATGTTCCTGGATTTTGTGTTCCTTACACGGTTGGGTTATAATGGGAATCCCTTGACAGTCCGCTTTGAATAAAACTCCTCCAGCAAGGCCCAACCTTGGTTTTACCATTTGCACTAACAACCTACCACCTTCCCATGGGTTCTGTAGACTCAAGGGTCATATTTATTTTAACCCCCCCTGGGCCAGTGCTTCTCTAAGTGTTGGTCCGAAACGGGCAGCCTGCGGGGGCAACTCGAGGGTTGGTTTTACTCGTAGCTTGACCTATTCGGTGTGCCCTAAGAATGAGATACGTGTGACTCCTATCGGGATTTGTCGGCACATCGGGCGGCTTTGCTGGACTTGTTTTACCATTGTCGAGGATGTCTTGTAACCGGGATGCCGAGTCTGATCGGATTGTCTTGGGAGAAGGAATATCCTTCATTGACTGTGAGAGCTTGTGATGGGCTAAGTTGGGACACCCATGCGGGGATTTGAACTTTCGAAAGCCGTGCCCGTGGTTATGGGCAGATGGGAATTTGTTAATGTCCGGTTGTAGAAAACCTGAAACTTAACTTAATTAAAATGCATGAACCGCGTGTGTAACCGTGATGGTCTCTTTCCGGCAGAGTCCGGGAAGCGAACACGGTGTTGGAGTTATGTTTGGCGTAGGTTGTTCTAGGATCACTTCTTGTTCATAGTTTCTCGACCGTGCTTTTGCCTTCTCTTCTTGCTCTCATTTGCATATGCTAGCCACCAAATATGCTAGTCGCTTGCTGCAGCTCCACCTCATACCTATTACCCTACCTATAAGCTTAAATAGTCTTGATCGCGAGGGTGTGAGATTGCTGAGTCCCCGTGACTCACAGATACTTCCAAAACCAGTTTGCAGGTGCCGATGTTAACGAGCAGGTGACACAACCGAGCTCAAGGAGGAGCTAGTTGAAGACCTTATTCGTTTTGTTGTTCCCTTTCCAGTCGATCAGTAGTGGAGCCCAGTTGGGTTGATCGGGGATCTGTGTAGCATTTGGGGTAGTCTTCTTTTATTTTGGTTCCGTAGTCGGACCATTGATTGTATCCGGATGATGTAATGCTTTATTCATGTATTGTGTGAAGTGGCGAGTGTAAGCCAACTATGTATCTTTTCCCCTTATGTATTACATGGGTTGTGTGAAGATTACCTCACTTGCGACATTGCTTTCAATGCGGTTATGCCTCTAAGTCATGCTTCGACACATGGGAGATATAGCCGCATCGAGGGCGTTACATGCTACCACCCTTAGAAGCATGGTCACAGTTCCAACAAAACTCATTTACTCCATCCTTTGCGTTTACAGTGTCGGTCTTCTCATATTCTTCGAGATAACTCCTTCACTTGTGCTCTCCCGGTAAGGGCATAACCTTTTCCTCAAAATCTCGAGTCCTTGCATCAAAATAAGATCCTTCTGAGACTTGACAGGTCTGGCGCCAATGCTAAACAACTATTGAAAACCTCATGGTGGTCGACAATTTTTGGTTTCTCGCGCAGGAAATGGGTCTGGGTTGAACCTCACCGCATAACCTACGATTGGCAACAGGTGCGTGTACAGGGTCTCCATCGTCCTGCCATCCTAAGGCTTTTGGTTTGTCGTGTCGACACTCTTCTAGGGTTTTAAGGCTCTCTCATTTTCCATCAACATATGATAGTTCACGATAGAAGTCTTCGATATGGGGGCCAATCCATCTCGTACTTGAATCATTACCACATACGCAGATAGTGAATCACGTATTCTAACACTTGGGCATCCTCACAAGCATTACAGAACTTCTCTTCTCCACGAACTGGGTCCGGATAAATCCATTCGTTCTACAAGCCAAACAAAACCTCTATCGTTTCTTCACAACTCTCGGGTTTACGTAACCTCCTATGGAACGTCTGCTGATGAACTTACAGCTTCTTCTAGAATTCTTTTCTTCAACAAGATTGTGCTTGTTTCCTTATCAAATCCTGGGTCCTATGGGTTATGGGCCCACTTCAAACTTGTACATCTTGAACTCATCCTTGGAGTTACTATTGTTCCATAGTCCAACATTACATCTCCTCTAAATCCAATAGCACTTCATTCCTTCATACTCTTGGGGTAGCCATCATAACTAAAACCAAACTCCAACTCATTTGTCCAAATTCCACTCTATGCAATACATTTTCTTTTCCATTGGTCAAGTGTTCACACAAACAAGTATCGCCAAAAAATGCACTGGTTCATCCATAATTCATATTCTCTTCATATCAAATCATTTATTATATCCTTAACCACTACTAAAAGCTCAAATTTCAAAAGTACTTTATTACAAAAGCTGCCATCCAGATAGTTTGGTATGGTCAAGCATTACTTCCATCTTTCTTCATTTGCCCTTCTTGAAGATGCTTTAGTCCCACTGGAATTGTACAATGTGGTCCTTGAAATCATCGACCTTTTGCTTCATCATGGTGGCCATGAGCTTTATCTCCATCATCTCTGCATGCACCTCCCTAAGGTATTCCTGAGTATAACGAAGTCTGGCTTCAAGTATTTCGCCAATCTGACGTATGGCTTCCATAACAGCTTCACGAACAGAGTCGAAGAATGTTGCTCGTGGTACTTGAGAAATGAAAAAGTATTGCCCCATAGTCTTTGGGCAAACTCCCTTCACACGGAGGAGGTGTACCTCCATGTACCAAAGTTCAACTCCATTCTCCATGAAAGGATAACCCTTGTAGGCTGCATCTCCTTCAAGATGAATATGCTTCATCATGTCCTTCAGGACTTTTGGGTAATCCTGATCACTAGTCAGGGTCATGATCGTTTCTGGGCCCTTGAAAAAAGACTCATAAAGGGTTCTCATCTGCAGGTATAAGATAGAAGGGGTACTCAGGATATTGTATGTATTTCCTTTGGTGAAATGTGGTTATTTTTCTGGGAAAGGTTTGGGGTCAGCTTGTCCATGCGTTCAAGGTTTAAGTCTGGGTGACATAGTGAGAGAGGCACTCACAATCAACAAACAACTCATAACATTTCATATGAGATTCCAAACACATCCACTTTTATTGCTTCATGAGCTATTACAATTTCCATTTCACAACTCAACTCAACATCCCCAATGAAAATAAAAGTGTGTTCCAACTTTATTACATGCTTTATTCCAATATCAAGATCTCAACTACTCATCTCAAGCTTTCCTCGGGTCTGAACATTCCCTGGAAAAATGTCCTACTTCCTTTGCAGCGTAAACAAATGACTTCAGACAAATCCAGGGGCTTCCTGGTGGTTATCTTGGCTCCTTGGGTTATTGGCTTCCTTGCTGGGCATTTGCTAGCATAATGACCTAAATCCTTGCACCTATAACAAGTGATTTGACTCAGGTCCTTTTCTGCAAAAACTGGGTTGTTCTGGGGACACATGCACTTTCTCTTCCTGGACTTCTTTGTTCCGACCAATTCTTCTATCTCATGTGGATCAAACTCCACTTCTTCCATCGGGAAGTTTCCCAGATACTCTTGGCTTTCCTTCGTGCAATACTGTGAAAAATGTCCTTCTTCTCCACATGAATAGCAAGCATTGGAGTAAAATCTGTTTAGGCTTTCTCCATCAGGGTCGTCAACATCTTCTTTCATCACTGGTTTTCTTAACCTTTTCCCGAGGGCTTCTTTCACTGCTTCCTTCTGCTGCTTGGTAATTTCTTGTACCTTGGGATAAATATGACACTGGGCAGGGTAGTGTGTAGTTCCTTCACACAAGAAACAAGTAACCTTCATGGTTGGACATTCTTCAGCTTGGTGATTTCCTTCACAACGAGGGCACCCACCCTTGTGTTCTTCACGGGTATGTCCTATCTCACCACAAATCTTGCATGCACAAGGTTTCTTCATTTTATTGCCATAGGGCTTCTGAATAAGACGAGACCTGAGTAGAGTCATCTTGAATTCCTCCCAAGTTTTTGCTTCATTACATCCTTGTATGGCCTGATGCATTTCCCACCAGGTTGCAGCACTTTTTGTAAAGTACTGAAGAGCGTATTGAACCTCATACTTCCTTGCAACGAAATTGCTCCTGAAGTGATTCTCCATGTTTTGAATCCATAGCTCTGCCTCCAACTGAGTGATCAGTTCAGAGAATACAAGTCCATCTTCATTCATCATCTATTGGGTCCAAGGGTTTTGGGATGAGATACGAGAGATAGAGAGATACACACAATAGACACAATATAGTTTTGAAAATAAGTTTTATTTGTGGCTGTCAGGAAAACACACACAACATACGACAGCTCACAAATCATCACATCTAACGTGAGTATACAACAAGGGTTTGGTCTTCTAAAGGTCATATAAATCTTGGAATTCTTCAGTGTCTTCAAATTCTTGGAGTCTTTGACTGTTGTAGCTTCAATTCTTCCAGTGTATGGTGAAGTCCGATATCTTGGCCTTCTCGGAGGGGTCTCATCAGTTGATCCTCCGTGTGGTCAAACGGAAAAGGATATTGTCTAACTATTCAAGATAAAAGGAAAGATTTGATAACACTCAGAAAAGAAGAGAGGTAAAGTATCTCTTTTTTAATAAAGTTTTAGAGAATTCCTTTCCTAAGGGTTTTCCAGTTCCTAGGGTCACGTCCTACAGTCAACATGTGCTCTGATACCATCTCTGTAGCGACCCGACCTCAAACGGTCAAGCCTTTGTGTATCCGTGCCATCCCTGGATCGGTATGCTGGCACACACAGTACATCAATGTATATATCAAAGTGCAATCACATGTATAAATAACGTAAGATAGATATATATATACCTCTTAAGTCTCAGCGGAAACAAACATAAGGGTGTGGAGTCCCATCAACACCAACGGCAAGTTGAGTGTAGACCGTAACCCTACAACATAACTCTTACTCGTCGTAGAAATTCCTGCAACATAAGACATTGCAGCCCTGTAAGTCAGTACATTGAATGTACTGGCAAGTCACATCATAAGAATAATGAACCTATTTGTACATGCAATTTGGCTGGTGGAAAGCTCTAAGTTTAGTTTTTGCATAAAGCTAGTTTTTCCCTAGAATAAAAGATATTATTCTACCACTACTGTATAGCATAGGATGAGTTGGCAAACCCAACTCAATCCATTCCCAAAGTTTCATTTAAAACCCAATTGTTTAATTAAGAGTGATGAGATCTCCCAGCATTTCCACTACTAGATGCTCAAGTTGTCCGTAACCGGGGACACGGCTAATCGATTAGGTTTTAACACTCTGCAGAGGTCTGCGCACTTTTCCCCACAAGACTCGATGGCCTCCCTTGAAGTTCTCGCACTGCCTGGCGTTTGAGAACAGGATGACCGAGACATAGTCTTTCGAAAGTATTTCCCCTTAACCCACGGATAGGCCGGTACACCTACTCATTCGACATCTGCTAGCCCATCCCGCAAGGGGTCACACTAACTACCCAACTAAGCCAGAGCCCATATTGGCTTGTGATTGCACACGTAAGCTTCAAGACATAAGAATACGATTGATCTCTTTGAGCCTGGGCGGCCGACCACTAGTGGTGCACCACCATGGATTAACCATGCATGCTCCCACTGTACTTCACCACCATTCAAACCAAATACCACCCAGGGGTTCCACAGTAAGCTTCTATGAATCCAAGGCCCCCCCTAGCGCCCCCCCCCCAGCGCCGGTGACCACTCCGGTCCCGGCGGCCACCCAGCTCCTACCAGTGGCCACTCCGACCCTGGTAGCCACCCTTCCCTCAAGATGGCGCCGTTTTCTCTCAACTTTGACCATGGGAAGAAGTTTCAAGTGGAGATGAGAACCAAGTTTGGTCACCCAGTGGTGTTCTCTTCGGGCTTTCATCAAAAGGAGTTCACCATGGTGGTTTCGTTTTGCCGTTCATCTTTTAAGCTTGATGTTCACACAGTTAGTGTCTCTCTTCTTGCCATGTTCGGGGGCTATGCCCAAGGTTTTCGTGTCCGTTTACTTCGAGATAGATCCTACAAGTTCTCAGTAGCCTCAAAGTCTGCAGGGTTTGAGATATATAATGTGGGTAGAATCATTGAAAAGGATTTTGAGATGGTTTTTAGCCTGTGGAACTTTCGTGGCCCGAATTGGCGTCGGGAAGAATCTCTTTACTATGAAGAGCTCGATAAAGAATGGACTTTGGTGGGTAGGGCTGGCAAGGCCATTGTTCCTCACTCCGGTGATCACCGGAGCTACTCTACGGTGGTCAGAGATGGTAGATCAGTTTTCGAGCAGTTATCGGAGCTCAATCATGAGGGCAATACTCAGAGCATTAACCACAATTCAACGCAACATAATTGTGCCCCAGTCAGGCCACAATTGGTGCACAATGAAGTGCAACGTACCGTTACACGTCATCATGTGGTCTGTCATGCATGCCGGGCCAACGGCCACTTTGCTCGTTTTTGCACCGTTCCGAACTTGACTGGGCTTTGGCCTTTTATACCTATTAGTACTTTCCCGAGCCCACCAGAAAATGCTTGGGCTAATGGCGAGGTTGAGTCTTGGTTTCACTGTATTGGGCCGGCGGCACAGATTCGGCAGGTGACATCATTTAAGGAGCTGGTCAAGGATTTTTTCCAAACTTCCAGCCGAGACCTTCGCCTGCCTCCTCTGTCTCCTACACTGATACCACCTCCACCTCCGCCCACACCTCGACAAGATCGCCTGCGCTTCCATTGCTGTCGGAGAGGGCTCTGGTCGCCTCCCTACCAGAGCCGATCGAGATGGCCAATATCCCCATTGATCCTCAGTCATTCTCCCCACATGGTTTTCAAGTTCAGGTGATTGAGGGAAGAATTGGGGTTTCTCGCGCTATTGTGATTCATCGTCCCAGAAGGCACGAGGACTAGGCGATTGCTAATATTCATCCGCACCCTGACGAGGTATTTTTTCCCAATGTTCGTGATGTGCTAGAAGAGTTTCTTCAAGGAGATGCTCACGTTGGATTTAGAGAAATTCAGCCATGCCCGTTTGGAGAGGCATATGTGCAGTTTAGGCATGTCAGGGATAGGGATAGGCTCATCCAGCAGGGGCCGCATGCTTTCGGAGTTGTTTTCATCTCCTTTACCAAACACAATGAGGGTAGAAATTGGCGCAGGGTTCATTTCAACAGGACCTGTTGGTTGCTCTTTGTGGGTGTTCCGTTTGATTATTGCAACACTGAAGATATTGTGTCTGCTATTTCCAAATGGGGAAGGATGATTAGTTGGGATAAAGATTATGCGCTCAAGGGGAAAATCCTAGTAAAAGCCAGAGTAACAGAGTTGGATGAGATCCCTAAGAGCATAAGATGGTATGAAGGAGAGATGTTTGAGGAAGACTCCTGGACTTGCTCTATTGAAGTGCTATTGGAGGAAATGATGGGTGGTGGACCTGCTGATGAAGACCCCATTCCACCTGATGGTGTTGACCCACACCCCATTCCACAACATGCCAATGATTTTCCAGGGTTCCAACCTCGGCCAAACCACAATATTCATGCCCAGAATGAGGACTGGGATGCTTCGGAAGAGAAAGCAGAGCAGGAGCAGCACTGGGCTTTTCCTCAACCTGAGCCTGTTCAGCCTCCACAGCAACAAGTTGTCATCCCTGCATTGCCAGAAGAGGGGGCACCCAATAGTAGCATTACAACAACTGTCTCACTGTCTGATGGTTTGTTTTCCTTAACTCATTCTGCTAGTGAAGAGGTCAATTAGGGAGTTCAGGTTCCCCAATTTGGTCAAGGACTGTTAAACATTGCATTGGCCTATAATGCAATTGAAGAAGAGGAAGATCAAGTGCCTCAGAACAATGTGGATAATGTTCAGCAACAGAATCCAGTATTAGAGCTAGCTTTGATACCTCAGATTCAGGATACTAAACCTCATCGGGATTTGCAGATGGACCACATGACTGATAAGCTCAATGATGGTAGACAAAATGAAGTTACGAACAATTCTATGTCTGAAATGAACACAATCAGTCAGGGGGAGGCAATGAGAGATCTTTCTGCTACTGATGCACTGGTTGCTGCCAGCACTTTGTCTAGACCAACTGTCATTTCACCACACACTCTGCTTCCTGATGAGAAGGGCAAGGAAGATGTCCCAATTCCACATGTTGGCACATCTACAGATCCTAATAATAAAGGTAACTATGGTACTTTCTCATTGCCAAGCTCTGCTTCTATGTTTGATTTACATGAACTGGCTCAGAACCATGCTTTGGAAATTATTGATGGTTCTCATTTAATGTTTGAAGAAGGACTTGACCTCTGGATTAAGCATTTTGCACCAACAACACAAGGAGCTGCAAACACTTTCAAAATTCAAATACCAGTAAGTTGGTTCAACTTCATACTACATTTGTTGTTGACTCCTAATAAGTTCGGTTGGACAATGCACTTGCTAAAGTCTGATGTGTGGAAAATATTGACTGCCAATTGTAAACAAGAGGAAACTATGCTCTTTCATATACCTGATGGATGTTCTACTTCCCAGGCACCAATTTGCAAAGATTTCCTCCTGGGGCAGGGTAAGGAAAATGAAGGTGTTGGTCCAGCAGCTCACTCTTCTAGTGGGGCAGGCAGTCCTCTCCAACAAGTCTCCCCAAACAAATATCTTCCACTGGGGGAGGCTATTTCAAGGAAGAGAAGGGAGAAGGAGCCTCTGGTTGAAACTGAGGTAAGAAGGAGTGACAGGATTAAGAAAGATAATATGGGTTATGGAAGAAAATCTTGTGATGCTAAATCCTGTTTGCCATGTAATGCAATCCCACCAGTTATTCAGAATTCTGTGGTGAAAAACCTAACTAAGTCTTTCTGTAAGGTTGCTGAGGATGAACTTCAAGGCAAGTTGTCCAAGAATCCTAAAAAGAAGGGGCAGGAGGAGGTGGCCAAGGTGTCCAAGGCCACTGGGCAAGACTGCAATACAAAGATTGTCTGATGATGACAAGACCACACCAGAAGAGCTGGAATAGCAGAGTGTCCTGCTGTTCTCTTTTGGAATGTGCTTTCTTTATGTTTACAGAAAATCCTAAGTTCAGAACTTGTTCCATAGTGCATGATTATCCAGAAAGACATCTTTTGTTCCTTGTCTATAATGGATTGGTGTGTAAACTGTGGCACCCTTTTGTGGGAATGACATGTGATATTCCTCCTATAATTAATGCTCTGCTTATGCATTACTTGTTGCTCTGGCATGGGCTTCATTTAAATCCTGTGCAATGCTTGTATGCTGGGACTACTTGTTTTGCAACTGCTTTATTTGTGATTCAAAGTAAAATCAACTATTGGGATAGACACCAGGGATTGGACCTGGGTGTACAAGGACACACACTTCTGGTTTTTAATGAATAACAACTGAACCTGGAATATACTGAACTAGAATGTGAGAGGTATTAATTCTTCAGATAAGTGGCTAGCTATAAGGCAAAAAGTGGAAGAGAGTGCTGTTGGTATTGTGTGTTTGCACGAAACAAAGAGAGAGTTCTTTGATTTAACATATATACATAAAGTATGCCCATAGAGATTCAATAAATTTGAATACTTACCCTCCATTGGGGCATTTGGTGGCATCCTCACTACTTGGAATGGAGCATTATTTACTGGAGAGTTGATGTTTCAAAATAAATTTTCACTATCCATTCAGTTCACTTGCAACACTTCCTCCAAGTCTTGGATTCTCACAAACATCTATGGGCCTTGCAATTATGAAGACAAGATTGAGTTCATTGAATGGTTTGGAAATATTCAAATACCTAGTGATGTGGACTGGATTATCATGGGTGATTTTTACTTCATTAGAAAACCCGAAGACAGAAATAAACCTGGAGGTGATGTTAATGAAATGCTCATGTTTAATGAAGCTATCAGTGAACTGGGTTTGATTGAACTACCCCTCAAAGGCAGACAATTCAGTTGGAGTAACATGCAGGATAGCCCCCTTCTTGAGAAGTTAGACTGGTTTTTCACATCAGCTGCTTGGATGACCAGCTACCCAGATTCTATTGCTCTACCCATGGCTAATCCTATTTCTGACCACCTTCCCTGTATGATAAAAATTGGCACAAATATTCCAAAGTCAAAAGTGTTCAGGTTTGAAAATTATTGGCTAAACCACAGCTCCTTCAAGCAAGTGGTTCATGATGCCTGGAACATCCCAGTGGGCCACACTGATTGTGCAGAGAAGATTAATGCAAAGTTCAAGAATGTTAGAAGAGCACTAAAGCTATGGGATAAATCCCTATATTGTCACAAGAAGCAGATTGCAGAGCTGAAGGATGTTATTTTCCTTTGGGACTTAATTGAGGAATACAGGGATTTGTCAGTGTTTGAAACAAATTGCAGAAACATGCTGAAGTAATTCTTATTAGCAGTGCTCAACAATCAGAAAATCTATTGGAAACAAAGAGGGAAAATTAAAGGGGTAAAGTTTGGGGATGAGAACACAAAATTCTTTCACACAAAAGCCTCTATTAACCACAGACACAATCAAATTGCTATGCTGGTAAACAAGGACCAAGTTGAAGTCACTGATCATGAAGGAAAGGAAACAATACTATGGGATGCATTTAAGAGTAGATTGGGACAGTCAAATGCGCATTCTATGCACTTTAATCTGAATGACTTGTATGAAAACACAGTGGATCCACACTTATTCATTGATTTGGAGAAACCTTTTAATCACGAAGAAATTGAGGATGTGGTCAAGAATTTGCCAAATGATAAATCATCAGGCCCAGATTGTTTCAATAATGAGTTCCTCAAGATTTGCTAGGATATAATCAAATCAGATGTCATTGAACTTATTATGGCTTTTCATGCTGGGAATGTCAATCTTGAGAGTATCAATTCATCTTTCATAACTCTAATCCCTAAAAAAGAAGTGCCACTTACTCCAAATGACTTTAGACCAATTTCTCTGCTTAATGGAGTGCTCAAAATCATTACAAAACCTCTAGCCAATAGATTGCAAAGGGTTATTCTACAGATGGTGCATATCAATCAATATGGCTTTCTCAAGGACAGGGTGATACATGACTGCTTAGGATGGGCTTATGAATATATTCACCAATGCCACAAGTCCAGGGAGGAAATTTTAGTTATTAAACTAGATTTTGAAAAGGCTTTTGATACAATTGAACATGAAGCAATATTTGACATTTTTAAAGCCAAAGGTTTTGGTGACAGATGGATTTCTTGGATGAAAGTTCTTTTTTCAACAGCATCTTGTTCTATCTTGCTAAATGGAGTCCCAGGGAAAAAAATTACATCAAAAGAGGAGTAAGACAGGGGGGCCTTACTCTCCTCTAATTTTTGTACTTGCAGTTGACCTATTGCAATATATTCTTAACAAAGCAATGGGGCTAAACTTACTCTCTGCACCACTTCAAGTGAACTCCTGCCCCCATTTCCCAATTGCGCAGTATGAAGATGACACTCTGGTGATTATGCAAGCAGATACTAGGCAACTCTTCTGTCTGAAGGCCTTACTCAACACTTTTGCTTCTGCAACAGGGCTTAAAGTGAATTTTGGGAAGTCATTTCTGGTTCCTCTAAACATCAATGAAGACAGGATTGAATTATTCACAAACACACTACAATGTGCCAGAGGACATTTCCCTTTCACTTACCTTGGCCTTTCATTGGGAATATACAAACCCACTGTGGAACAATGCTTACCTCTTGTCAACAGGATTGCAAAGAGATTGGCAGGTATTTCTATTTTCATGACCCAGGCAGGAAAGTTGTTGATGGTCAAATCAGTGCTCACTTCTTTGTGAGTATTTTTCATGAGCTGTCTGGATATCCCTACCACAATAAAGAAACGAGTAATAAAATACCTAAGACACTGTCTTTGGAGAGGCCCTGACATGGAAGACCGCAGGCCTGATTTAGTAGCTTGGCACAATGTGTGCAGACCCAAAGATCAGGGAGGTCTAGGTATTTTGGATATATATACCCATAACAAAACCCTACCTATGAAGAATTTGCATAAATTTTTCAACAGACATGATATACCATGGGTCAACTTGATATGGGAAAGTTACTACAGTGATGGGAAATTGCCAGGTGACAGCATGGTGGGTTCTTTTTGGTGGAAATCCAACTTAGCTCTTATTGATCACTACAAAGCTATTGCTAGATGCAATGTGGGAAATGGGGTTAGTGCTTCTTTTTGGGATGATCTATGGCAGCAGGCAGTACTCAAACACAAGTTCCATCATCTATACTCCTTTGTAAGAAATCCACAGTTGAACGTACAACAAGTATTACAGGTAGAATAAATTCAGGATCTTTTCTTCCTCCCATTGACAACAAAGGCATATGAGGAATTCTTAGAAATGGAGGAATTTGCATCTCTATGAGGCAATCTGAATTTCTGGGATCTTTAGACACATGGAGTTACATTTAGGGAAATGAAATATACTCATCCATCAAAGCATATAAAGTGTTAATAGGTCACAAGCAAACTCCTCCTCACTTCAACTGGATTTGGCAAAGCTCATGTCATCCAAAACATAAAGTATTTTTCTGGCAACTGCTTCATGACAGAGTTAATACAACAAACATGCTTAGAAGGAAGAATTTTGTGTTGGAAGCATACAACTGTGCAGTTAGTGACTGTCAACAAGAATAAACACTTCATCATCTTTTTTTGGGATGTCCCTTTGTACAACAATGCTGGGACTTTATTTGTCCAACAAGAACACCAAACATGCCAGTGCTGGAAGCATTCCAAGATCTAAAGGACAAACTAAATTACCCCTTTTAGATGGAGATCATCATTCTTGGAGCTTGGGCCATCTGGATAACCAGAAACAATAAATTTTTTGAAAGCATTGCACCATCTTTTCAAGGATGGAAGTTCATTTTCCTGGAGGACCTCAAGCTTTTAAGGTTCAGAATGAAGAAAAAGCATGAGAGACAATTCACTCTTTGGCTTGATGCCCTGTTGTAATTTTCTTGTTTTTTAGCCTAGTTCTTTCTTTCTTTCTCTTTCTTTCTTCCTTTTCTCTTCCCTATTTCTTTCCTTTTTTAGTTTTTTTAGTTTTTCTTTTCTTTCTTTCTTTCTCTTTCTGTGGGCTTATCTCAAGCCTTTAAGACTACTTTTTACTATGCTCTATAATTATAAAAATTGCAGTGGAGTTTTACCCTACTGTTTATAGTCAAAAAATACCGCCCAGGTAGTTTATTTACAAGTCCTGGTCCTGATTACTACTTTGTCACTCATGTCTCACCATGTTCGCTTCCCAAACCACATCTACATTTAGCGAGGCAAAAATAAACTTACACGACGGTGACAAGGATGTATAGATCAGGCCTACCTCAAATGAACTACTAGGTAACGACATAGCCATCTAGCAACAATAAATCCTACCATGCAATCCTACCACAAAAGGACTAAGTGCATAATATAAACATAGGTAATTGGAAGAATGGTCAAATGTGAACTTGCCTGGTAATAGTTGATGAAGATTATATCGCTCTCAGAAATTTACTTAATAGAACTATTCGTCACTCTCCGATGAAAATCTATAAAGTCAAACATCGCACTCACATAAGCAATCATTTTAGAGAACCAAGAAGAACATGCAAAGTAAAAAGTCTTGGAAAAACCAAATGAACATACAACACACTTAACTATCACAAAATATTCTAAGTGCAACACAACATAGGCATGGGGTTCAGAATTTGTGATGTGAAGCATAGTGCATACAAGGCATACGAGTAAAACTACTATGGACAGATCCTAAGTGTGTGAAAATTAGTGTGATCATGGTCCAGGTGATAGGGTTTGGCTACGGTGACAAAATGCAAAAAGAATCGACTTCATCGGAGCTACAATTTAGGAGATATGGACAGTTGAAGTTTGAATTCAAACCTGAATAAATTCAAATTTGAAATTGGCCAAAAGTTTTCAAAGTTGGATCTCTGGATAAAGCTATTCGATACGAACATTTTGCCGCTGGTTTCATCTAATTTGGACTTACGGTTGAAAAGATACAGCTATCAGAAGTCCAGGGGCTAAACTGCAATTTCTAGGGACTAAACCGAAAAGAAAAAATCGCGAGAAGGTCCTTGGCCACGTGGCTTCTTGCGGGTGGCTGGCCAGCATTCACTGCAGAAGCTATACGGCGAATGGCCGGCATTTAATAAAAACGCTAACGCGCGGCTAACTAACAAAAACCGACCTGTGGTTTTTAAAATAAAAACCGGGGTTAACCATGTACCGGTTCAACTACAAAAAAAAACACTAACCTGAACTAATCTAGGCCGTCCATGGTAGATCGAACGGGCGAGGGTGGCGGTGGCTCACCGTGGGTCGACGGCTGCCGGCGGCGATGTCGACGACGGTGGCAGCGGCTCGGGTCGAACGGGGCGGCGGCTCCAGCGGGCTCCGGCGACAGCAGAGGGGACAAGGAGATGCGGTGCAGCGTGGGCGACCGGATGGTGGTGACGGCTGGCGTCGGCGTGCACCGGACGGGGCGGAGGGAAGCGGCGGCTCCGGTGCTCCGGCGAGGGCACGCGTCGTCGGGGCGGCTTCTTCGGGCGACCTAGGCGACAAGGAAAAGGTCAAAAAGACGCGGAGGAGCACGGGGGTCCGAATGAGCACAGAGATAGGGATTGAAAGGGCTCACCGACGACGAATTCTTCCGGCGAGGAGCTCGGCTCCGGCGAGATGCACTTGATGATGGCGACAGATAGGAGCAGCGTGGGGAAGTGTGAGCCGGTGGGATCAACAAAGGGGGTCGCGGGGCATTTATAGGCGCAGGCAGGGCGTCGGGGACCAGCGGATAAGCCTAATCCGCGGGGCTTTGCACTACAATAAAAAGACACATCCGTGACATTTTGGGCTGAACGATTTTTTTTGTTATACATATGACACTTCTATGACGATAATTGTGACAAAACCCGGTATCATCATAGATGTGGTGGGCTCCTACTTCTATGACAAAAAATCATGACAGAAAATGGGCTTTTTGTCCTGGGCGGGCAGGAGACGCAGCTGCATGACATTCTCTGGGTCGTCCATGACGGAAAAAAACCATGGTAGAAGCGAGGGGAAGGAAAATTTTGGGGAGTTCCCGGTTACGACGGGAGGTCGGGGCCGAGTGATGCACGTTTCTCTCGTACACGTACGTGCGTGTGTGCGAGGCGTTGGCTCTAACTGAACCCGAGCGAGGCGTTGGGCTCTAACTGAACCCGAGCGATTGCACTGCAGGCTACGTGTTACTGAACCCGAGTGATCGATCGATGGCTGTTAACTGAACCCGATCGAGCGATTCCTTCGCTACTACTGCTAACTGAAGCCGATTGATGGGATGAACAGTGAGCGTTGCGGGGGGGTTGGATGAACAATGAGCGGTGGCGTTGCCTCTGGATGAAGAGGACCCCGTGGTGTGGTGGAGGGCTGGATGAACAGTAGACGGTGGAGGAGTGCCCGTGGAGGGGTGGATGAACAAGACCCCGTGGTGTGGAGGGCTGGATGAACAGTAGACGGTGGAGGGGTGGTTGAACAGGACCCCGTTGTGTGGAGGGCTGGATGAACAGTAGACGGTGGAGGGGTGCCCGTCGAGGGGTGGTTGAATAGGACCCCGTGGTGTGGAGGGATGGATGAAAAGTAGACGGTGGAGGGGTGGTTGAACAGTAGCCGGTGGAGTAGCGCGCAGTGGAGGCTGGATGAACAGGAGCCCGTGGAGGCTGGAGGAGGTCGACGGTGGAGATGAATAGTATCCTGTGGAGTCCCGTTTTGCGGTATGCCACACCCCTCCCGATGAATAGGACCCCCGTTTCGACCGTAGCGCTCCAACACAAGTCTGTTTCCTCCGTTTTGCGGTATGCCACACCCCTCCCGATCAACAGGACTCCCATTTCGACCGTAGGAGGTCCGTTTCCTCCGTTTTGTGGTACGCCAGACCCCTCCCGATGAACAGGATCCCGTTTCGAACGTGGCCGGTCGAACACAAGGCCGTTTCCTCCGTTCTACGGTACGCCAGGCCTCGTTTCCATCGCCTGTTCCGTCCAAGCCCTCCCGATGAACACGACGCATTCCGTTGCCTCCCCATGAACATGACGCATTTCGTTGCCTCCCCATGAACACGACGATGACGCTATTTCTCCGTTCCGACCCAGCCATGTACATGAGCCCTGGCCGTACGTATGCGCGAGTAGGCGTTCGAGACCCCACCTGTATGTACACATACGTGGCCGTATTTCCTTTCTTGCACCCTGGCCTCTGTACGTACGTGTACATGCTACGTGCGCGCCTCTACTACGACACGTGCGCACCTCTACATCGACCAGTATGTACGTACACGTTCGCGACCAGAATGACAACGCTTCGTACGCTTCGACCAGGTGGTTCTCGACTGTCAGGCACTTCCTTGCCTGTGAAGATGTAGCTGGTGGGTCCTAGCAATCAGGGGGCGAATCTTTTTTTTGCCCGGACGCACTTCCTTTCCTGCGAAGATGTAGCTGGTGGGTCCCAGCAGTCAGGGGGAAACATTTTTTTCATGAAATACGGTGGCCCGTCCGGTGGGTCCCGCTGTGAGGTGGAGGAATAATTATTTTGCACGTCATAAGGAGGCACTTCCTTGCTGCGGCCGTGGACCCAGCTGTCAGCCTCTCCACGTACAGTCCACGTCCAATGGAAGCCGTTCCTTGAGCACGTTGACCACGCCGCGCCGAGAGCACCAGGGCGGTGGACGATGGCGAGGCCTAGGAAGGGGACGGCGCGGAGCCGGGGAAGACGCGGAAGTGGATGCCCACGCATAGAGGAGTACGAGGGTTCACTCGTTCTGCGGTGTGAGGGTGCCATCGCTGCAGAATAACAGGGGGTGTGGGTGAGTAGAGGGATGGCCTGGCCAGCGGTGGGAGTAGTAGGGGGCGGTGAGGCCTCCGCCGCATCGCAGCCGGCCACGGGAGGCAGGAGCACGAGGCACGACCGGCGCTGGTTTGGGCGGCTGGAGCAAGAAGACCAGAGGTTGAAGAAGCACTACGGCCGTTGGATGGACATCATACGGTCACTGGAGCTAGAATCGTGCATATTGACTAAGTTCACAAAGCCCTCCATCCCCGTCAACTTAGTAGGCTCACAAGTCAGCCTCCCACCAAGGTGGGTCCCAGCTAGCAGGGGGTATTCATTTTTTTAGCGTAATAAGGAGGCACTTCCTTGCGTGCGAAGATATAGCTGGTGGGTCTGAGCTGTCAGCGGCGGTAACATTTTTTTGCGAAATATAGAGGCCCTTTCGGTGGGTCCTTGATGTCAGGTGAAGGAATCATTATTTTGCGCGTAATAAGGAGGCATTTCCTTGCATGCGGCCATGGACCCAGCTGTCGGCCTCTCCACGTACAGTCCACTTCAGATGCATGTCGGTCGTTGACCACGTTGACCAGGCCGCGCCGAGAGCACCAGGGCGGTGGACGACGGCGAGGCCTAGGAAGGGAACGACACGGAGGCAGGGAAGACTCGGCAGTTTTTTCCCACGCGGAGGGGAGTACGGCTGTACAAGGGTTTACTGGTTCGTCTGCCGTCGCTAGAGAATAACAGCAGGTGTGGGTGAGTAGAGGGATGACTAGGCTAGCGATGGGAGTACGGTGGGGGCGGTGACGCCTGCGCGGCAGCACAGCCGGCCACGGGGAGGAGGGAGCAGGCAGTCCCGTCGGCACTTGTTTGAGCGGCTGGAGCAGGAAGAGCAGAGATTGAAGAAGCACGACGGTCGTTCGATGGACATCCAACAGTCACTGCTTGTGCGTCAACCTTTTTTTAGGAAAGCCTCAATTCTGTGGAAAATAGCATACATCCCATCTGCCATTATTTCTAATAATTTACAGCGCATTTGCTAATTCTTAAGGTTTTTTGGAGCCCATATTCTTTTTGTTAGCATTACAGCCCATATTGTGGCCACGGTTAAAAAATTAATGAAATTTTGCAAATGTCGGTGCGGTCCGAACTGTTTTTAATCCCGAAATTTCGACTCACATTCAAACTGATTTTAAAAATAAATGTATATCAATATAAAATCCAACAAATTCTCCACGCATAAAAATTAATGTAATTTAAAATCTCAAAATGAAAAAAAAGATATTTTAAACTAATTGTCGGTTTGATGTGTTTTAAAAATGTACAACCCATTTCTCATTACTGATGGGCCATTTTCTCGTCCAGCCGAATGAAGCTCTCCTCGTCTTGAAAGATTTGCAGCCCAACAGGACTGACAAACCGACTTACTTGGCAAATCACAAAAAAACTGGGATGTGGCCGTGGACCCAGCTGTCAGCCTCTCCACGTACAGTACTCTTCCGATGGAAGTCGGTCGTTAACCACATTGACGACGCCGCGCCGAGAGCACCAAGGCGGTGGAGGACGGCGAGGCCTAGGAAGGGGACGACGCGGAGCCGGGGAAGACACGGTAGTGGATGCCCACGCGGAGAGGAGTACGAGGGTTCACTGGTTCAGCTGCGGCATGAGGCTGCCGTCGTAGCAGAATAACAGGGAGTGTGGGTGAGTAGAGTGATAGCATGGGCCAGTGGTGGGAGTAGTAGGGGGCGGTGAGGCCTCCACGGCATCACAGCCGGCTACGAGAGGCAGGAGCACGCGGCACGACCAGCGCAGCTTTGGGCGACTGGAGCAAGAAGACCAGAGGTTGAAGAAGCACTACGGGTGTTGGATGGACATCGTACGGTCACTGGAGGTAGAATCGTTCGTATTGACTAAGTTGACAAAGCCCTCCATCCTCGTCAACTTAGTAGGCCCACAAGTCAGCCTCCCACCAGGTTGGGTCCCAGCTAGCAGGGGGTATTCATTTTTCTGTGCGTAATAAGGAGGCACTTCCGGTGGGTCCGAGCTGACAGCGGGGGGAACGTTTTTTTTCACGAAATATGGTGGTCCGTCCGGTGGGTCCCAGCAGTCAGGGGCAAACGTTTTTTCACGAAATACGATGGCCTGTCTGGTGGGTCCCAGCAGTCAGGGGGGAAATGTTTTTTCTACAAAATAGTGGTGGCCCGTCCGGTGGGTCCCTGCTGTCAGGTGGAGGAATAATTATTTTGCGCGTAATAAGGAGGCACTTCCTTGCGGCTGCCGTGGACCCAGCTGTCAGCCTCTCCACGTACAGTACTCTTCCGATGGAAGTCGGTCGTTGACCACATTGACCACGCCGCGCCGAGAGCACCACGGCGGTGGACGATAGCGAGGCCTAGGAAGGGGACGACGCGGAGCCGGGGAAGACGCGGCAGTGGATGCCCACGCGGAGAGGAGTACGAGGGTTCACTGGTTCGGCTGTGGTGTGAGGCTGCCGTCGCCGCAGAATAACAGGGGGAGTGGGTGGGTGGAGGGATGGCCTGGCCAGCGGTGGGAGTAGTATGGGGACGGTGAGGCCTCCGCGGCAGCACAGCCAGCCACGGGAGTCAGGAGCATGCGACACGACCGGCGCTGCTTTGGGCGGCTGGGGCAATAAGACCAGAGGTTGAAGAAGCACTACAGCCGTTGGATGGACATCGTTGACCATGCCGCGCCGAGAGCACCAGGGCGGTGGACGACGGCGAGGCCTACGAAGGGAATGACACGGAGCAGGGGAAGACATGACAGTGGCTGCCCACGCGGTGGAGAATACGAGGGTTGACTGGTTCGGCTGCTGTCGCCGGAAAATAACAGGAGGTGTGGGTGAGTAGAGGGATGGACAGGCCAGGGATGCGAGTATGATGGGGCCGTGAGGCCTTCCCGGCAGCACTGCCGGCCATGGGAGGCGGGAGCAGGCGGTTCCGACGGTGCTGGTTTGGGCGGCTTGGGCGGGAAGATCAGAGACTGAAGAAGCACGATTGCCGTTAGATTGACATCTAACGGTCTGACGCTGGTAGAGTCGATTGTTGACTAAGTTTCTTTTTTGAGAAACCTTGTGTATGCATGAACTTAGTAGCCCCACAAGTCAGCCTCCAAATCTGTGGCAGACAACATAAAGCCCATTTGCTATTTTTTATAATTTGCAGCCCATTTGCTAATTCTTAAGTAATTTATTACAGCCCATTTTCTGCCCAGGACCACGGTCAAAAAGTCCAACCTTATTTTGCATATTTCGGTGGAGTCCGAATTGTTGTAATCCCGAAATTATAAACATTTTTAAGAACTTATTGATTTGCCAAAAAATCATTTTGTTTTTGTAAGCAAATAAGACGTGGGACAATTTAGTTGGTTTAAGGGAAAACCAGTGGTAAAAAAATCAGCGCTGGGTGGGAAAAAACAACAAAA
Source organism: Triticum urartu (assembly GCF_056163025.1). Lineage (NCBI taxonomy): Eukaryota > Viridiplantae > Streptophyta > Magnoliopsida > Poales > Poaceae > Triticum > Triticum urartu. The sequence goes on from NC_141878.1 coordinate 149,870,530, forward strand.
ATAAGGATGTAAATATGAAAAGGGAATTTTATGTGTTTTCAATATAATGATACGTGTATATGAACTAGTAAAACTATACGTAGATATTAGAAAACGGATGTAGGACATGCGTTTCAAGAGGAAAATAGAACTGGGTTGTGTGTTTGATTCAGTAAAAAAACTGCCTGCGGATGTTGTAAGACAAAATATAACTAACGCTCACAGGCCAGAGGCCAGTAGATACCTGCTTGATCTTTGTGCCCCGTTGTCGTCATGGGCTGGGCCTGTTAAAAACAAAACAACCCTGGGCAATCTACAACCCAGTTGAAACTTGCTCGACCTGAAAAAACAATATACGTGCTCAATAAACAAGAGAATTCTGTAAGTACAGACTGATAACTGGGATGCATCACATATATTGTTTTTTATCATGATAATAAGTGCATGCACTTGTTTCGAAAAAATTGGAGAACTGGGAATTCGAACGGCGGGTGCTTATGCTACCCATCAAATAAAAATCAGGTGCCTGAAAATTCGTTTCGAAACAAATGATTCAGCTTTATATCCACGTCGACCCTCGGCATGATGGTTGGAAGCAAATGCAAGTTCATACCAAAAGATCGTTAACAACAATACCAACTTGCGGACGACAAGGTAGTACAACTACCAATACCAAACTAACTTATAATATTTTTACTCCTGGCCCTAGTGTTCGTCTGGTAGAAAATCTTGCAGAGGACCAGCTCCCGCTCCTTCTCTTGCTCCAGGTCCCCGAGGTGGTACTGGTGCATCACCTAGTTGGTCCTCTACTGGTCGAAGTTCTTGTTGGTGTGCAGCACCAGAACCTTTTTTGCTGCCCTTCTGCCGGCCGTTGACCATCACTGGCAAGGTATTGCCGGTCTTGTGCCACATCACGTGCATGCCACACTCCGACTGTATCTTGCGACGCGTCCACGCGCCCCTTTTGAATGCCCTGGAATTGCGCTGGAAGAAATGCTTCCTTAGGCCACTCAGTGTGATACCTACAGTATTGTGGAATACAGGTTTTAGTGTACCTAGTTGGCATTTTCATAACACCTTTGGCATGTTGCAGTCACTTGTTTCACTTTTTATTTATTGTCAAATTGTAATTGCTTCACCAGGTTTGCGTCTAAAAAGAAAAATAGAGCTATAAACAAAGGAATATGTTTGTGCAAGTAGACGGCCAATCGGTGTCTTACCTAGAAGTTTCTCAGGTTGGGTGTAACATATGTCGTGCTCACTGTCGATGCTTGGTATGAAAAAATCGATGAGAGACTGAAATCTCGTGCTGTCAGCACTCACTTTGGCCTCAAGGTGCTCGATCAGCTCCTGATCCATGGGATCAAACTTGATGCCAGCCGGCAGCACGGGCCAATCCTTCTTCGACTTGCATCGGTAACTCCAGTTATATGGTACTCAATGTATGATAAATCGACTATTTTAAGTGAATGATGAAAGATTTTGACAGATAAGTGGTACTCCAAATCTGAAGTCTAGAATACCCGAACATGCCGCCGGGATTCTTGTGTCACCTCACGCGTAGCGTGTTGTCACATCAATTCAATGTGTGGACATGATGAATAATTTGACCGACGTATACTAGTACTGCTACTGTACTACTTACTAGTCATATTTAGTGTCACGATTTATACATAGGTTTAACTAACAAGTACGCACTTGAAGCCTAACTGATATATATGGCTTCTGCACAGCATCTCCATCATCATTATCAGTACATCCTACGCAGATGAGTTAGGATGCACTTGATCCCAGGAAGGTATCTATCCTTCAAACCAGAGGAGTGCTTCAAACTAACAACAGTACATAATATCCAACAAAAGAGGGTCGTGCTACAGCAGCAGAATACATGGCTCAGTCTAGACATTAGCACGAATCAAGTTGTGCATATTTGCTGTTGGCATGAACCACATCGCCGCATGTCGGGTTTACAAAAGCCATCCATCGCATGGAAGCTTGATGCCTTTCACACACTGAAGATTATCTGGCAACAAGCTGTGTCGACGAATCTCTGGTTATGGTGATTCATGAAACACATGGTATGATGTGTAAACACAGTCCCCCCTCGCGAATGGAAGTTGCATAGCACAGTAATCATTGTCGGTGATATGATCGATGATTGGTTGGATGATCAGATAATTGAGCCCGAGGAACAAGGAGTGGTTGCCGAGGCTGTAAACCCGCCTCCAGTTGAATACACTTGGCCCAACGGAGCTGGGATCTTTCTCGAACACGAAGCAGCCATAGCCATCAATGTCACGAACGCCCCACGCATTGTACTGCATGTGGTTTGATGTAATGGTTTGGTCAATTTGGTACGTGCGAATGAGCATCAAATTACCGCCGTTAGCTGAATGAGCGATAAACCACCACCCATCGGCTGGTATGATTCCAGGTCCTGGAATCATGAAGGCCAGCGCATTTGCGTCTGCTGCAACAATTCAAATTGGAGACCAAAAGGACAAAAATAAACAATCATGTTCAGAGTATGTGTGGAATTAAGATTATTATAACAGTGACACATATTATAGACAGAGAATTGCAATGCCATGGTCATAATCATACCCCAAGTTAAAAAAATAAGCCAATGGCTTTCATATTCTAGCAATATGTCATGGTTCAAACATCATGTAATAATGAGAGGAAAATAGCTATGACAGCGCCTACTCATATTTTACCATAGCACTTACTACTACTGTTCTCATATCAACTCTAAGCAATAACATGCCTTGTTATAAAAATCTTGTAAACGAGAGTAACATATAGCAATCATGATGTTATGCTCATAATATGTATTCTAACAATCATTAGATGCCAATTGTTCTCATATCAACTCTAACAATAACATGTGTGGTCATAAAAATCTAGGAAATGAGAGGAACATATAGCAATGATGTGGTTGTAGACATGCTATGCATTCTAAATTTGTAACAAATGAACATGCAGTCGTATTCATAAGGTAAAGATGAGATGAGATAGAACAATTACACGACGATCGATTCCACCAATATAGGTAGCCAATCTGTGCTTCGACCGCGTAAACGATGCCATCATGCACTATAGCATCAGACAGAAATGTTTCCTCAACAGGATTGATGATGAGCCATAACCATGTATGGCGACCGGATTCCAGATAGACTAATCCCTTGTTGAACAAGGCAATGAGCTTGTAATCCATGTAGTCTTCTGATGGTGTGGGCACTTCACAGATTACAACTTTCTGCAAGCAGAGGTCGAGCCAAAAGCTTGACGCATCTCGTGCGTAGTAGGCAGGAGTGTCCGGCGGGCCGCGAGGCTCGATGGCGGTGGTATCCAACGATGGAAGGGTGATCTCTCGCTGGGTGTAGATATCCACGAGACGCCACGGAGTACCGCTGTGCTGGATGAGGATGATCCAGTTGGCCTTCATGCCCGCCCAGTAGTGGTCGCGCATGAAGGACAGGTGGACGGGTAGTGGTAGAATGTCGAGGGGCACCACGGCAACCTCCGTAGGATCGTCAAGTCGGTGTCTGGGCCACCTGCGAGGATTGGGCATCAGCAAGCAGGGTGTCTTGAAAAGAGCCGGCTGGTTGCAGACGAGTAGACGGTAAAAAGACACCGAGCATGCGGCCAGACGGACGGTGCTGAGTAGGTCCATACGACTACAGATCTGCTCCAAGAGAACATCGGGGAGGGAATTCCAATCGCGGCTCTGCGTGTCAGTCAGTTCTGCCGTTGGGGTTTTCGGTGCTTGCGAGCCAGCGGGGAAGTGGATTCGGGCGGGCGAGCGAAGAAGCTTCTCCTCGTGTGGCCGAGCAGTGAGCGGGGGAAATGGTACGCGCGAGCTACCAAGGAAGATGGCGTGGGCGGGCGAGCAGTGAGCGGGGTTAAATGGTGTGCGGCCGACGATGGGGAAGAGAGGAGGAAGAAGAAGAGAGGAGGAAGAAGAGTGGAAGACGGGGAAGAAAGTGCATTCAATCTCAATTCTACTACTCCCTCCGTCTAGGTGTGTAAGTCACCTTACGAAACCAAATAATCCCAAAACACTTAGGCACTGTACATTAACTCCCTTCTCGTTTTTTGTTTTGTGGCATATCAACCAATAAGATATGTGGGATGTGCATGCTTTCAATGACTTGAGACTACCAAACATAACCGACTGATTTAGTAACACCAACACGCTGGTTCAGCTTATTAATTACGTGTCCCATCTGCTGAAGTGTGTATTGTCACTTCACTGCGAAGACTAGTTGAATAATTCTCTCTGACCGAGATGGGGAATAAATGGATCGCGAGGACTTCCTTTCTACAGTATCCCTATGCCGCTCACTTCACTCATTTTGCTCCGTACCTAGTCACTTGTTGAAATCTATAGCCAAATGTACATGTCAATGGGAGGGAGTAAGCCACATGCATGCAACATGCAAAACTCACACGTACACATGGACGCACGCAACACTCACGCACCCATGCGGCACACAGCACACGACGCAACACACACGCTCATGCTCAAGTGCTCAACCTACTCCCTACATCCGTGAAAGACTGTACATTTAGAGATTTGCACATTGACCAGGGCATAATTAACGCCCAAAAGTAGCAGACTTATGTGTGCATGCGACCATTGAGATAAGAAGATTAAATGAAGGCCGTTGCATGCTGTAATTAAGGATAGACATGTAGCCTATACCTACAGCACAAGTTGGTGCATTAGTCAATCAATATCGATTTAGATTAAAGGCTAAACACATTGGAAGTGTAGATGTACATCATGTCACTCTTTGTTGGAAGACCGAGGGAGGACACGTGCATGCACTCACATATACAGCCAGGGCGGTTCGCGCGCAAGGGTTGGACTCGTGTCGCGCCTGCGTAAAGTTTTGTTTAACTGATTTCTTTGCTCTGCCAACTGACAGGTGGGACCCAGAAACCAGGTGACAATTTAACCAGTCAACAAAGTGCCACGTCGACTATGTGGCCGGTCAGTAGGGTGCAATACGGTGCTCTACGATGAGCTAGTGATCGCATAATCGCCGCAAAACTATATATATAAAGAGCGTACTGTTACATACGTTGACCGCCAGTGTATTTTACTCGTTTCAAATTAAGCCATATTAATCGGAAAGGACGCAGTATGGACTACTACTACTAGTACTAGTACTACTTTGATGTGTCCCGTCAACTCGCCGAACGAGGAGAAGCTTTCTTACTACGCCTCTCCCTCGCCCACGCGCGCGGTGGTTCACAGGACGAGGAGAGGGTTTTGACTACAGCGCCCTCTCCCTCTCCCTCTCCCTCGCCCTCGCCCTCGCGGTGGACGTGCAGCAGTTCAATCGGTGTCAGATTGCCAGAAGCACATTGTACTGTAGTATCATCATTGTTGGACCTTACGAAGAGGCGAAGAGCCAAGTGCAAGGTTCACACGAGTACGAATTGTTGAACCTCCCGAAGAGGCAAAGAGCCAAGCGCAAGGTTTTATAGGAGTTGTCGTCCTAGTAGGAGTGTACTAGTACAACTATAGCGAACGATGCTACTGTATGATGCCGCCACGTCACGTATATCCAAAGCTGTGCCACCTTTTTTTCTCAAAGAGCGTGTTGGAGCCCGTGCAACAACCACACAAGTTGCACATACACATAACACATTTACTAGTAATAAATTCTAAAGGACAAATGCCAGTATGCCACACAAGTTCATATCCAACTCATGTGATAAATTTGTGCACGACTAGTCTACATATATTCACAGCGCTACCGTTCACAATTACCGTACTCCACTTACACGTTATAGATGGGCTACATGTCCTCCTCCAGGTTCCAGTCCCAGGTGTTCTTCATGGATGGCATGATCCATAGCGGTGGGCAACGGGAATCATTGTCGCAGCTTTCTAGTCTGGTTCCACATGATGGAGACTCATCCAAGCTGAAGCGGCATAAATCAGGAATAGCGTGTCCAAGCATGTCGTTCATCCGGTGGTGCGCACTGAAGACACAACCATGCTTCATGAACGGCAGGCCTTCTGTGTCGTGCACGGAAGGTGGCATCCGCTTCACAATGGGGTAGTTGTCCTCGATGAAAAGCGAGTACTCTCCAAGAGTGTTCCTCGGCACCCACGTAGCATCACGGGGGTCGAACTCGGCGCCGTTCATCTGGTACACGCGGCATCCCAGATCTGGACACATGGTGACGTACATAGTCAAGGTCCATGCATAATAATGTTGTGCTCAAATGTGGCGGTCAGTAATACTGTGCAGCAAATAGTACTACTCCGGTATAGAGGAAGTAAAATAACCGGCTTATTATATATAGCCACTCTTGGCTACATGGATGAGATAGTAAGACATGGAAAAACAAAAATGGTGGCAGCTAGTGGGTTCAAGTCTTCAAGGGCCTAGCTAGCTATACGCGTCCTCCAAGGTAAAAAGTACTCCTACTAGTACTACAAAGTATACTACTAGTACAACAATGAAAGAGAAGGCGAGGGGGTTAAAAATGGAATACCTGGGTAGATGGTGACAGTCCGATCGTGGTAGATTATGTGACCATGTTGCACATCAGTGGTACCATGGGTAACGACTGCTAAGATAGTTGATCCCAATATGCCAAAGTCAGCTACAAGGTTCCAGGTTAGACCGAATCGCGGATGCAAATGCACATCCAGGATCGGCGATCTTATTTTGATCGGGGGATGCCTGGTCCCTGCAAAATAATGGAGTACCGTTAGGGATGCAAATGATTGTTTGTGCATTCCGTTTGTAATCTCCCATACCATAGGATGTCAACTAGATGAAACAAGTCCCCTGGCTTGTCACCGCGAAGATGCGGCCTAGATGGCGCACGGCGTCTTCGAACGTGTAGGGGTACAAATCTGTCGCCGCCAACATGCGCCAGCCTCTGCCGTTACTGCCTCCTACATTGTTGGCAATCCTTATGTTGAACACCGCGATGAGATAGTAATCGTCGTAGCCGCGTCGCTTTGTCGGCGGGTCCGCAATTGCTATCTTCTTCAATCTCATGTAGGCATCATCATACGTATTCTTTCCCATCCAGTCCGGAAGGCCAATCCCAATGGTGGAGAAGGGGTCTAGCGGAACGGCCGCACTGTTGTGGATGTTGTGCAAAATGATGGTGGTATCTGGCCGGAGGTATGCAAGCCAATCTTCATTAGCACCGACCCAGACCTATATATAAGACGGTGGGCAACGGAGAAATTACGGGATGGAAATGGAATAACTATGTACTACATGATCAAACTCCATTACTGACCCGCTCATCGGACAAAATCCGACTACCTCTCAACGTCGGCAACTCTAGTGGAGTCAACGTGCAACCATGGCCAGGGAGCGGTGGATTGTTCGAAGGATTATCCCATAGAAGAACCTTCTCCTCGAGGATGCATGGAAGACCAACAAGCATGGCATGTTTAAGCAGCATCTTGAAAAAGTTGGTGCAGGAAGCACCGAGTCTTGCGGCAGTGAGGACGTCGGAGCGGCGTGCAATTTCTCCCACAGGATCGTCGTCCAAGGTCTCCCAGCCCCGACGAGGAGAACCGCCTGGCAAATCGATGGGAGCAGCGACGAACTGCCTTCTCTTCGGGGGGAGGGGAACTGGCGAGGAGGAGATAAGAGCGTAGTAACCGCAGGGCCTCGTCCCTTCCAACTGTAGATCGTTCCTCAGCGAAGGGGAGAGGCTATTATTTACTACTAGTACTCCCTCCGATTCTTTTTACTCTACACATGCTTTCTGGACGAAAATACCCCTGGCGCATGGATGGGAGGAGTTAGCAGCTATAAATGCCCCATGCAGCCCATTGGCTGTCCGCCCGCGTTCTCCTCTCTCTGCATGCTGCATGGATGTCTCCCTCTCTCTCACATGACTGGATGTGGTGGCGCTGGCCTATGAGAAGCTCGCGTGGAGATAGCAATCTTCTCTCCAGAAGTGATTTTTTTGAGAGAAAGGGATTATGGAACGTTATGGGATTGTATTATACTGTAAATAATAGCACTAGTAAGAAATTTTTGGCACTAGGTAGTAGTTTTTGGCGTGGATTAAGAAATTTTGGGTATGTTTTTGCCATTTTTTGTACATGCCAACTAGTGTCAAAAAACGTCTTACGTTATGTGACGGAGGAGTACGTACTTGTACTGTAGCAGTACTAGTACTACTTTTCTCAACTAGTAGTGCGATGTACTGTACTTCTAGTCTAGTCTAGTATAGTGCACCAGTTTTGAACTCTTGAATCTCAGGGCCAAGGAGCTACAGTTGGAAGTGGAGGGTACTACTGTTCTCTAGAACCGTCGCTGTACTATCAATGCAGGGGAAGTACACCTGCGTAGTGGCCTAGTGGGTACTGTCGGTGCTCTATTCAGCCGCTCCTCTCATGTAGCTGGCCTACTCAGCCGCTCCTCTCACGCACACACTAGCAGCCTGTTTATCAGCGACGGTTACTGCGGGGGCAGAACATTTGAGTTATTTTATACAGCGAGACTAGGCTTTTCGCTTCCATTTGTGGAGGTGTAATGGATCTCGTCGAACTTTGTTAGCAGTTCCTTCTTTATGAATGAGATGAAGCAAAGCTTTTGCCTCCATTTCAAAAAAACACGGCAAGAGGAATTTATTTTATAGTAGAGCCGATAATGGAGTGAAGTCCATGCATACAACACCACAAGCTACAGAGTAGTAGTAGAGCACTTTACGTATAGAGCCATATTGCACAGTTCCCAATGCCCCACCAGGCTTTTCCGGCTCCTCAGGCTTAATTGGGAGGCGCTAGTTTAAATATGATAGGGTGAGGTGCGGCTAGGGCGAGCACGCGAGCCACGGGATGCTGGGAAGGAAAACCCGTTCACGTGGCTAGGTTGTCCAGTGCACCCAGATTGTGGGGCCGCATATCCGTTTGACTTCAAAAATCAAACTACCCGTGTAAAATATTGGCTCGCAGCAAAGTGTAGTAGTACTATTTTTTAAAAAGGCCGTCGTGCGTTCGGCCGGGATCGAACCCATAAAACGAGGTATACACTCCCGCGACCACTAGTAGTACTCGTTGGAGTACAATGCAACCTAGAATCGCCTTTTGTCGCTAGTAGTACGTACATTGTTCCTTACAAGAAACCCCTAAGAGCATGGTTAATAGTATAGCCAGCTGCTGGCTATAAGCCAGTGCCATGTCATCTACAACCCATCTTATAGCCAACATGTAGTAGTAGTTTATTTCTTATAGCCCGCTGACTTAGCTCTACTGTACTTGCTCTAATAATGCAAGAAAACACTAAAATGCCAAGAAACTACTACCACTTGCATACGTGGCAGACTTAAGATAAGACTACCTTATCAACCATTGTACATGCTCTTACCAACAAAAATCCTCGAGTGACCTCCTACCTCCGGCCCGTCCATCTAGTCATCCTCGGCCATGGGACGCAGCTACCGCCGCCGGTAGAAGGCGAGGTCAAAACCGTCGGCGGTGCGGAGCCCATGTTGCGGCAGCCCGGATGCCAGCTCTGTCCGGCGCTCGTGGCCGCTAGCTAGCCAAGATAGCTCCGTCCAGCTGCTTGTCTGCAAAGTTTGTTAGCTAGATTGGCAAGGCAGCGCGGCGACTTGCTCGCGCGCGCCGTGCTAAGGCCAACCATCTGGCTCGAGCGAAGGCCAGCGCGGCGGTTTGCTCACTCGTGAGTCACGCTCCGGCCAGCCTGCCAACCCGTGCGGAGGCCAGCGCGGCGTCCGGTCCGTCCGGCAGAGCGGCGGCCAACTCGCTCATCACCAGCGCCACCGACGAACACGCATCAGTACTGTTTGAAGTAATGTTCAGGAAAAATAATGATTTGAGGGGGAATAACAGGATAGAAGGTCAGATGTGGGTCCCTCGTGTCAACGGTCAAACAAAATGTGTTGGTTTAAGCTGCCTCATCGGCACGGACATGTGGGCCAACCCTGTCATAAATGGGTTTAAACGAACATAATCGGCAGGAGTACTTGGTAGTTTTTGGTGTGGATTAAGAAATTTTGGGTATGTTTTTGCTATTTTTTGTACAATAGATTCCTCCTAGGGCTGGTTGAAAGTGGTAGTTTTTTGTTAAATACTCTACATATTGTAAGTAGGAGTGAAAGTTAAGCTTTGGAAGCCAATAAGCAAGGCTAGTTACATAGTGCATATGTGTACATGATTGAAAGTAAATATCAACCATGAGTGACTAATATCTTGATGGAAAACTCGAAACTATGGAATACTAGGAAAAGAAATGCATGGTTGGAAATACTAGCAATGTTCATGTCCGTTGCAACGAATCATGATTAGAATAATATTTATTCACAAACTTGGTACAAAACACTCTAATTTTGATATACATATGTCACTAGAGATATATTATGTTTCAATTAGAATATATTCCTTGGGCTGTTTTGGTGAGGTCAGGGAGGGATGTGGTTGGTTTTAAGATACTGATTATGGGTTTTTCTGCAAATTGGTAGACAAGTGGGATGTTGGTGAGAAAAGGCAACAATTTACCTCACAATCGTTAGATGTAGATCTAATGGTCAGAAACGACGGATGGCAGACACACCAGCATCACCAACTTAGTCTTGTGTAGGAGTACTAGCAAGATCCGTGCATTGCACGGAACATCAAGATGCATTTTTTTTATAAAACACTTGTTGTGATTGACCCTTGCGGGAGTAATCCCATGTGTAAAAACTAATGATATCTCGAGAAATATGAGATAAGGTGAAGAGGAGTGGGGTGTTGTGGTGGTTGGTGGTCGAACTGAGCGGAGGCATGGGGATTGACGATGCCGGCAGCGGCCACCAGGCCAGTTTGTTCGAGAGGCTTCCTTTCTTAATTGCTCAACAATGAGGTTTGTTGGAGATAAGGATGAATGAGGGAAGGCCTTGTCTGCAAATGTGGAGAGGGGTGCGGGTATCTTTTAGTTTAATTTCCATCCGTCAGATATAGATCGGACGGTCTATATTGCAAGATGGCACACGTACCATCATCACCAACTCGGTTTTTTATAAGAGAAGAAATATAAGTATGGGGATACAAACGTATTGTCGATACTTGCTTCCGTAAACTAGCATCTACATTCTATTCAACGCCTCGGCATGTGGGCCCTTAGCAGAATGACTTCTCGACTGTGTAAAACGAAGATTTTCCCGTCGCCGACAAGGAGGGAGTGACGGCGGCGCGCTTTTTGGCTTGCTCTAGTCCTAGTAGTCATACTAGGTGGTCTAAGCACGTGTAGATTTATTCTTTTTCATGTCTCGTGTTCGCCATACTGCCATGACTGTTCATGAATAGACGGTAAGTTATTCACGGGGAAACCCTTGTTGAGCGTGTTTGCGAGAGAGAGAGAGAGAGAGAGAGAGAGAGAGAGAGAGTGCATGTGTGATATGTTAGAGACTGAGGCAATGATAACAGATTCTTTGTGTCTATGTGTGTGGAGGATAGAGAGAGACATGTACATGGGGCTTTGTGTTGTGTAACATGGAGACACATATACATAATTAGAGAGTGAGTGTGTGAGATACACATGCAGACATGAGGAGAGATGAGGATCCAGGTAAATGGGTGTTTGTGCGTGTCTGTGTGTGTTCGTGCACTCATTTGTGTGTGAGAGGGAGAGAGTGTATGTGGAGTAGAGAGACCACTGATGATTTAAACCTAGTATAAGGGAAGGGGGAATGGTGTGACATGTGTAGTAGCGAGATAGCACGGGTGCGGGCGGGGGGAGTAGACTATTTGGAAGAGACATCGAGTGTGTGTGGGGGAGAGGGGTGTGAGAGCAAGAGAAAGAGGGAGCTAGCGCTGGAGAGAGAGAGAGAGGAAGAGAGGGGATGAGAGGGGTCGTTTGTGTCCATAAATGGCATATAGATAGGGAGACAATGTTGATGTTGCCCGAAATTGGCCTATGAACGGAGACGCAAGGGAAGCGAGTCATCGTGTGTGTGATAGGGACTTCATGAGAGAGCTAGAATAGATGGTGTAGAGAACAATGTGCGAAATCGAGAACGATTATACATTAGGGAGCTATGCAAAGAGTCACGACATATATGTATACAGGGAAGGAGCTGGGGCGGGTCCGCATGTGGGAGAGATAGAAAGAGGAGAGTGGTGCACAAGGAGACAAGGTGTGCTTGTTTGCAGTGGGGTGGTGTGTGAGGTGAGTGCGCGAGAACCACATAACTAGGGAGATAGACGTTTGGGGGCGATGTTTTGTGTGTATGGGAAATATACACTCTACATAGTGCGTGTGCTTGGGTAAGAGAGATAGCGGGAGACCTAGAGAGTGAGGGAAGAGATGTGTGCATGCCCGAGAGACAAAGTGATAGAGACCCATGTTGGGGTCCGGACTTTACAAGAGAGAGGGGTGTTAATGTGCTCGTGTGTTGGTGTTTGGGGGAGAGAACGACTTCTGTGTGTGTGGGGGGGTTGACTTTAGATAAAGAGTGAGGTGTCTATATTTGAGGGACTTGAGTGTAATTGAGATATTGTGCACTCATGGTTGATCAATTTGTTTCACAGTTTGTACTACGAGATAACGATACTTTTGAACAGGCGTGATATACCTTGATGTACCAGAATTACAAACCTAAGATTGGAATTTTGGAATTTGACTCCATCATTAGCTTTTGTAATTCATTTAAACGGAGGTACATTTTTTAAGCCGGGATTTCGTGATTTCAAATTCATATATCAAACCTAGAGATATACACATACAGGCATGTTCAAACTTTATAATCATCCACTTTATTCATACACATACACATTTTTGCTTTTGTCATCATATTTAGGATAAACACATTTGGAATTTCATTTGAATTGGACCCTATGATGGTATTTGCTTGTAGTAGCTCAATGATCCATATTTGAATTGAATGGACAATCTAAGTTTTGAGTTGGAGACATTGATTTTCAGAACTTGCGCATTTTTTTGCGTGCAAAACAAACAAATTGTCGGCCATGATATCATAGTCGGCCGTACGAGAGCAGAATACTTATAATTTTAGGCGCCAAAAGCTTTCAAACTTCCCGCTCACATCGAAATATCACGCGCCCGAAAGTTTAGCCCTGTGATATTCCTGTTTTACCCCTGCCACATGAACGGAAAAGGGCTACTTTGGTAACTCCATTGTTTTCCCCTCTTTGCCCCCAACATTCTTCCCCAGAGCCCCTCCCCTTCCCCTCCCCGACCCCCCCCCCCAACCACGGCAAGCCGCCGAATCTAGTCCTCCGCCGCAGCGGTGGACCTCACACCCCGCCGGATCTACCTTCCGCACCTTGGAACCCCCAACTGCCAACTCACCACTTCACCGGAGTCGCTTCAGCGATTGGCTTGTCCACCGCTCCAGATCTCCTTGACCGCCATCATGGTCCGCCGCACCTGATCTGCTTAAGCGGCGCCCTCGTCAACCACAGCGTAGGCCCTTCACTGACTCCCTCGTCCGCCCCTTCGCTGGCCCTTCATACAAGCCCTCGTCCGCCGCAACAGATCCGCCTCACCGAAAGCATTGTACAACGCGCCCGCCGAAGCCTTCGTCCACTGCACCGGACCCGCTCCACAGACGCCATATTCAACTCCACCGGCCCTGCTTTACCGATGCTGCAGCCTCATCAGGTTATTTCGATTTGTACTCCTTCGGTTTTTCTCTTTATCGTGCAACTGTTCACTTACCACAGATGAGCTTTCTTGTATGTCGACAGGCGCCGCAACCGTAGAATCGGAGCCGCTTCAGCGGCAGCGACAACCGGCCCAAACTCAACCGCAACACGAGCACCATCGACGATCCTTAGCTATCAAGTATGACAACAATACCCATACGCCGCCGAGAATCAGGTACTATTATCCAACGGCCGGCGCCTACGTTCACTTTCCTAGCATAAGCACTGCACCTTTGAATTTCTTTAGGGCATCATTCAGTTTTTCATGAGATGCGTTATTCTGCTTGCACCTGTAGGGCCATACTTCTGGCAGTGAACATGTTACATGTGCTAAATTACATACCAGTGCACATATAGTTAATATGCTTAAGTTTTGTTCTGATGCCACCTGTTGGTTCCATCAGACTGATTAATGTTCTCTATGCTTAATTACACATCAGCAAACTAGCATGTGGTTCTGCTGCTTTTTGTTCGTTTACCCTACATTTTCTGATGCTAGCTATTACATCACTGCTCCGAGCCCCTGTTCATTACTTGTTTGTGTGTTCTTGATCTTCCCAAGTTGCATGACTAATTTGATTCTTCTATTAATTATGGAGCTGCCAACCCCATCAAGCAAAATATTTGTTCTTTTGGGGCTGGCACCTCGAACATGCATAAAAATATAGGGAAGCAGATATACTCCCTCCGATTCTATTTACTCTGCCCATAACTCTTGACCCGCATACCAAGGAGGGCACTGGTTTAATTTTTCTAGACTAATTTGCCAATTAATTAGGGCAGAGGCGGATGGGGCGGGGCACAAAAGGAAACCAGCGCTAGGAATCGGCAACGTGCAGACTAATATATACGAGAAAATTGAGAAAAAGTTATACGCAAAGTAAAAAGAATCGGAGGGAGTATTGTCATGTATGCACACACACCCTTCTTTCATTAGTTTAGATGAACCATTGATGATCAATTCGGACCAGTGCATGTGATTAAAATTAATTTTACCTAAATAGATGGTGCAGAATAAACTACAACAACTAGATTTGCAACCACGGGATGCTGACGATATCTTCAAAGAACATTGCAACAGCAGCTATGCTTCACAGCAACATATGGTAAGCCAGTGTGTTTTAGTACATGTGAAATGTAATGCGAGTGGGCTGCTTTCTTGGCTTGTGCCCTCAATGTGTAATCCTACCGAATTACAAATAGTTCAGTTGTCTGCTTTGCTGTATTGCTTGATTCGAATGCTTATTTGTTGTTACGCTATACCTGAATTAGCCAATATGTCAGCAGTGCCTGATGTACTATCGTAAAGAAATGCATGCCTATTTCATTTGAGTCCTTAACTTTTCCTCTCAACTTCATCACAAGACCGTCTTCGTAGTTTATATGAGGCCATACTGTTAAGTGCTTTCTCAGATTATTTCAACTGCTTAGATGCCTTGGCAACTTAAATATAGCAGTTGTACACTCCCTTTCAACTAGGGATGTCAAATGGGTCTGGTTTAATCCTGATTAAAGTCCACTAGTGGTATGATAGTTCAAAAGAGTTTTTGTTTTTTTGAGGAAAATGAACTAGGGAGGTAGCAAAAACTAACTAGATGGGACTGGCGGATTTCGTTTATTTTCCACTTACATCCCTAGTTTCATCTTACCATTTTAATTTCTTTTCGGCTGATGCTGCTTCGAACCATTTAAATATAGTTTGCCATGCTCGGCAATAATTCGTCCGTCGTTTACCATGTAAGCTTACTGCCTGGATCATACGATAACTATCTCTTACTGATGTCCAGCGGAAACCTTTCAGGATGCCGTTCACACTAGGACACAATGTACAACCCCAGAATCTATTTGTGGAAGCAGTGCGCCATCCATGTTACCAGATGGTAGCAGTTCAGAGGCAACACCGCCGGAGAGCAGTCTGAGCACAGATATTATAGTGCTTGAGGCTCTACTAGAGGCAGAAAGAGATGGTGTGGATGCCATGAATGAGGTAATATTTATCTTGAGGCTGCAAATTACGGAATTACCAGCACACATTATGCAAGCAACCCAAGAATTGGAGGAAGTAAGAATGTTGCATTTGAAGACGGAGGAGGTCCTGCTGTTTCTGCTATCTGAAGCCCAAGATAATCCCGGTTCTTCTTTAGATACGAGTTCAAATTTTCATTAGATTATTGTACTTGCATGTTGTGTCATGTCTCTGAATGGATTATGTTGCAAGACCCCCTATGTTGTCCATGTGTTGTAATGATCCGAATTTTTTAGGCGAGGTAATCCTCAGAACTTGTATGATTGACATAAGGTGAATTGTTTGTCATGTGAGCATATTGTATTGGATGAAATAACTGTTTGACTCAGAGTGTATCCAACCTACTGAATTCGAAGATCACGGCATTTCTAAATCATAATCATATATAAAGGTGGAATAAATCTTTGTTGTGGTTTTGAAGAAATAAATAACAAAACGTGTAATTATCTGTGGATATTCGTAATCGAATACAAATTGGATTTGAATTTAGTTTGCCAGGTCCCAGGGCAAACGTGAATGCTAATTCTCCCAAGTTTTGAACGAAGTGGCTAAACACCCACTATAATTTGTGGGTTGCTCGAAGCAAGTGTTTGCGAGATGGAAATTACTGTCTACCCCTGACACTTGACATCCTTATCGATAGGATTTACACTGCTGTCGATAGGGGTAGACTAGTAACTTCAATCAGACGTGACACGACGGCCTCTGAGCCCATTCAGACACGGTGGGCGCCAAACGTGGGCGGCAAAACACATTTGATTCAAGATCGTCCAAAATACATGTGTCTCTTCCTCCACTTCCCCATTCATACACGGTGGGCGGCAAAACAAACTCTCCTCGTCCGAAATCGATGTAGGCTTATATTTTAAATAGGGGCAGATGTGTAACTTCCATCAGACGTGACACAACCGCCCTACCTGTCAGCCCCGTTCATACACCATGGGCGCCAACCGTGGGCGGCAAAACATGCTCTCCTCGCCCGAAATAGTTACCGGAAAATATTTGGGAGATGCGAGATTACCGTCCTATCCCCAACTGACGCGATGTCCGAAATTTTAAATGGGGGATAAGTTCGTAACTTTCCACCATTTCAGAGAAGCGCGTCCCAAAGTTTGAGATCCCCCCTCCCCTCCATTTCCCCATTCATACACCGTCGGTGGAATGACAACCTCCGCACTGCAGCCAGCCTCCTCCGTCCACCACCCCATCCTCCACCTTGCCAGAGCCGCTACCCCTACCTCGTCGTCCACTGCAAGAGATGGACGTCTCTCATCCACGGCGTTGGACCAGCATCCTTTCCTCGCCTCCTCTCGCTTCATCGGCGCCATCGTCCACCTTGTCGTTGCCGCTCCTACGACCGCTTCGTCCACGGCAACAGGATATATCCCCCGACCCGGCCGTCTGCCATCTAAAGTCTTCTTCCCCGCCGCCGACAGCCATCGCACCCGCAGCACCCTCAATGTATCAGCATAGGCCTACACGGCGTCGCAAGAGAGGTGGTACTCTTCCATATGTGCTTAAGTTATTGATCTCACCCGGAAAATAGATCATAATTTGTTTACTGTACTTTTCTTGTCCGTACCAAATTGTAGTGGCTAGTTGAAAGCAAACATTGGTTGCGAAGTAGCTTTGTCCGGTTTTCACCTTCAGATCCGCCATGGCACGGGCACTATACTCGTAAAGCTTATGGTTCCCCCCTTTATATTCACTACCATCATCGTAGGTGCTTCGTGTCGTGCTAGCACTACTCCTCAAGACCTCAACCAAAAGCTTATGTGTTGAAATACGAATCTGATATGATGCTCATATCACTAAAACAGAGAATGTTTAATTGGTCACCTAATGTTCCTATATTCGTTTTGAAAAGCATGTGCGCCACCCACTGGTCCAGCTAGTTCCACTTTCCTGATTTTTCTCTTGATGCTTAGGGTTTTCCCCTTTTATCTACTCTACTATGATCTGCGTAGGTGCTTTCTGTCATACTAGCATTACTCCACCCTTCAAGCTAAACAACACAACACTCAGAATTTGAAAGCTTAGTTGTTCAAATATAATTGTGATATGATACTGATATTAGTTAACCGACACATTTAATTGGTTAGCTAAAGGTCCCACTTGAGTTTCCAAATGCATGTCGCGACATATAGAGAGACATCATAATTGCATTTCTTTGTCACTTGTTGACCGTACTTTCTTGTCCATACCAAATCTTAGTTGTTATTTCAAAGCAAACATCGGTTGCTAACTACCCTTTGCGCGGTTTGCAGCTTCAGATCTGCCATCCCACTGCCACGGTCAACACTGTACTCATCATGCTTATGTTTTCCCCATTTTATGATGACCACAATCAGCCTACGTGGTTCGTGTCGTAATAGCACTGCTCCACCCATCGAGCTAAACAAGCTTAGTTGTACAAATTCATATCTCATATTATTGTTGTATTAGTAAAACTGAGAGATGTTTAATTGGTTAGCTAAATGTTCCTACTTTAGTTTCAAATGCATGTGAGCCACATATGGAGAGACCGGAAAGAATAGTATTTCTCTGTGCGCTCTGGTTCATCATGGGTGGCCAACCGACATTGTATTAAAAGACTTGTAATATCTTCAATCTGCTTGCTCTTCTGCTCTTCTTTAAGATGATACTCTTCTCTTGCGGTTGACTGGTCAGGTCGAGTTGTTCTCCCTTAGTATATTTTGAATCTGTCAGGTCAGGTCGACTTGTTCTTCTTTATTATATGTTGAAGCTATCATCTGCGAAGTGTCATCACTTCTGGAGCTCTCATATTTTGAGTAGTAGGCCACATTATATTAATGCACACAACAAATTACAGCATGCATGACATCTTTTAAAAGAATTGCAGAGATAGCACAAAGGGGTTTACAGGGAGGCAGTATTGGATTAGAATCACTTCTGCATTACAAAGAAAATCTCACTTGTTTTTATGTTTTCATGCATGTCAGATATTGAACATTATCAAAATGAATATGAGAATGGGCGCATGAGAGGAATATTGCGGAATGATCCACTACCTAACAAACTTGGCATGGTGGAGGATGGCCTATCTTATTCACCCATCAAGGTGCTTGCTCTAACTGTATAAAGTTGTATTGGTCGCACATATTTTGCTTCTGACCTCTTGCATTACTTCTACTTTGTTACACCATCTGCTTAGTTTAAGCATCATATATAAGTATATGCCATACCTATCCATTTTCTATACCTATTCCATGTGTCGTCACACTATGTTTTTCCAGTCAAATGTTGTTCTTTCGTAATAGGTGTCCAAAAGGAAGAGGGTGAGTGCAGGTCGTCAAGGAGTACAAACTAGGTATTTGGAAAAGGTAGTGATACCTATTAAATCAGATAGATCAGCAGCCACAGAAAACACAGGCCCAACTGTACCACACTTTACCCCTACTCCAGTGGCCAAACCCCTATTAGAACTGCTGGGAGCCCAGCGTCAGGTACTGTTTATGATATCAATTCAAAATTTGAACTCCTAAATTTCTGCTTGTTCCTTACCTTCTCTCTTGTATGAAAACTAATTTCAGATGAATCTCCTTGCTCAAAGGATCATACGATCTCAAAACAATAATGGGCTCTGCATTGCTCTTGTCAGTACCTCTCTCCCTTTTGCCTTGTAACACTATACTTAATTAATTGCTATTTGATTATGTATCATCAGTCTGCACCTGAGCTTCATTATCCTCTGTTTCTTCCAATATTATTTGATCTATATTTACTCTTTGAAAATGTTGAATAATGGCAACGCTTATAAAGAATTTTCTTTGGGGAATTTATTGAATTTTCCTTCCATCAACATGGAGAAGGGCTTTGTCCAGCCCGTGTTAACATGTAATGTAAGTTCATCCTTCTCAAGCCTTCAAACTTTGTTCTAGTATAGATTTGGATAGGCATCATTTCCTCCACTGTTGTTTGCTTTGCTGTTTACATCTGATTGGATGTTTGCAACAACTACCAGTTTCAAATTGTAGTTGTAAAAACATGTTCCTTATGCAGAACAGATCCATTTATTTGCTTATATAATTGTGAAACCTGTTACGTGTCTCCTTGTTTCTCTTTCAGACTCATATCTCTTACGCCAGGCAGAACTTTAGGGAAGATAGTGAGCCAAACCATCTTGAGGACAGCAAGATGACCCCAAGGTCATGTCTTGATGAAGACAATGAGTTGAAGCTACTCACCAGCAGGTGTGAGAAAACCTCTGTGCAATCGCTGCCTCAATCAGTTCGACTTCTTAAATCTCGACTTAAAGCGGAAAGGCTTGCTCCAACTCAGCTCCGACTTGAAGTCAAAGATGCAATGAAGATGTCAGAGGACTACCGTGCGCACCATCATGCCTTAAATCTAGTGTTGATGCATCTATCGTTGACACAACTGAGGTCTACTCAGCTTCTTCAGCTGTTTGGGGGGCCCGACCTGGCCAGGCCTAGTGCCTTCTGAAGTGCTCTCAGTTTTGTATATTCATTTGTCGGCGCGTTTATTTGCACTGGTGGCGAACTTTGATGCCCAGTGGATGTAATATGTGTGATAACCGTGATAGCCTATCGTAAGTTGCTTGCTTATTTATTTCCTTGTTGTCTTGTTTATTTGTTTGCTTCTAGTCATTGCAGTTCTTTTTACGCGGTTTGCTAGTGGCTGCAATAACCTATTTTTTAAACTAGGCCACAATAACCATGGACTAATATTTACTGTAGTGACACTAGGCCTCCTACGGGCCGTAGAAACAGTGGGCCTTCTATGGGCCATAGAAACAGTGGGCCTTCTACGGGCCGTATCATAAATGGGCCTTATACGGGCAGTATGATCGATGGCCAAACATGGGCCAATAACAGGTCGCATTATGGTCGTAAACAGGCTAGAGTTGGAATTGTCCGTTCATGGGCCGACCATAACGGGCCATCGTCAATAGGTCGTATTTGATGACGCTATGAAAATGGCCCAATGTATTAATGGACCACAAACGGGCCGACTATAACCACGGGCTGAATTTGGCCCACAAGCAAAAAATGACAGTAACGGGCCGTAAGTAAACGAATGCTGGAAATGAGCCCAAGAATAAATGGGCTCTGAGAAGGCCGAAAGATAACATGGGCTGGAAATGGCCCAATGGAATAACGGATCGTTAATGGGTATAAAGTGATACACTGTTCATTACGGGCCAGTTTCACCACGGGCCGTTAATGGGTGTAAAGTGATACACTGTTCATTACGGGCTAGTTTCACCACGGGCTATTAGTAGGCCAAGAGTTACATAGGGCCTCATATGGGCCGAAAGACGTCATGGCCATACATGGGCCAGAAGTGAAAACGGGCTGGAATCATATTGGATGGCCCAGATGACGCTACTGGGCCTAATTCGGATAGGGCGTAACGGGCCTTGGGTTAGCGGGCTGTAAATGGGCTATATTTGAACAGGTCGTTAACAGGCTTTCCATGGGCCGGCCTGCCAACTTTTGACCAAGTCAAACGGGTCGGCCTTTTCACAGGAATGGGCCTCTGTTGGGCCGTGCCACGTGTCGACGTATCATAGGCGCCTTCCATCCAATGAGTGGTTGACATCTGTCCCAACGATGAGCCGACACGTGTTTCCTCCAGCCAATGATGATTTTACACGTGGAAAATCCCCATTGGTTGGGGTTGTTAACGGGTTATCGGATCCAAAACCCGACCCGATAGCTTAACGGCGTTCCATTACGGTGGATGCCACGTGTCGGTCACCCTTGACGAAAGCACTTCTGTGACGCACGATTTATCGTCATGGAAGTGGACACTTCCGTGATGATAATTTTGGTAATGTCATGGAACACTTCTACGACAGCACAGGTATGACTGTCTTGATTCTGTCATAAATTTGTCATGGATGTACATGCATGACAAAAAAAGTGACCTACTGTGACAAACACGTATCATCACGGAAGTGTATTTTTTTGTAGTGTCGCCGGCGGTTGCTGGCGGGCGCGCTCGCGGCTTGTCCCGTGCGGCGCGGTGGGAGGTTGGGGACGAGCTGGGAGGCGGGGCCCACCAGTCAGCGGGTGTGGGTGGGGCGACCGAGCGAGAGCCGAGGGCAGTCGATCGGCGTGAAGGGCGCTCGGGCGCGGGGCAGGCCGTGAGCCGAAAGGCGGAGCGGGCCGGCTCGTTTGCCTCTGGGCCGAACAAGGTTTCGCTCCAGGTGGTGCGCCTGTCTTTTTTTTCTTTTTTTTACAGAATGAAAACAAATTACAACAGACGAAAATAAATAAAATTTACATAGGCATATTATATATCAAAATGCTCAGAAAAACACCAAGAATAAGATGAACTATTTTCCAAGTTCAAATAAATTCCAAAATAAATTCATAAAAGTCAAACAGTGCTACTGTTGCATTTAAAATCAATAAAAATCATTTTTTTAAATAGCAAAATGATTTCAAATTTGTTTTCTCCTAATTTTCCATTGAAGGGAATCATTTTACCCTTATTTCCATTTATTTATTTTTAGGAGAAAAATATTTTGAATAGAAACTCAAATAACTCCCAAATGGATTTGAATTTGGAATTTCAAACAACTTCAAATGGAAAATGAGTTTCAAATAACTTCAAAATGACTTCCAATTTATTTCTTTGAAACTTCCAACACTCTTTCTTCAAATATGAAGAAGTCATTTTGTCTTCCCTCATGAACTCATTGAGTTGCTTAAAGTTTCTAAATTTAAAATATTTCAAATGGAAATTCAAATCGTTTTCGAACCCCTTTTCATTTCTTTAAATGGAAGAAGTCATATTATCTTCACTCTAGGGTTTTGTAATGAAATGAATTTGAACTCAGGGAGATCAAAATGCAAGATGAGAAGTTTTGGGAAAGTCCTTTTATTCCCTTTCATTCAACTTACAAGAAGTTTTCAATTTCCAATCATTTTCACACAATCAATCACACAACAATCAAACAAACAATCTTAATTACTTATTTAATACAACATTCCAAAATTTAGAATTTTGGGATGTTACATGAGATGAGCATGCAGTTGATGGTGGAAACATTCAACAACTACCAGGAGTTGGTAGATAAGGCTCTTATGATTGAAGGGAAGCAGCAGCAGATTGAGAGCCGTAAGAGGAAGTATGGACAAGGAAGATATAATTCAGGAACTCAGCAGAAGCCTCGCCTAACCCTGAACTCGGGAGGACTTGTTCATAACCATGGAGGCCACAACCACAATGGAGGAAGTACCCATAATCATACCGGCCCAAGGAATGGGAATGGGAATGGAGCAAGCAACAATCAGAACCGTTCAAATCCAGCCACACCCGCCAAGAGAGACCTAAGCCACGTTACATGTTTCAAGTGCGGGAAGACTGGACACTATGCCATGGAGTGCCCTGAAGAGAAGAATGGAAACGGTAATGGGAGCGCTGGGAAGAAGCCCAATCCATTCAACAAAGGACAAGTGAACCACGTTAATGTGGAGGAGGTTGAAGAGCAGCCAGATGCGGTTATTGGTAAGTTTTTGGTTAAGTCTTTTACCGCCCTTGTTCTTTTTTATACTGGTGCATCACATTAATACATATCAAGGGGATTCGTGGATAAGTTCAAATTACTAACCCAAACCCTTAGGACCCCTCTGTTAAGTTCACCTGGAGCAGAGTATATGGCTAGTCGATGGTGCGACCAGATACCCTTAACCATTGGTAGCCATGTTTTCCCGTCTGACCTAATAATCTTGGAGTCACAAGGATTGGATGTGATATTAGGCATGGACTGGATGTCAAAGTATGGAGGAAGCATTGACTGTGCTAGTAAGTCGATTTATCACACCACCCCGGAGGGAAAAAGGATTAAGTATGTACCTAGGCATGCGGCTAGGAATATCCAAGTAAATACCCTTACGGGAATTGTTCAGGAGGAAGTGCCTATAGTGAAGGGTTACCCGGATGTTTTTCCAGAGGAATTACCAGGCATGCCACCGGATCGAGACATTGAGTTTTTGATAGAACTGTTGCCAGGCACCGGGCCTATATCAAAGCGACCATACCGGATGCCCGCGAATCATCTGGAAGAGATTAAGAAGAAGATCAAGGAGTTATTGGAGAAAGGTTACATTCGACGGAGTTCATCACCATGGGGAGCCTCAGTGCTTTTGGTTGAGAAGAAGGATAAGTCTTTAAGGATGGTTGTTGATTATCGTGCATTAAATGAGGTGACAATCAAGAACAAATACCCACTGTCGATGATCAATGATTTGTTTGACCAGCTGCAAGGAGCAAAGGTGTTTTCAAAGATCGATTTGCGATCAGGATATCACCAGCTGAAGATTCGAGAGAAGGATATACCAAAGACAGCATTCACCAGACGGTACGGGTTGTATGAGTATACGGTCATGTCATTCGGACTGACTAACGCCCCTGCCTATTTCATGAGCATGATGAACAAGGTGTTCATGGAATATTTGGTAAGTTTGTTGTGGTGTTCATAGATGATATAATGGTATACTCGAAGAATGAGGAGGAGCACTAGGAGCATTTGCGTTTAGTTCTCGAGAAACTCAGGGAACACCAGTTGTATGCCAAGTTCAGCAAATGTGAGTTTTGGTTGAAGGAGGTCGGATTCCTTGGACATGTTATATCAGGAGAAGGTGTAGCAGTAGATCCTACCAAGGTTCAGTCAGTTACTGAATGGTTGGCACCCACTTCAGTTAGCGAGATCCGCAGTTTTCTTGGACTCGCAGGATACTATCAGAGATTCATTGAGAATTTTTCCAAGATTGTGAAGCCAATGACGGAGTTATTGAAGAAGGATACCAAATTTAAATGGAAGGAAGAATGTGAGGCAAGTTTTCAGGAGTTAAAGAAACGTTTGACGACAGCCCCAGTACTGATTCCGCTGGATATACGTAAAGAGTTTCAAGTGTACTGTGATGCCTCTCGCCTAGGACTTGGAAGTGTGCTTATGCAAGACGAAAGAGTTGTTTCGTATGCCTCACAACAACTAAAACCACACGAATTGAATTATGCCACGCATGATTTGGAGTTAGCAGCTGTAGTGCATGCGCTCAAGACTTGGAGACATTACCTTATTGGAAATCGTTGTGATGTGTACACGGATCATAAGAGTTTGAAGTACATTTTCACACAGAAGGAGTTGAACCTTAGGCAGAGGAGATGGTTGGAGCTTATAAAGGATTATGATATGAAGCTTCATTATCATCCAGGCAAGGCCAATGTCGTAGCCGACGCTTTGAGCCGGAAGAGCTATGCTAATACCCTAATAAGCACGGGATTGCCAAAGGAGTTAGCAGAGGATCTCAGGGAACTTTGATTGGAGATTGCTCCTAGAGGTTTTGTTGCAACAATGGAGGTTCAGTCTACATTGTTAGGAAATATTCAAGAAGCTCAGAAGGATGACAAAGAGATTACTGAGATAAAGGAGAGAACGGGCAAAGGAAAGGCCAAAGGTTTTTGTGAGGACGAGCACGACACCTTATGGTTTGAGGACCGTATTTATGTGCCCAATAACACAGAGATCGGGAAGTTAATACTTCAGGAGACTCATGACTCACCATACTTGATACACCCCGGAAACACCAAGATGTATTTGGATCTGAAGGAGCGTTTCTGGTGGACTAGTATGAAGAAAGATATTGCCGAGTGTGTAGCCATAGGTGATGTATGTCAGAGAGTGAAGGCTGAACATCAAAAGCCAGCAGGATTGTTACAACCTATGCCGATACCCAAATGGAAGTGGGATAAACTTGGCATGGATTTTATCACCGGATTACCCAGGACCAAATCAGGATATGATTCTATATGGGTAGTAGTTGATCGCTTGACCAAAGTGGCTCACTTTATCCCAGTGAAAACCACCTATACAAGTGCGAAGTTGGCCAGGATATACATGACCAGGATCGTATGCCTGCATGGAGTTCCAAGGACCATAGTATCAGATAGAGGAACACAGTTTACCTCAAAGTTTTGGCATCAACTACACCAGACTTTGGGAACAAGGTTGGAGTTTAGTACAACATTCCACCCGCAGACGGATGGACAGACCGAGAGAGTCAACCAGATTCTGGAGGATATGTTGCGAGCCTGTGCGCTAGATTATGGATCTAGTTGGGATGACAATTTGCCCTATGCGGAGTTCTCATACAACAATAGCTATCAAGCCAGTTTGAAGATGGCACCGTTCGAAGCCCTATATGGACGAAGGTGCAGAACACCATTGTTATGGGATGAAGTTGGAGACTGTCCGTTGTTTGGACCAGATTTGATCAAGGAGTCTGCAGAAAAGGTTAAGTTGATTAGAGATAGACTGAAGATAGCTCAGTCCAGGCAGAAGAGTTATGCAGACTCGAAACGCAAGGAAATAACCTATGAAATTGGAGATAGAGCATATCTGCGAGTGTCACCTCTGCGAGGAGTGAAACGTTTTGGAGTTAAGGGAAAGTTAGCCCCGAGATTTGTAGGACCATACCGAATTTTGGAACGTATGGGAGAAATTTCCTACAAGTTGGAGTTACCTAAAGGACTGTCAGGAGTTCATGATATGTTCCATGTTTCCCAGTTGAAGAAGTGTTACGCTGAGATGGCCGATATACCACTAAGAGATACGATGCTCTTGGAGGAGATTCAGTTGGACAATGATCTGACCTACGAGGAGAAGCCAGTCAGGATTCTTGAATTTGCCAGCCGAGTCACCCACAGCAAGGTTATCAAGTTTTGCAAAGTTCAGTGGAGTCACCATACCGAGGATGAAGCCACCTGGGAACGAGAGGATGATCTTCGCAAAGACCACCCGCACCTATTTTCTTGCCAACCCGAATCTCGAGGGCGAGATTCATCTTAAGGGGGGTAGGTTTGTAACATCCCAAATTTTCAATTTGTAATGTTTTACATATATCATTCATGCATATCATATTCTATTGCATTTCGTTTCGCGGTCCTCGAAATCCTAAGCAACTCAAGGACCCTCGGAGAGAGAGTTGGGGATTTCCCTGTTTTCATATTTGAGTTTTATCAAATATTGAAACGAGGATTTTTGGTTTTAATTATTTTTCTCTCTGAAAATATTTCATATTAAAATATATGAGAGGAGATAATATGACTTCAACAAAATAAATGAAATATTGGAGGAAAAATATTAAAAACAAATATTTGATTTTATTTGGAGTTTATTGCTATTTTATTTGCATTAGAAAAATTGCACGTTTTTCGAAGTTGCATTTTAGGGCCCAGAAAATGTTCATCTCGTTATAAATATTTTATTTAGATGGTGAAAATTTGTTTTGGCATTTTCTTAGTTTTTTATTTTATTTTATAGGATTTTTTTAGTTCGGTGAAATTATTTAAAAAAAAGTTTCCTCCGCCGACTGGGCCTAAGCCCAAGTCAGTCGGCCCACCTCCCCACGCCGTCTCCTTCCAGGAGAACGGGAGCGCGCCACCGACCGCGAGGCCGAGTCCGGCCGGGACTCTCCCTCCTCGCGCCGCTTGCCCCCTCGCCCAAGCAAGCACCCCCCCTCCTATAAGTACCCCGCCCCCGCCCCTGATTTCCGCCACCACCGCCGCACCCTGCCGCAACCGGAGCCACCCCGCGCCGCCACGCCTTTGCCGCGCCGTCGCCGCCGCCGAGCGCCGCAGCCATGCCGCCCCTACCACCTGCGCCGCCCACCGCCGCAGCCCCGCCTCGCCGGAGTCGCCGCACTGCCTCGCCGATAGTAAAGCCGCCGTTTGTTTTTTTTAAAGAACCGATCCGGGTTTTTTTAAAAGAACCAATCCGGTTTTTTTAGAAAACCCTAGGTTTTTTTGAATAGATCGGTTCGCCGTTGTTTATCTTGGTTTAGTTATTTAGCGGACATTCATCCGTACGTTTGTTTTAACAAATGGTGTTCACTCGTTAGCCGCAGATAGCGAACGTTCGTTCGTTAGCCTATTCGTCAGCTTTTCTTTTTGTCGGATTTTCCGCGATTATTTTCGGTCGTGATTTCTGATCCGATTTTCGTTTTAGTTTATCTTTTCGCTCTTTCTCAGAATCAGGCGATTCAAGCGCCTAGATCTTCGTCTCGAAACCCTCTTTCTGTTTAATCAACTTGAACAAGGTTTTGATACTGTAAAATTTGACTTTAGTCCAGAATAGTAAACGGACCTTGTTTCTTTCGCAGTTTGAGTTTCGTTGCCCCGTTTGATTTGATTCTTTTTGCAAACGGGAGTTCTTAAGTTGAACTTTCTGGTTAGACCTTCTTATTTGAGTTTTGTCCATGCTTCTTTACTTGATTGCTTATGTATGCTATTGCTTGTTTGCAATAGAACACCCGGAGTGCGAAGCGTGCTACTTCGAATCTTTAGGTTTTGCGGATCATCAGTAAGGCAAGTAACACTTTGATCATACCCCTTTATCACCCAGTTTTTATGCATTAGCTCCAATCCTCAAACATTGCATGATTAGGATGTGATTAACATGTGGGTTGGGAAGTAGTTAATGAGGTAGAACCTATTGCCCTGTTATTATCAAACCCTTGGGAGTTACTTCTACGTATTGCTTACATTGCTATGCTATGCTCGTAGACGTGGTTTGGGTGAGTGAAATCCATGAAAGATGTGAGATTGTTAATTAATGGTTCAACTTAAGGTGGCAACTTGAATACACATCTGGGTGGATTGTTTGTCGGGCACCTGGAGAATCCAGTGTTGTCCTAGGATATCCCGGAGTACCCATGTGATAATCCTAAGGTCCGCCACCCAGGCTCAAAGGGAACTGAGGTATTTCATGCTAGAAACTTCCGTGTGCAGCCACATGCTATTATGGGCTCTAGCATAGCTAAGTAAGTTACATGAGCTCTCGAAGAGGTGGATCAGCAGGTAGAGGGATGTAGGTTGGTATGGTCTGTCCGGAGTAAAGAGTAGATGTTTCTGAAAGACTGTGTCTCGGTCATCCGTTTCTCAAACACCATATAGTGTGAGAAATCCAACGAAGGAGATCGGGTCTTGTGGGGAAAAGTGCAAAAACCTCTATAGAGTGTACAATCTAATCATGGTTAGCCGTGTCCCCGGTTATGGACAATTCTTGAGTATCTAGTACTTGGATTATCATATGTATCTCATCACTCTAAATTAATATCGTTGGGTTGATAATTACTTTTAATTGGGATTGAGTTGGAGGAACCTTCTCAATGATGTTTCAACTACCATGATAGTTAAAAAAAATCTATTCCTTTGTTGTAGGGAAAAATTGGCTTTTCGCAAAAACTATAACCATAGAGCTTTCCACCAGCCAAATATGCATGTAGTGATAGCATTATTCTGTTCTTGCTCTACTGTGTTAAATTGCCAGCATATTCCATGTGCTGACCCATTTTCCGGCTGCAACGTATTATGTTGCAGACTTTTCAGACGAGGAGTAAGGTTCGTTAGGTCGTTGCCGTGCAGCTCAGCTATGCCGTTGGAGTTGATGGACTCGCTTTATCTTCCAAGCCTTCCGCTGTTATCATATTAGATGGCCTTAAGCCATATTTATTGTAATAAGTTCTCTTTTGAGACATTCGATGTAATAAGTGTGTGATTGCTACTCTGTTATAAATCCTTCGAGTACTGTGTGTGTCAGCATTACCGATCCAGGGATGACACTGAAGCACAGAGACTTGACCATTTGAGGTCGGGTCGCTACAATCGTGTAAAAGAGATGAGGATGGTGATGTTGATGAAGACGATCACCGCAGCGATGATTCCCCTCCTGATGGCACTCCGGCGCCACCGAGAGAGAGGAGGAGAGGTTCTTCCCCTTGTGCTTCCTCCTCCATGCCCCCTGGATCGGGAGAGGTTCTCCCTCTAGTCCTTGGCCTTCATGGTGATGATGGCCCCTCCGGGATCCTCCTCCATGCCCTCCGGTGATGATGGCCCCCTCCAGCAAGGTGCCAGAGAGGGCCTAGATTGATTTCTCGTGGCTACAGAGGCTTGCGGCGGCGAAACTTTCGATCTAGGTTAATTTCTGGAGGTTTGGGTATTTATAGGAGAGGTTGGCGTCAAGAACAAGTCAAGGGCCCCACGGGTAGTCCACGAGGCACAGGGGCATGCCCACCCCTTTAGGCACGCCCCCCACCCTCGTGGGGCCCACGGGACTCCCCTCCGGTAGATTTTTGTTCCAGTATTTTTTATATTTTCCATAAAAATTCTCCGTTGATTTTCATCGCATTCCGAGAACTTTTATTTCTGCACAAAAACAACAACACGGTAGTTCTGCTGAAAACAGCGTCAGTCCGGGTTAGTTTCTAATCAAATCATACCAAAAGCATATAAAACTATTGTAAACATGGCATGAATACTTTATAAATTATAGATACGTTGGAGCGTATCAGCATCCCCAAGCTTAATTCATGCTCGTCCTCGAGTAGGTAAATGATAAAAGAAATAATTTATGAAGCGTGAATGCTAGAAAGTGCTTAAGTTTGATCAATGATAGTTTCAATCACTTTTTATAGCATCATTGTATATCATAACAGTAGCTCAACTCATAAAACTTCTCATGATCAAGTAACAAGATATTCACATGTTAAAGTATAGATCATAAACTTTCTTGAAAACTAACAAACCGTGCTCTTAGTCATCAAACAATTGCAATTTATCTTATTTTTGGGAAGGGTCTATGTAAGAACTTTGATTCAGCAAACTCCACATACTCAACTATCATTTAATCTTTCACAATTGCTAACACTCATGTGATATTTATGGGTTCAAAGTTTTAATCAGACACAGAGAAAGATAGGGGCTTATAGTTTCTCCTCCCAACCTTTTACCTCAAGGGTAATGTCAACAATAATAATTTATGAAAACCTACATCCAAGTGATATATATATATATATATCCGGATCGCTCCAACACAAAGTGCTTGCCAATGGAAACAGTGTAAAAAGGGAAAGGTGATGATCACCATGACTCTTGTATAAGGGTAGAAAATAAAAGTAAAAGATAGGCCCTTCGCAGAGGGAAGCAGAGGTTGTCATGCGCTTTTATGGTTGGATGCACAAAATCTTAATGCAAAAGAACATCACTTTATATTGCCACTTGTGACATGGACCTTTGTTATGCAGTCCGCCGCTTTTATTTCTTCCACATCACAAAATCATATAAAGCTTCTTTTCTCCACACTAATAAATCATACATATTTAGAGAGCAATTTTTATACCTTGCAACAATGACAACTTACTTGAAGGATCTTACTCAATCCATAGGTAGATATGGTGGACTCTCATGGCAAAACTGGGTTTAAGGATATTTGGAAGCACAAGTAGTATCTCTACTTGGTGCAAAGAATTTGGCTAGCATGAGAGGGAAAGGCAAGCTCAACATGTTGGATGATCCAAGACAATATGATGTTTCGGATATAGGAAAACATAACCCATTAAGTTGTCTTCCATGTCCAACATCAACCTTTTAGCATGTCATATTTTAATGAGTGCTCAGAATTGCAAAAGATGTCCAAGATAGTATATTTATATGCAACAGCGAATCTAGGATGGAAATGCAGGGTAGGCTCTGCGTTGCCTAGTTGGCTTAGATGAGCCGGCTGCATCTGTTTTACTTGGACTGGGCCTGCCAAATAGGTTAAGGCTTAGTACTAAAAAATTAATTCACGATTTTTGAGGGTAGGCTCAAGCCATGCGAAGCTTGGCCCTTAGATTCGCCACTGTTTATATGTGAAATCTGTCTTCCATCAATATTCTTTCATGAATTGTTCAAGTGACCAATTCAGCATTTGCTAACTTCCGATAAGTTTACTACCTATACTTATTATGTGTGAAGTCATTACTCCCCATGTTGTAAGCATATGAAACGTATATAAATTCAGACTTATGATATTCAATTCATTCAACCATTTACTCATAGGATATATGTGAAGCACGTGAGTAAATGACAAACTACTCCAAAAAGATATAAGTGAAGAATACTGAGTAGTCAAATAATTAAATAGCCATGGGAGGATTCTTCTTCATTCAAGATTTCAGATCCGATGAATTTATTCAAATAGCAAGTAAAATTGAAAATATGCTCCAAGAAAAACACATATCATGTGACGAATAAAAATATAGCTCCGGGTAAGGTATACCGATAGTTTTGAAGACGAACAAGGGGATGCCTTCCGGGGCATCCCCAAGCTTAGGCGCTTGAGTCTTGCTTGAATATTACCTTGGGGTTCCTTGGGCATCCCCAAGCTTAGGGTATTTCTACTCCTTATTCTCCTCATATCGATATCTCACCCAAAGCTTGAAAACTTCAATCACACAAAACTTAACGGAACTTCGTGAGATATGTTAGTATGATAAAGAGTAAACCATTCACTTTGGTACTGTCAAAGACAAGGCTCATAATTGTTCTCACACAATTCCTACTATACCATATCATTTCTACAATTTATATTGAGAAATATAAGCCATAGAAACTAGAAAACAAGCAAACTATGCAACGAAAACAGAATCTGTCAGAAACAGAACAGTCTGTAATGATCTGAACACCAATCGTACTTATGCTACTCCAAAAATTCTGAAATAAATTGTTGGACATGATAAATTTGTCTATTAATATTCTGAAAAAATAATCAACTCAATCGCACTCTTCTGTAAAAAATGGCAGCTAATCTCGTGAGCACAAAGTTTCTGTTTTTTACAGCAAGATCACATTAACTTTCACCCAAGTCTTCCCAAAGGTCTTATTTGGCAATTTATTGAAACAAAAGCTATAATACATGATTAATACAGTAGCTTAATCATGAGAACACACAAAAACAGTAAGGGTAAATATTGAGTTGTCTCCCAACAAGCGCTTTTCTTTAATGCCTTTTAGCTAGGCATGATGATTTCAATGATGCTCACATAAAAGATAAGAATTGAAACATAAAGAGAGCATCATGAAGAATATGACTAGCATATTTAAATCTAACCCACTTCCTGTGCCTATGGATTTTGTGAGCACATAATTTATAGGAACAAGAATCAACTAGCATAGGAAGGAAAAACAAGTATAACTTCAAAACTTTAAGCATATAGAGAGGAAACTTGATATTATTGCAACTCCTACAAACATGTATTCCTCCCTCATAATAATTTTCAGTAGCATCATGAATGAGTTCAACAATATAACCAGCACATAAAGCATTATGTCCATGATCTACAAGCATATAAATTTTACTAGTATTCACATAAGCAAAAAAATTCTCATTCGAAATAGTGGGAGCAAACTTCTTCTAAATCCACTTTAGATGATAGTATTATTCATACTCCAAAAGATATAAGTGAAGTTCATGGAGAATTCTACAATTAATATATACAAACCAATATCCAATCTCAAAATATATAAGTGAAGCACACGAAGCATTCTATAAAACCATACTCAAAAGATTTAAGTGAAGCACAAAAGAGCAACTCTATAAGATCATACTTAAAAGATATAAGTGAAGCACATGAAGTATTATATAAATAAATAAAGGGCTATCTCATACAAGCATGGTTCTTAAAGGAAAAACAAAAACACAAAGGACACAAATTATGTGAACAAAACAAAAACCGAGGTATACCGATAATTGTTGAAGAAGAAAGATGGGATGCCAACCGGGGCATCCCCAAGCTTAGATGCTTGAGTATCCTTGAAATATTTACTTGGGGTGCCTTGGGCATCCCCAATCTTGATCTCTTGCTCTCTTTATTCTTCTCATATTGATAGCTCCTCGATCTTCGAACACTTCATCCACACAATACTTTAACAAAAACTTTGTGAGATCCGTTAGTGTAATAAAGCAAATCACTAGCTTTAGGTACTGTTGCAAACTTATTACAATTTCATATTAGAAATATATCTACTGTATTCCAACTTCGCCATGGTTCATACCCCCCGATACTACCCATATATTCATCAAAATAAGCGAACAACTCATAGAAAACAAAATCTGTCAAAAACAGCACAGTCTGTAGTAATCTGGAAGTTTAGTAAACTTCTGTAACTCCAAAAAATTATAAAAAATATGAAAATTTAAAAAATTTGTACATAAGTAATGTGCAAAAAGTTTCAGACCCATTTGGCTTTCCAGTAAAAAATTTAAAATCACGCGCTACAGCCAAAGTTTCTGTTTTTGTACTGCACAAAGTAAACAAGCAATCTAATCATCCTAAAACCAAGGCTTGGCACATTATTTTTATAATACAATGGATATATACCAGGGGGTAATTATTTTCAGAGAAGCTTCCATGAAATTTTTTACATTGTTTCCATGAGCATGAACACAAGTGTTCAAGGTCGACCCTCATTTCTCCAATGCATAACCTTCCAATCACTTCTCTTATTGAAAAACTTTTTAGGTATGAGAGGCAAGTAAAATTTTTTTATTTTCATTCTTTAAGAAAATTATGTTTCACCCACAACTAAATAGAAACAAAAAAGGAAAAACAAAATCTACTTAGTGAAGAAAGCAAACAAGCACACATGAGAATATCAACCCCAAGCTATTGCTCCCCGGCAACGGCGCCAGAAAAGAGCTTGATAATCCCCAAGTGCAGGGAATCATTGTAGCAATTCCCAAAGGTGGAAGTGATAAGTATGGAGTGTCGAACCCACAACAAGCTAAAGGTAAGATCAATATTCTCTCAAGCCCTATCTGCCACTGATACGACTCTATGTACACCGAACGTTTGCTTCCAACTAGAAACGAGAAATAAAACTATGTTGTGGGTATGAAGAGGATAACTTTGCATGGTATCGAAGAGCTAAAATATGAAAGTAGGTGTTGTTATCATAAAGTTAGAATATATTACTAAATATTATAAATAACAAGTGTGGAATAATGACGGGTCGGTGTGCGGAATTGTCCTAGGCAATTGTTAACAAGACCGATAGTCGTCGTTGCAATTTCATATGAGGGAGAGGCATAAGCTAACATACTTTCTCTTCTTGGATCATATGCACTTATGATTGGAACTCTAGCAAGCATCCGCAACTACTAAAGATCATTAAGGTAAACCCCAACCATAGCATTAAAGCATCAAGTCCCCTTTATCCCATACGCAACAACCCCCTTACTCGGATTTACGCTTCTATCACTCAAGAAACCCACTATAAGCGAATCATGAACGTATTGCAACACCCTACAGCAGGAATCCCTCACGCTTGCGCGACACGGAGGGCACAATAGGACAGCACCAAAATAAAACATACAACTCATACCAATCTAGATCATCAATCAACCCAAAGACAAAGGATATCTACTCAAAACATCATAGGATGGCAACACATCATTAGATCATAATATGTGGCATAAAGCACCATGTTCAAGTAGGGATTACGACGGGGTGCGAGAGAGTGGACCGCGTAAAAGAGATGAGGATGGTGATGTTGGTGAGGACGATCACCGCGGCGATGATTCCCCACCCGATGGCACTCCGGCGCCACCGAGAGAGAGGAGGAGAGGTTCTCCCCCTTGTGCTTCCTCCTCCATGCCCTCCCTGGATGGGGCGAGGTTCTCCCTCTGGTCCTTGGCCTTCATGGTGATGATGGCCCCTCCGAGAGCCTTCTCCATGCCCTCCGGTGATGATGGCCCCCTCCGGCAAGGTGCCAGAGAGGGCCTAGATTGATTTCTCGTGGCTACAGAGGCTTGCAGCGGTGGAACTTCCGATCTAGGTTAATTTCTAGAGGTTTGGGTATTTATAGGAGAGGTTGGTGTCGAGAACAAGTCAGCAGGCCCCACGGGTAGTCCGTGAGGCATAGGGTCGCGCCCAAGGGGGGTGGGGACGCCCCCCACACTCGTGGGGGCCACGGGATTCCCCTCTGGTAGATTTTTGTTCCAGTATTTTTTATATTTTGCAGAAAAATTCTCCGTTGATTTTCATCACATTCCGAGAACTTTAATTTCTACACAAAAATAACACCACGGTAGTTCTGCTGAAAATAGCATCAGTTTGGGTTAGTTCTAATCAAATCATACCAAAATCATATAAAACTATTGTAAACATGGCATGAATACTTCATAAATTATAGATACGTTGGAGACGTATCAGGCCGCCATGGCCGCCACCCCACTGCCGACCATCATGGCCATCACCCGCTCTGCCACCGTGGCCCAAAGGCGGGAGGTGGTGGTCGTGGCCGCCACCCCATTGTCGGCCGCCATGGCCGGCAACCCACCATCGACTGCCGGGATCATCACCCGCTCCGCCACTGTCGCCCGAAGGAGGGAGGCGGAGGTGGAGACCCACACGTGTGTCAGCGACCTTGCGCTACATCGAGTTCCTGCGGGAGGAGGAGGAGCGCCTCGTCGAGCATGCAAAGAGCCTTACCACAGCTGTGGCCGCAGCACATGCCGACGCATAGGCGAGGAATCAGGAGATCTACGAGCAGTCCGGCCGCTTCGAGATGGATCGTTTGGAGCGGTAGTGGGCGTTCGAGCTAGCGAGTGTCGCTGAACATGCAGCAGCGGCAGGCACCGTATTGCATTTGTCCAGCTCGTTGGTATGATCCTCCTCCTCCTCTGCCTCTTACTGAGCGTGCTAGGCAGAGGAGAGGCTACCGGAAGTACCACAAAACCCCTCCGTAGTAGTAGTATTTAGGGGCTATTTTGTTCAGTTCATCTGACTATAGATGTGTGGTGGAGCTGTACAACGTACTTAAAATTAGCTAGTATATATAGTTGAACTAGCTATTTTAGTACATGGTTGGCAAAAATTGGGGAAAAGTTTGGTCGGTTCAGCTATCGAGTTGAACTGTTTGTATAAATTAAGAACGACTTCTTAATCTATGAATGAAATCTATGCTTAATTAATGAATCTTAGTTGCAAAAATTAGATAGTGCTAGTGATTTTTAGCTGCACATTTTTGACAAATCGATTGACAAATGGCAATGTTACTAGATCACCAAATGTCAATCTTTCCAGTTTGACAAATGGCAACATGCCCAATATGACAGATGCAAATCTTACCAATTTGTTTGTACGTGGTTGCACATGGGTCATCCAAAACAACCATTTGCGTTGAAGGGATGCACAAATTCTGCATTGCGAATTTTCCCTTGACTTAAGGGGGAAGACCATAGCTCTCACTTTGCATATGGGTGTTCTATCTAAAACGTTTGTGATCAAGAGCTGCAGAAATCCTGCTCGGCACATTTTCTCCTGGCTTCCTGCGGAAGCTGTCGGTTTGCATACGGGTGTTCTAATTAAAACGTTTGCGATCAAGAGCTCCCTTGGCTTCCTGGGGAAGTTGTCGGTTTTGCATATGGGTTTTCTAACTAAAACATTTCTGATGAGTGTTTTATATTTAAAAAGCAAATTAAACTGTGGCTTGGGCGTCATTAATGAAGAGGATGCGAGCAAGGCGCGCGTCCATGGAAGTCAAAGGGCTCGCTTTCCAGTGAGCCTGCACGGCGTACAGCTTGCACGCTTCTCGGTGAGCCTCCGCATTGGTGTACAGCTCTCATGCCTCCCGTTTAGTCAAGCACTCAAGCACCTATCCGCACGGCAACTCCTAGCCATTAAAAGAGTGAGACGTGGCGACACATGAATGGTTAATAGAACGCACACAATTTATATGCACTGGAGCATGTGCATGTAGTTCAAATTTGAATTGTGCACATAAAATGCCTAGGAACCCCAAGTAATGTATAAAAATGTCCAAACAAACCCCGAAAAATTCCAAAACTAAAAAACACTCTTGTCGTTCTATGTTGACACTAGAAAAAAATTGAACGCAATAAGAGGCAATGGATATCGTTTCATCCCCAAAGGTGGCATGTTCCCTACCGAAACCATCACACTTGTTGTGAGAAGCTCTGGTTTGTGAGACGCTTATACCCAAACCTGCCCTAAATGGGACAAAAAGTTTACCACGGCATGTTGATGCCACTCTATGATAGCATGCCAAGTTTCATGAATTTCGGATGAGTTTTGGATTTACTAGAATTTAAAAACCAAGTATCTCAATGTTTGCGGCCGAATGACGATGGTAGGGTGTTTGAAATCCATTCCCATTTCTTGCATGGGACCTAAGCATGCAACCAAGGACACATATTTGATTTTTCAACTAGTTTATATGCACTGGAGCATGTGCATGTAGTTCAAATTTGAATGGTGCACCTGAAATGCCTACAAAACCAAGTTAATGTATAAAAATGTCCAAACGAACCCCGAAAAATTCCAAAATTAAACACAACACTCCTGTTATTCTATGTTGACACTAGAAATTTTTTGAAAGCAATAAGAGGCAACGGATATCGTTTCGTTCCCAAAGGTGGCACATTCCCTACCGAAACCATCACGCTTGTTGTGAGAAGCTTTGGTTTGTGATATGCTTATACCCAAACCTGCCCCAAATGGGACAAAAAATTTACCACGGCATGTTGATGCCGCTCCATGATAGCATGCCAAGTTTCATGAATTCCAGACGAGTTTTGGATTTACTAGAATTTAAAAACCAGGTATTTCAATGTTTGCGGCCGAGTGACGGTGGCGGGGTGTTTGAAATTCATTCCCATTTCTTGCATGGGACCTAAGCATGCAACCAAGGACATAGATTTTATTTTTCAACCAGTTTATATGCACTGGAGCATGTGCATGTAGTTCAAATTTGAATTATGCACCTGAAATGCCTACTAAACCAAGTTAATGTATAAAAATGTCCAAACGAACCCCGAAAAATTCAAAAATTAAACACAATACTCATGTTGTTCTATGTTGACACTAGAAAATTTTTGAAAGCAATAAGAGGCAGCAGATATAGTTTCGTCCCCAAAGGTCACACGTTCCGTACTGAAACCATAACGCTTGTTCTGAGAAGCTCTGGTTTGTGAGACGCTTATACCCAAACCTGCCCCAAATGGGACAAAACATTTACCACGACATGTTGATGCCGCTCCATGATAGCATGCCAAGTTTCATGAATTTTAGACGAATTTTGGATTTACTAGAATTTAAGAACCAAGTATCTCAATGTTTGCAGCCGAGTGACAGTGGCAGGGTGTTTGAAATTCATTCCCATTTCTTGCATGGGACCTAAGCATGCACCGAAGGGCACAGATTTGATTTTTCAACCAATTTATATGCACTGGAGCATGTGTGAAAGATCGTGGATGTCGCCTAGAGGGGGGGTGAATAGGTGCTTTAAAATAATTACGGTTTAGGCTTGAACAAATGTGGAATAAACCTAGCGGTTAATATGCCAAGCACAAAACCTACAACAACTAGGCTCACCTATGTGCACCAACAACTTATGCTAAGCAAGATAAACTACTAGGTGATAGCAAGATATATGACAAGAAACAATATGGCTATCACAAAGTAAAGTGCATAAGTAAAGAGCTCGGGTAAGAGATAACCGAGGCACGTGGAGACGATGATGTATCCCGAAGTTCACACCCTTGCGGATGCTAATCTCCGTTTGGAGTGGTGTGGAGGCACAATGCTCCCCAAGAAGCCACTAGGGCCACCGTAATCTCCTCACGCCCTTGCACAATGCAAGATGCCATGATTCCACTAAGGGACCCTTGAGGGCGGTCACCGAACCCGTACAAATGGCAACCCTTGGGGGCGGTCACCGAACCCGTACACGTTGGCAACCCTTGGGGCGGTCACCGGAACCCGTCAAATTGCTCGGGGCGATCTCCACAACCTAATTGGAGAACCCAACACTTGCCCAGAGCTTTACACCACAATGATTGAGCTCCGAACACCACCAACCGTCAAGGGCGCCAAGGCACCCAAGAGGAACAAGCTCTAGGGTGGCCAAACACCCAAGAGTAATAAGCTTCTCAAACTTCACTTCCATGTATCACCGTGGAGAACTCAAACCGATGCACCAAATGCAATGGCAAGGGCTCATGGAGTGCCCAAGTCCTTCTCTCCCAAATCCCACCAAAGCAACTAATGCTAGGGAGGAAAATGAAAGGAAGAACGAAAGAAGAACACGAAGAACTCCAAGATCTAGATCCAAGGGGTTCCCCTCACTTAGAGGAGAAAGTGATTGGTGGAATCGTGGATCTAGATCTCCTCTCTCTTTTCCCTCAAGAACTAGCAAGAATCATTGGAGGGATTGAGAGTTACCAAGCTCGAAGAAGGTCAACAATGGGGGAAGAACACGAGCTCAAAGGATAAGGTTCATTGGGGAAGAAGACCCCCTTTTATAGGTGGGGAAAAATCCAACCGTTATGCTCACAGCCTGCACAGAGCGGTACTACCGCTAGGGCGGTAGTACCCCTTTGAAAAACAACAGCGAGGCGGAAAATGGCCAGTAGAACAGCTTGAGCGGTACTACCGCTCGACCTCACGGTACTGCCGCTAGGGATAGCGGTACTACCGCAAATGGTAGCGGTACTACTGCTTGCGAGCGGTACTAAAAAATACTTCTGTGCCTACTTCCACTGAGTCAAACACAAGATTTTGGTCCGGAGAGGTACTACCGCTTAGGAGCCATGGTAGTACTGCTCTGGAGCGGTACTACCGCTCAGGAGCCGCGGTAGTACCGCTCTGGAGCGGTAGTAAAAAATTACATCCGCTCTAGCCACGGTAGTACTGCTACAGCCTTTACCAAAACAGCCACAACTTCTGCAAACGGACTCCAAATTCAACGAAACCAAGTTTGTTGGAAAGCTAACGAGATGGGCTAACACAATCTTGATAGAAATATCAATAAGAAGAAAATGAGAAAAGGCCCATAAGAAAATGGTGAGAACCCTTCCTTGGAAAAGACCGGTAAAACCTCCAACACCGAAAACATCATAGAAGATGCATGCGAACTCCGTTTTCGATGAACTCAAGCTTGTCATCAAGATGACCATAAGCTCTAAGACTCACAAAGAGAACCAAACAAGAACCAATAAAGATGATGCAAGGATGCAATGGTTTGAGATCTCTACGAATGATACGATCAAGCTACTCATCAAGAGCCCCCCTTGATAGTACGGCAATCGATCCTATAACCCGGTCTGCCAACTACCATCATGAGACCGGTAAAATAGAAAACCTATCAAGGGCAAACCTTTGCCTTGCACATGGTCCACTTGAGCTAAATGATGACGATCTTGACTCCCTCAAGTTGGACCACCTTTCTTTATTGCGTTGGCTCAATGAAGACTAGTTGATTGCTCCCCCATACTCCACTATGGGTGAGCCACTCTTCCGCACATCTTCACAAGTCCATTGTCACCACAATGGACGGCAAGTTTCAACCATTTGATCTCTTCGTGATGCTTCACTTGAATTTTCACACCGCAACCTAACCCACAAAGAACTCTCATGAAGACCATGGGTTAGTACACAAAGCATAATGGACAATGCTTACCATACCATGGGATCACTTGATCCCTCTGTACATCTTGTACGCTTTGTGTGTTGATCAACTTGATTCACTCTTGACTCAGTCTTGATCAACCTTGATTATTTCCAACTCTCTTCATTTGGATGGTGTCTTGAAGGTAAACATGAATGATCAAACAATCTTCTTCTTCAAGACATGCTTGCAATAAGCTCAACTCTCAAATGACCAATCTTTAGGTAATTCCTTGAATAGCACCTTGGTTGACACAAACTCTCCTTGAAACCAACACATGTACTCTAAGAAAAGCCTATGGACAAAACCTTCAAATATAACTCAAGGCAACCATTAGTCCATAGAGATTGTCATCAATTACCAAACCCAAACATGGAGGCACCGCATGTTATTTCAATCTCCCTGTAACACCCCAAGACCGGAGCTTCAGATGCCTTCCAGGGTTTCCGGGTTTCGTTGAGTGTTTTGTTTCGTCTCTTTGCATTCATCATTGCATCATGTTGCATTCCATCATGTCATCATGTGCATTGTGTGTTTTTCGTACATATTAAGTTGTTGCATGTTCCATGCATGAATCTTGCTTCATCACCTTCTCCTTCGCTCTACTTCCTTCTTTTGAAAAGTGTCACGTTCCCTTCTCTTTTAATGTTCATCTTTGCCTCGGTATTCTAACACCATGCACCCACCCTCTCTGTCATATTTCATCCCTTTCGAAGTTGTTTTGGTCAGGTTCAAAAATTATTGAAGTTTGAGAATAATTCAAACTCTAATTATTTTTCTACCTTCTAAAAATGCCAGAGCAATTTATTCAAACCCTACGTAAATCCAGGGTTCCAAATATATATTTATATATCTCTTATACCTAACCAAAAACACCTAGATTTTTCCCCTTAGTTGATTGTTTATTTATATAAACAAAAAATTAACAAAGGAGAAGATTTAGGGAGAGAGAGAGGGAGAGCCCAACCAGCCCGTTTGGGGTCTCCAGCAAGTAGCAGCAACTGGGCTGGCCTCTAAGGCCCAGTCGCCCCAGGCCCATCCTTCCCTCTAACCCTAGCGCCAGGGGAGGCCTCCTGTCGATCTCTCCCTCCCTCTTCCCTCCAGCGCCGCAGCTTCTCTCCCTCGATCCCATCTTCCTCTCACTCTCTCCTCTCGATCCCTCCAGGCCCGCTCCTCCCTCGACCCACCTCGCCGTCGCCATGCCAGGAGCCTTACGCGCCCGGAAGCTGCCGCCCGCTCCTCCCTCGACCCCGCCGGAATCGGGCGCCGTCGAGTCCTCGCGCCCGAGACCATCCCTCCACGGCTCGGACCCTGTTGTCTCCCACCGCCTGAGGCCCGCGAAGCCGCCTCCCTGCCGCTGAGCACGAGCGCTGCTCCTCTGCTCCGTTCAGCCGCCCCTGGTCCTTCTTCTCCTCGCTGAGGCTATGGATGCCCGCGGCCCCGTTGTCCTGCACCTCCACAGGCTGCCCGCACACGCCGACATTGCTGCTGCCCACCTGGAGCCCTTTTGTCGTGCTTCATTTTGGGTCGGCCAGAACGAGAAGGCCAAGTACCGTCGCCGAAGGCCCATGTACAACTACCATTGCCAAGACCCCGTGAACGTCTACACGACGACCGCCGAGTACCTCTTCGCGAGTACCACTACCATCGCGTGGATCCGCCAAGACCGTGGACTAAACGAACAAGTACCCCTACGCGGATGCATCGTCTCCAGGATTCTCGCCAAGTCCCCGCTCCGATGAACGTTTGGAATCGCCAAGTCAAACTACGACGCGATGACCAGAACCGCGCCAAGTTGTTACCTGGTGCACCTGCGATGTGTTGTCGTGGACACAATCAATACGTGTTTCGGAACCAAGCGCAAAGTACAGTGAGTCCGAAGATCTTGGATGCACCAAGTCCCTCGACGACAAGTTCTTCTCCGAACGAGTACGACTATAGCCGGTGTGCATTTTGTCAAGTCCGACTACAACAAACGACTACACGATGAGACGAAAGTACCACTATGTCAGAGTCCTCGGATCCGTCAAGTTCCACTATGAGTTGTACATCTACCGTTGACCTCGAAGACCTCGGATTCACCAAGTTCCCACGACGACAAGTGTAACCCGTCGGATCGCCAAGTTCGATTACCGTCGCAACCATGTACAACTACTTCCACTACCGCCGTTGCGAGCACGTCTACTTCCCTCTACGAACCCGTTCCGCCCGAAACACATGTTTTGAAGGTATACCACCGAAACGACCGTCTGAGAACGAATGCATGTTGTATGAGATGGACCCGTTGTCTGCACCATGTCTGAGTTGTCACTTGCTCGGTCCTCCTCTTTTCCCGCTAACCCGTGGGGACCCGGTATCCGGGAGCACCCCACCATCCTTGCATGACATGCCCCCGTCACTTTTCCTTTTGCACCGGCATCTCAATCGAGTTACCGAAAACCGGGACGTTGCCGTGGCACCATTTCTTTATCGTTGCCATGGCTCCCCTTTTCATTTCCGCCACGATGAAAATGCTTCTTAATATGCTCTTATCAACATTTTCATAAATTTTGCATAAGACTTGCACATGTCATCTGCATCATGATAACAACAATTAAAATGTTTAAAAGTGTTGTTAGCTAAAATTACTAAATGCACATGAGGTTTTACCAGAATTGTTGTTTGGCATTCCGGCCTCTTTTAAACTTGCCAAAATGTTTAGTTTTGTTATGCTTCACCTCTTGCCATGTTAACCAACATTTAATATTGTTGAGTACCTAACCAAGAGTGAACTAAATAATTGATGTGGTGTTCCATTAATATGCAACGGAGTTGCATATTGAGCTCCACTTAATTTGTAGGATTGCTTGTGCACTTTGCCATGCCATGCTTCATTAAACCGGACATGCATCATACTTTTTTATGCATCATGCCATGTTTATTGTGATGGTTGTT
The DNA here is from genome assembly GCF_056163025.1 of Triticum urartu. Classification (NCBI taxonomy): domain Eukaryota; kingdom Viridiplantae; phylum Streptophyta; class Magnoliopsida; order Poales; family Poaceae; genus Triticum; species Triticum urartu. Next base: position 149,914,428 of record NC_141878.1, read on the forward strand.
TACTATGCTATTTGCTTCTTTCCGGTGTTGCTTCTTCGGGTTAGTTCCGATAACGTCGCGTTTGTGAGGATCCGTTCGTCTACGTCCGTTTGTCTTCTTCATGGACTCGTTCTTCTTCCTTGCAGGATTTCAGGCAAGATGACCATACCCTCGAAATCACTTCTATCTTTGCTTGCTAGACGCTCGCTCTTTCGCTATGCCTATGTTGTGATACCTACCACTTGCTATATTATGCCTCCCATACTGCTAAGCCAAGCCTCTAACCCACCTTGTCCTAGCAAACCGTTGATTGTCTATGTTACCGCTTTGCTCAGCCCCTCTTATAGCCTTGTTAGTTGCAGGTGAAGATTCGAGTTTGTTCCATGTTGGAACATGGATATTTGTTGGGACATCACAATATCTCTTATTTAATTAATGCATCTATATACTTGGTAAAGGGTGGAAGGCTCGGCCTTATGCCTAGTGTTTTGTTCCACTCTTGCCGCCCTAGTTTCCGTCATACCGGTGTTATGTTCCTTGATTTTGCGTTCCTTACACGGTTGGGTTATAATGTGAACCTCTTGACAGTTCGCCTTGAATAAAACTCCTCCAGCAAGGCCCAACCTTGGTTTTACCATTTGCACTAACAACCTATCACCTTCCCTTGGGTTCTGCAGACTCAAGGGTCATCTTTATTTTAACCCCCCCGGGGCCAGTGCTTCTCTAAGTGCTGGTTCGAACTAGAGTCCTTTGCAGCGCCACCTCGGGGAAACTCGAGGGCTGGTTTTAGTTGTACGGAGCGCTCGTCCGGTGTTGCCCTGAGAACGAGATATGTGCAGCTCCTGTCAGGATGTCGGCGCATCGGGCGGTCTTGCTGGCTTTGTTTTACCATTGTCGAAATGTCTTGTAACCGGGATTCTGAGCCTGATCGGGTCTTCCTGAGAGAAGGAATATCCTTCGTTGACCGTGAGAGCTTGTGATGGGCTAAGTTGGGACACCCCTGTAGGGTTTTGAACTTTCGAAAGCCGTGCCCGCGGTTATGTGTAGATGGGAATTTGTTAATGTCCGGTTGTAGAAAACCTGAAACTTGACTTAATTAAAATGCATCAACTGTGTGTGTAGCCGTGATGGTCTCTTCTCGACGGAGTCCGGGAAGTGAACATGGTGTTGGAGTTATGCTTGAACGTAAGTCGTCTAGGATCACTTCTTGATCATAGATTCTCGAATGTGCTTTGCCTTCTCTCCTCGCTCTCATTTGCTTATCTTAGCCACCACATATGCTAGTGCTTGCCGCAGCTCCACCTCATACCTTTTCCCTACCTATAAGCTTAAATAGTCTTGATCGCGAGGGTATGAGATTGCTGAGTCCCCGTGACTCACAGATACTTCCAAAACTAGTTTGCAGGTGTCGATGATACCGTGCAGGTGACGCAACCGAGTTCAAGGAGGAGCTCGATGAAGATCGTGTCCGTTGAGTTGTTTCGTTTTCCAGTTGTTCAGTAGTGGAGCCCAGTTGGGGTGATCAGGGATCTGTAGCATTAGGGGTGGTCTTCTTTTATTTTGGTTCCATAGTCGGACCTTGATTGTATCTGTTGTTGTAATAGCTTTATTCATGTATTGTGTGAAGTGGTGATTGTAAGCCAACTATGTATCCCTTTCCTTATTCATTACATGGGTTGTGTGAAGATTACCTCTCTTGCGACATTGCCTTCAATGCGGTTATGCCTCTAAGTCATGCTCCGACACGTGGGAGATATAGCCGCATCAAGGGTGTGACAAGTTGGTAATCAGAGCCTTCCCCGACTTAGGAGCCCCCTGCTTGATCGAATCGTTGGCGTTGTTGAGTCTAGAAAAATGTTTTGGGTCTTATAGGATTATATATATCGGAGAGTAGGATTCTTTTTACTCCTCGGTCCCTTCGTCGCTCTGGTGAGGCATCCTGACGTAGAGTTTTGACTCTTCTCTTCTCAAATTTCACTAAAAAAATTTAGGATCACGCGGGTATCTTGGAATCGTTCCGATGGTTTTGTGACGAGAATATTGTTCTTGATGCCTCCTAACATTTAGGGGTTGTGGCAGTGTCCCGGGGAGTTGAGCTCCGAGGTGTTGTCATCACAATTTTATCATTGCAATTCTGGAATACCTGAGTTTCACCGACATCGAAAATCTCTTTTATGCAGTTGTTGGTGAGATAACCTCAATGCCACCCGGTACTGGGCGGGAGTTCGGGAGTATTGCCATAACTCGTATAACGGATGCTTTTCGAAGGTTGAGGTAAATGATTTCCGAAGGTTTCTTGGTTATGTGTTGAAGGATGGATACAGCTGGATGTAGGATTTGCTAGCTTTGGGTGAGATATTATGCTTCCCCTGTATCCCCAACACCTGATTGCATAATCGGAAAGTTTCGGGAGTTTATAACTGGGAATTCAAGTAGCTCTTAGGATATCTTTCCGACAGATGCATGATTTGAGATTGGGGTTCGACGTCTAGTGGTCCGCCTATCCACGGTTGGTTTTACATTGGTCTCGTTGTGTCTTAAAGAGTCCTCGGCTATGCTGACTCGGGGACGCTTCGTATGTCATGTGCACTGCCTTGTACATGATGGTGATGTACGGTCGAGCCCGTGTAGGCCCCACCACGAAAACTTCAGACGAAATCTCTGTCATATGTTTGTTCCGGCTTATTTTGCAAGCCAATCCTTGTTTTGTTTTGTTGTGGTATTCGAGTTGCTTCGAAGTCAAGTGTTGATTCCATACCTTTCCTAAGCGGTGTTCTCATGTTCCTATGTGAATACTAATCCTTCATGATAATCGAGATTGTCATGTCAATCCTTTTCAACCGGCGTGTTTCTCTTCAAGTGGATCCGATCTTTTTCAACATCCGCAAGATCAACTCTAAGTATTCTCAACGGTGTTTGTTTCATTCGTCCCAAGCTGCCTTTGTTTTCCCCGCCCTCCCACCCTTGCTTCTTCAAGGACTCATATATCTTAATCACGTATCCATCTTATTGATGCGAAGTCTCTTCTTTGTTTTCAATCAATGTTCTTATCCGGTGATTCTCATGAAGATGCTAAGGAAGCTACAAGTTCGTCATTCTTCATTCTTTTCATCTTTGGTGGTTTCAAGTCAAGCTTTGTTGATCATATCCTTTTCCTCGTTTCAAATGCTATTCTCATGCCGGTGCACCTCTTATTCATTCACTTCTCGCCATTCATTTGTTCCAGAGTGCTCAAGATATCTCAGGAGATTCAAGTTTCCATTCTTAATTCATTCAAGATTTTGCGAGGATGTTACCTCATTCAAGCCATTCATTTGAACCGGCGCAATCTTCCCTTTTAATTGTTCAACGGTGTATCTTTTGAGTGGGCCCTAACCCACAGGTCGTCTTCCAGGATCTTACCTGACTCTTCTTATTCCCCTGGAGTTACTCTCAAATTATTTTCAAAGTTTGACGTAAGAATGAAGTATCATCAGTCAAATGTCTTTCTCCAAGATCTTTCAAATTCTTTCACCATTGGTTCAACCTTTCTAATTTTTTTATCCCAGAGTATCTCAATAATTCATGGTGGTGTTTCTCATCGTCTTTTTTTCAACATTTGAAGACCGAAGAAGATTTTATCTCAATCTTGCTCCATTCTCTTCAAAGATGCGTGGTTCTAGCTTGATGCCATCCTCTCATAATTGTTTTCGATTATGATAATTATTTTCACCCTCCGGGAGCAATTCAGGAGTATTTTCAGTTTGATTCTCCAAAGACCATCATTTAGGGATTATTCATTCCAGCTTTCAGCTCTCTTTCTCTAAATCTTACCGGTGCATCATTCAAGTTTTCCCTAATCATTTCGGGATCTCTTCGTTCACTTGCATCTAATTTATCTCAAGTATCTTCATTCGTTCCCTAATTATTCCCGGTGTTTCTATATCTTTTTCTTCAATCGTTTTCAATTCTTACGGTGGTTTGCTCAAGATTCTATTCCTTGGTTATCATATTAATTTATTCGTTGTTTCAATCCTACCGGTGGTCCATTGAGTTTATGCCCTATCTCTCTTAATCCTTTCAACGAGAATAAGAGTTTGCCAAATCCATTTGCTCGTCATCAATTTAATTGGTGAAGGATACGCATAATGTAATTCTTATTCTTGTTTCACCCAAGTGATCAATTCCTTACTTCGGAGTTTGTTCATGATGAATAAATTCTTGATTTATTTTGTTCATCTTTCTTTCCCGGAGTCCCAAGCTCTCGCAATTACATCACCACGGAGATCCATCTAAATCATTACAAGGATTCACCTTGTGTTTTCAACATCTCTTTCCTTTCGTTTGATCATTCTTTTATTACCAGAGTTTTTCATGGAGGCTCTACATGATGGTTCATAAAGGATTTAATTCCTTCTCGAACTTTTCATCGAGATTCTTTTCTAAGGAGCTCAAGCATTCTTCATCTTGCAATCCGAAGTGCAATTCTTTTTACTGTATCATTTGAGGTGGTGCTATGTCATTCTTCATAATTTGAGTTCATGTTTCATGATTCACATGTTGTCAAGAATGAGATATCTTAAATCCACCAATCTCTTCATTGGAGTTATCTTGGGTTATATTTCACCTAAAACCTTCCCTAAGGAATATTGCTATTTATGGTGTTTATCGATGATCCAAGTTTCCTCCTATTCTTGTGATGAAAGATGTTTTCATCTCTCCGTCGCTCTCAAGCAAGCAATTGTTTTCGTTTGTGGCAGGATTTCACCTTATAATTTTGGGATGTTTTCTATAAGCCCACAACAAGCTTACTCTTTTCGTTGTTGGTTTTCCAACAACTCCATTCGACCCTTCTCCTAAGGATGCCTTTTCAAGCTCTTTTGTGGCAGAAGCTAGCATTTTCTTCTCCATTCTTTTTTCAATTATCTATCTTCTATTTCTTTCTTCCGAAGGCATTGTGATGTTGCTCTCTTCAACCCATCTTCTTGTTTTGTCAGGATCATGTTCTTTTCGCGATTATCCATTTAACCGGAGTGTTGTGCCCTTTTGCTCAAGTTCTTTTCGCCTTATCAAGCCTTGCATCTCTTTTCAACCGAAGTGCTGCCTGAATTTGTTCTTCCTTGTTCCTCCTTTCTGACAGAGTGTTTTCAACTTTGATCATCTCCATTTTATCCTTTTCTCGAAATGGTTTAACTTCTCAAGGTTCTTTGGTTTCACTCATTTGTCAAAGAAGCAACTTAGTTTTACCTCTTCTCTCCTCTTCCGTTTCCATCTGGTGCCATCCTAAATCTCGAGACGAGATCCTCTCGTAGTGGTGGAGTGTTGTAACACCCCAAGACCGGAGCTTCAGATGCCTTCCAGGGTTTCCGGGTTTCGTTGTGTGTTTTCTTTCGTCTCTTTGCATTCATCATGTTGCATTTCATCATGTCATCATGTGCATTGTGTGTTTTTCGTACATATTAAGTTGTTGCATGTTCCATGCATGAATCTTGCTTCATCACCTTCTCCTTCCCTCTACTTCCTTCTTTTGACAAGTGTCATGTTCCCTTCTCTTTTAATGTTCATCTTTGCCTCAATATTCTAACACCATGCACCCACCCTCTCTGTCAGATTTCAACTCTTTCGAAGTTGTTTTGGTCAGGTTCAAAAATTATTGAAGTTTGAGAATAATTCAAACTTTAAATATTTTTCTACCTTCTAAAAATGCCAGAGCAATTTATTCAAACCCTACATAAATCCAGGGTTCCAGATATATATATATATATATATATATATATATATCTTATACCTAACCAAAAACCCCTGGATTTTTCCCCTTTGTTGATTGTTTATTTATATAAACAAAAAATTAACAAAGGAGAAGATTTAGGGAGAGAGAGGGAGAGCCGAACCAGCCCGTTTGGGGTCTCCAGCAAGTAGCAGCAACTGGGCTGGCCTCTAAGGCCCAGTCGCCCCAGGCCCATCCTTCCCTCTAACCCTAGCGCCAGGGGAGGCCTCCTGTCGATCTCTCCCTCCCTCTTCCCTCCAGCGTCGCAGCTTCTCTCCCTCGATCCCATCTTCCTCTCACTCTCTCCTCTCGATCCCTCCAGGCCCGCTCCTCCCTCGACCCACCTCGCCGTCGCCATGCCAGGAGCCTTACGCGCCCGGAAGCTGCCGCCCGCTCCTCCCTCGACCCCGCCGGAATCGGGCGCCGTCGAGTCCTCGCGCCCGAGACCATCCCTCCACGGCTCGGACCCTGTTGTCTCCCACCGACTGAGGCCCGCGAAGCCGCCTCCCTGCAGCTGAGCACGAGCGCTGCTCCTCTGCTCCGTTCAGCCGCCCCTGGCCCTTCTTCTCCTCGCTGAGGCCATGGATGCCCGCGGCCCCGTCGTCCTGCACCTCCACACGCTGCCCGCACACGCCGACATTGCTGCTGCGCACCCGGAGCCCTTTTGTCGTGCTTCATTTTGCGTCGGCCAGAACGAGAACGCCAAGTACCGTCGCCGAAGACCCATGTACAACTACCATCGCCAAGACCCCGTGAACGTCTACACGACGACCGCCGAGTACCTCTTCGCGAGTACCACTACCATTGCGTGGATCCGCCAAGACCGTGGAGTAAACGAACAAGTATCCCTACGCGGATGCATCATCTCCAGGATTTTTGCCAAGTCCCCGTTCCGATGAACGTTTGGAATCGCCAAGTCAAACTATGACGCGATGACCAGAACCGCGCCAAGTTGTTACCTGGTGCACCTGCGATGTGTTGTCATGGACACAATCAATACGTGTTTCGGAACCAAGCGCAAAGTACAGTGAGTCCGAAGATCTTGGATGCACCAAGTCCCTCGATGACAAGTTCTTCTCCGAGCGAGTACGACTATAGCCGGTGTGCATTTTGTCAAGTCCGACTACGACAAACGACTACACAATGAGACGAAAGAACCACTACGTCGGAGTCCTCGGATCCGTCAAGTTCCACTATGAGTTGTACAACTACCGTTGACCTCGAAGACCTCGGATTCACCAAGTTCCCACGACGACAAGTGTAACCCGTCGGATCACCAAGTTCGATTACCATCGCAACCATGTACAACTACTTCCACTACCGCCGTTGCGAGAACGTCTACTTCCCTCTACGAACTCGTTCCGCCCGAAACACATGCTTCGAAGGTATACCACCGAAACGACCGTTTGAGAACGAATGCATGTTGTATGAGATGGACCCGTTGTCTGCACCGTGTCCGAGTTGTCACTTGCTCGGTCCTCCTCTTTTGCCGCTAACCCGTGGGGACCCGGTATCCGGGAGCACCCCACCATCCTTGCATGACACACCCCCGTCACTTTTCCTTTTGCACCGGCATCTCAATCGAGTTACCGGAAACCGGGACGTTGCCGTGGTATCGTTTCGTTATCATTGCCATGGCTCCCCTTTTCATTTCCGCCATGATGAAAATGCTTCTTAATATGCTCTTATCAACATTTTCATAAATTTTGCATAAAACTTGCACATGTCATCTGCATCATGATAACAACAATTAAAATGTTTAAAAGTGTTGTTAGCTTAAATTACTAAATGCACATGAGGTTTTACCAGAATTGTTGTTTGGCATTCCGGCCTCTTTTAAACTTGCCTAAATGTTTAGTTTTGTTATGCTTCACCTCTTTCCATGTTAACCAACATTTAATATTGTTGAGTACCTAACCAAGAGTGAACTAAATAATTGATGTGGTGTTCCGTCAATATGCAACGGAGTTGCATATTGAGCTCCACTTAATTTGTAGGATTGCTTGTGCACTTTTCCATGCCATGCTTCATTAAACCGGACATGCATCATACTTGTTTATGCATCATGCCATGTTTATTGTGATGGTTGTTTACTATGTTATTTGCTTCTTTCCGGTGTTGCTTCTTCGGGTTAGTTCCGATAACGTCGCGTTTGTGAGGATCCGTTCGTCTACGTCCGTTTGTCTTCTTCATGGACTCGTTCTTCTTCCTTGCGGGATTTCAGGCAAGATGACCATACCCTCGAAATCACTTCTATCTTTGCTTGCTAGATGCTCGCTCTTTCGCTATGCCTATGTTGCGATACCTACCACTTGCTATATTATGCCTCCCATACTGCTAAGCCAAGCCTCTAACCCACCTTGTCCTAGCAAACTGTTGATTGGCTATGTTACTGCTTTGCTCAACCCCTCTTATAGCCTTGTTAGTTGCAGGTGAAGATTGGAGTTTGTTCCATGTTGGAACATGGATATTTGTTGGGACATCACAATATGTCTTATTTAATTAATGCATCTATATACTTGGTAAAGGGTGGAAGGCTCGGCCTTATGCCTGGTGTTTTGTTCCACTCTTGCCGCCCTAGTTTCCGTCATACCGGTGTTATGTTCCTTGATTTTGCGTTCCTTACACGGTTGGGTTATAATGGGAACCCCTTGATAGTTCGCCTTGAATAAAACTCCTCCAGCAAGGCCCAACCTTGGTTTTACCATTTGCACTAACAACCTATCATCTTCCCTTGGGTTCTGCAGTCTCAAGGGTCATCTTTATTTTAACCCCCCCCCCCCCGGGGCCAGTGCTTCTCTAAGTGTTGGTCCGAGCTAGAGTCCTTTGCAGCGCCACCTTGGGGAAACTCGAGGGCTGGTTTTAGTTGTACGGAGCGCTCATCCGGTGTTGCCCTGGGAACGAGATATGTGCAGCTCCTATCAGGATGTCGGCGCATCGGGCGGTCTTGCTGGCTTTGTTTTACCATTGTCGAAATGTCTTGTAACCGGGATTCCGAGCCTGATCGGGTCTTCCTGAGAGAAGGAATATCCTTCTCTTGACCATGAGAGCTTGTGATGGGCTAAGTTGGGACACCCCTGTAGGGTTTTGAACTTTCGAAAGTTGTGCCCGCGGTTATGGGCAGATGGGAATTTCTTGATGTCCGGTTGTAGAAAACCTAAAACTTGACTTAATTAAAATGCATCAACCGCGTGTGTAGCCTTGATGGTCTCTTCTCGGCGGAGTCCGGGAAGTGAACCCGGTGTTGGAGTTATGCTTGAACGTAAGTCGTCTAGGATCACTTCTTGATCATAGATTCTCGAATGTGCTTTGCCTTCTCTCCTCGCTCTCATTTGCATATGTTAGCCACCACATATGCTAGTGCTTGCCGCAGCTCCACCTCATACCTTTTCCCTACCTATAAGCTTAAATAGTCTTGATCGCGAGGGTATCATATTGCTGAGTCCCCATGACTCACAGATACTTCCAAAACCAGTTTGCAGGTGCTGATGATACCATGCAGGTGGCGCAACCGAGTTCAAGGAGGAGCTCGATGAAGATCGTGTCCGTTGAGTTGTTTCGTTTTCCAGTTGTTCAGTAGTGGAGCCCAGTTGGGGCGATCGGGGATCTGTAGCATTAGGGGTGGTCTTCTTTTATTTTGGTTCCGTAGTCGGACCTTGATTGTATTTGTTGTTGTAATATCTTTATTCATGTATTGTGTGAAGTGGCGATTGTAAGCCAACTATGTATCCCTTTCCCTATTCATTACATGGGTTGTGTGAAGATTACCTCTCTTGCGACATTGCCTTCAATGTTGTTATGCCTCTAAGTCATGCTCCGACACGTGGGAGATATAGCCGCATCGAGGGTGTGACAAGTTGGTAATCAGAGCCTTCCCTGACTTAGGAGCCCCCTGCTTGATCGAATCGTTGGCGTTGTTGAGTCTAGAAAAATGTTTTGGGTCTTATAGGATTATATATATCGGAGAGTAGGATTCTTTTTACTCCTCAGTCCCTTCGTCGCTCTGGTGAGGCATCCTGACGTAGAGTTTTGACTCTTCTCTTCTCAAATTTCACTAAAAAAATTTAGGATCACGCGGGTATCTTGGAATCGTTCCGATGGTTTTGTGACGAGAACATTGTTCTTGATGCCTCCTGACATTTAGGGGTTGTGGCAGTGTCCCGGGGAGTTGAGCTCCGAGGTGTTGTCGTCACAATTTTATCGTTGCAATTCTGGAATACCTGAGTTTTGCCGACATCCGAAATCTCTTTTATGCAGTTGTTGGTGAGATAACCTCAACGCCACCCAGTACTGGGGCGGGAGTTCGGGAGTATTGCCATAACTCGTATAACGGATGCTTTTCGAAGGTTGAGGTAAATGATTTCCGAAGGTTTCTTGGTTATGTGTTGAAGGATGGATATAGCTGGATGTAGGATTTGCTAGCTTTGGGTGAGATATTATGCTTCCCCTGTATCCCCAACACCTGATTGCATAACCGAAAATTTTCGGGAGTTTATAACTGGGAATTCAAGTAGCTCTTAGGATATCTTTCCGACAGATGCATGATTTGAGATTGGGGTTTGACGTCTAGTGGTCCGTCTATCCACAGTTGGTTTTACAGTGGTCTCGTTGTGTCTTAAAGAGTCCTTGGCTATGCTGACTCGGGGACGCTTCGTATGTCATGTGCACTGCCTTGTACATGATGGTGTTGTATAGTCGAGAATTTGCATTGGAATACAAAATGCACAAGGTGGGATCACCACTTTCACTATATCTAGAAAACACTAGACAAGGTCAAGAAATTAACAAGATCCACAAGTGGTATGGAATACAACGGGAGTTGACACAATCCTAGGCAAGAGATTAAGCAAATAAAAGCAAAGGCCAACGTAAAGATGATCAATAATTTATACCACACATAAGTGAGTACCAATTGTCAAAAGACAAGAAGTATTTGGAAATAATTCCCGGTGGTAGATAGCAAGGATATCCGACATCATCTTCACACCAAACAAAAAGCAAATTGCAACTTGTAGAGCTAACATGCCACCTAGGAACAAGATAATTTACAATATCAATTCTCGGTGACAATATCTCAAATGTACACATTTTCTAGGCTAGTAATATACACATAGCATATTACTCCCCCATAATGTGATACCAATAAAAACTTAAGAAGATGCAATAAGAGAATCCAGCAAAAGACAATTAATGGACTATTTAGAATTCGAATTTCTCATGAGAAGACATACCACATAGCGTCTAGATAATCTTGAAATATCAATACTAGATGGTATTACTCATGTACACACATTTATAGGATTGTGAGGTGCACAAAGCACATCACTCCCCCATAATGGGATATTCCATTAATCTCTCACAAGAGCCAACTAAGATACAAACAAGATGCACAAAGGCTCAACACATGACACACACGTACATGATGTGCAAACCAACACACACATACTTGATTGCTCAAGATAATCAAGTTGGAAGCACAACATATACAAACACATGCAAGGAATGAAACCAAACATGCAAAGGGGCAAGTAACTATCAATGTAGACACTTTAAGCACGAGTTACCACAAGGAGGACCATTGGATATATGATAGAAACTTGATAATCCGAATGACTTGGCTTGAGACAATAAGAATGATGAAGTCCCCTTAATTCTTCATAATGTAGCCAAGTCTCCATTGACCTCCAATATCACCTATTGATCAAATTTGAGCTTGTTGGTCCCCAACCAAGTTGGGTCCTAAGAGGTTAGTCACAATAGGCTTGGCTACCCAAATGGTTCTTTTCTTGACACCACTTTAAGCACCAACAAATTTGGCAAACACATTGCCAACATTATCCTTCCCAAGAGAATAGATATCATCAATAATAATTGGGTTGGACAAGTTACCACTAGTGCATGAAGAGGCGAGGTGACCTTTCTCGCGACATAGGTAGCAACGTCTACTCTTCACTTTCTTCTCACTTGATTTCTCAACTTGAGAAGCATAAGCTTGAGTCTTCTTGGGAAGAGGCTTTTCTTCAACTTGAGGTTGAGCATGAGAATGAACTTGTGGCCGCTTCCCTTGTTGCTTGTCACTAATGGGTTTCTTCTTCAATGGGCAAGATCTAACATGATGCCCTTCAATTTTGCACTTGAAGCAAATAATCTTGGCCGAATTCTTGACTTGTTCTTGGCCCTTCTTCTTGATCATCTTGGACCTCTTCTTCTTATTGGAGTTGAATCCAAGTCCACCTTTTTCATTGGGGGATTTTTGCACACTCAAGATATTGTTGAGTGTGGATTTCCCTTCATGACTCTTTTCCAAGTCTTTCTTCAAAGAAGTGACTTGGGCCTTGAGCTCTTTGATTTCCTCTACATGGTTAGTCTCAACACAAGTACTAGAGGAAGTATAAGCTTCATCGTTAGAGCAACAAGGCAAGGAAAGAAATTCATCAACAAGATGTACCAACATTGTGAGTAGATGAATTACAAGGACTAGCACATGGCAATATGGCATTTTGACTAGAAGTAGTGCTAGTATCCACATGAGGCTCACTAGATGTTACCTTAGAAATCATGGCCTCATGAGCTATCTTTATCTCATTATGGGATACTAGAAGATCATCATGAGAGCTTGAGAGCTTTTCATGGTTTTCTTCCAATTTCCCATAATTGCTAGATAGCAACTCAAGTTGAGCCCGAAGCTCAACATTCTCCTTCAAAATGGATGCTTCACAAGTAATAGAGTTAGTATCCCAAGCATCATAATTAACAACAATAGGAGAGGACACCTTGGCAAGCTCTTTTAAGTAAGAAGCTTCAAGTTGAGCATGAGACTCGGTGAGTTTGATGAGCTCACCCTTGATGACCCTTGAGCCATTTTTGAGGTGCTCAAAATCCTTAAGGAGTCTAGCATGAGCAACTTCAAGCTTAGCATTTTTAGTTTTGAAATCATTGGCCACCTCGAGTGCTCTATCATGAGATTCCTTTATTCTAGATAATTCTAGAGCAAAGGTCTCCTCAAGAGATTTGGATGTGGTTTGTTCATGTTCAAGAGCTTGAGATAGCTCCGCGATCTCATTTGCGTAATCACGCTCATGAGCTTCCATTTTCTCAATAGTGACCTCATGCTCCTCTAGATGAGATTCCAACTCATCAATGTATTTCTTGCCTTCAATGGCAATAGACATGATTTCCATGAAGTTGGAACGAGCAAGTTTATTTTTGTGAAGAGCTTTAAAAATCATTTCCCCCTTAGTTTTTAAGGAGGCAACATTATCATTCTCTTCATCATAATCAATATCATCATCACTCTTGCCATCACCACAAGATATATTGGGATTCAAAGTGGGAGATACCTTTGAAGCCTTGGCCATAAGGCAAAATGCAATAGATGATGATGTAGGATCCGTTGAAGCACCATTCAAGACCACATCTTGTTCCATGGGGTGTTGGGTTTCCTCTACATTGTTAGCACAACAATTCGAGGACATATATGCATTTTTATCATGGCAACAAGACATTGTAAACATATCATCATGAGATTCAGTCAAGCAATTTCTACATGATATGCAAGGACTATCAACACAAGCATGTGAAACATTTGGAGTGCTCGAAGTGTTAAAGCCCAAAGAAGGAGCATTGCAATAAGATAGTGATGAAGGATCATCCACAATAAACATACTATAATCATTGCAATGACCAACACTACTCACCATATCATTACCTTGTGGCAAACCACATGTAGGTGAAGTAGAAGAAGTTGAGAAGACTATACGGCCAGATGTGGAGGGAGAACAATCATTCCCACAAAACTTGGACACGCCATATTTATCTTGAAGCTTTGTCCACAACTCATGAGCATCCCGGAACGGCATGAGTTGAAATATAACTACATTGCTCAAAGCATCGAAAAGCACACTAGAAGCTTGAGCATTGAGATAAGAGTTTTTCTCATCCTCTAAATATAATCTTTGGGGATCCTTTGGAGGAGAAAACTCGTATCTACAATTCGCTCTAAATTTGGGTCCATGACCCTAAAGAGATTAAGCATGCGAATTACCCAAACATCAAAATTTGTGCCATCGAAACTAAGAGTGTCAGAGAATCCTAAACCCCTAGTCGACATCCTTACTCTCTAGGTGGTTAAGCCCTATAAAGAGAGACAAGGCTCTGATACCAATTGAAAGATCGTGGATGTCGCCTAGAGGGGGGTGAATAGGCGCTTTAAAATAATTACGGTTTAGGCTTGAACAAATGCGGAATAAACCTAGTGGTTAATATGTCAAGCACAAAACCTACAACAACTAGGCTCACCTATGTGCACCAACAACTTATGCTAAGCAAGATAAACTACTAGGTGATAGCAAGATATACGACAAGAAACAATATGGCTATCACAAAGTAAAGTGCATAAGTAAAGAGCTCGGGTAAGAGATAACCGAGGCACGCGGAGATGACGATGTATCCCGAAGTTCACACCCTTGTGGATGCTAATCTCCGTTTGGAGTGGTGTGGAGGCACAATGCTCCCCAAGAAGCCACTAGGGCCACTGAGGGAGTCCTGGATTAGGGGGTGTTCGGATAGCCGGACTATACCTTCAGCCGGACTCCTGGACTATGAAGATACAAGATTGAAGACTTCGTCCCATGTCTGGAAGGGACTTTCCTTGGCGTGGAAGGCAAGCTTGGCGATACGGATATTCAGACCTCCTACCATTGTAACCGACTCTATGTAACCCTAACCCTCTCCGATGTCTATATAAACCGGAGGGTTTTAGTCCGTAGGACAACATACACATCAACAATCATACCATAGGCTAGCTTCTAGGGTTTAGCCTCTCTGATCTCGTGGTAGATCTACTCTTATACTACCCATATCATCAATATTAATCAAGCAAGACGTAGGGTTTTACCTCCATCGAGAGGGCCCGAACCTGGGTAAAACTTCGTGTCCCTTGCCTCCTGTTACCATCTGGCCTAGACGCACAGTTCAGGACCCCCTACCCGAGATCCGCCGGTTTTGACACCGACATTGGTGCTTTCATTAAGAGTTCCTCTGTGTCGTTGCCGTCAGGCTCGATGGCTCCTACGATCATCAATGGCGATGCAGTCCAGGGTGAGACCTTCCTCCCTGGACAGATCTTCGTCTTTGGCGGCTTCGCACTGCGGGCCAATTCGCTTGGCCGTCTGGAGCAGATCGAAAGCTACGCCCCTGGCCGTCAGGTCAGATTTGGAAGTTTAAACTACACAGCTGACATCCGCGGGGACTTGATCTTCGACGGATTCGAGCCACTGCCGAGCGCGCCACACTGTCACGACGAGCATGATCCAGCTCTGCCGCCGAACAGTGCCTTGGAGGCCGCACCCGCATCGGTTCCGACCCTTAGTTCGGAGCCAACCGCGTCGATCGAGGATGGGTGGTTGGACGCCACCTCGGGGGCTGCGATCTCAACGGCGGTTGAGCCGAACACCAGCCCTGTACTCTGCGGGACTCGTGACTCCAAGGAGCCGGACTCTTCTCCGGACTCCGAACCCTCCGCGCCCCTACCGATCGAATCCGATTGGGCGCCGATCATGGAGTTCACGGTCGCGGACGTCTTTCAGCACTCGCCCTTTGGCGATATCCTGAAGTCACTAAAGTCTCTCTCTTTATCAGGAGAGCCCTGGCTGGACTATGGTCAGCAAGGTTGGGGTACGGACGATGAAGAAATTCAAAACCCACCCACCACCCACTTTGTAGCCACTGTCGACGACTTAACCGACATGCTCGACTTCGACTCCGAAGACATCGACGGTATGGACGCCGATGAAGGAGATGATGAAGCACCAGCGCCTACCAGGCCCTGGAAAGCCACCTCGTCATATGACATATACATGGTGGACACCCCAAAAGGGGCAGATGGCGATGGAGCAGCGGAGGATGACCCCTCCAAGAAACAGCCTAAGCGCCGGCGTCAGCGGCGCCGCTCAAAATCCCGCCAACACAAAAACGGTGATTCCAGCACGGGAGATAATAATACTCTAGAGAGTGCCGAAGAAAACCCCCTCCAGCAAGATTTAGCACAGGAGGATGGAGAAACCAGCCCTCATGAAAGAGCGGCAGACAGAGAGGTCGAGGATGATAATTATATGCCTCCCTCCGAAGACAAGGCAAGCCTCGACGACGACGAATTCGTCGTGCCAGAGGATCCCGTTGAGCAAAAGCGTTTCCAATGCAGGCTTATGGCCACGGCAAGAAGCCTCAAGAAAAAACAGCAACAACTCAGAGCTGATCAAGATTTGCTGGTTGACAGATGGACTGAAGTCCTTGCGGCCGAAGAGCATAAACTCGAACGCCCCTCCAAGTTACCCAAAGCGCAGGTTGCTACCCCAATTAGAGGAGGAAGCACTTGATGCGGCCGAATGGCCACCTCGTGGCCGCGACAGAGAGGCCTCCCGGCCCTCCACCCAAGCCGCACCCCGCACCAAGGCACGGGAATATGCGCCGGACTTATGAGACATGTTGGAGGACAAGGCAAGGCAAACATGATTGATCTACGGATTGCGTGGGCACCCCACGGGTCGAGACGGTAACCGTCACGCCGGCCACAAATTCGGCAGGGCCAAACACAATAGACAAAGCTCACTGGAGCTACGTCATGATATCGCCCAGTACAGAGGCGCCGCACACCCACTATGCTTTACAGACGAAATAATGGATCATCAAATCCCCGAGGGTTTCAAACCCGTAAACATCGAATCATATGATGGCACAACAGATCCTGCGGTATGGATCGAGGATTATCTCCTTCATATCCACATGGCCCGCGGCGACGATTTTCACGCCATCAAATACCTCCCACTCAAGCTTAAAGGACCAGCGCGGCATTGGCTTAACAGCCTACCAACAGGATCAATCGGTTGTTGGGAGGACCTGGAAGCCGCATTCTTCGACAATTTCCAGGGCACTTATGTGCGACCCCCAGACGCCAATGACCTAAGTCACGTAATTCAGCAGCCAGAGGAATCGGCCAGGCAATTCTGGACACGGTTCCTAACAAAGAAAAATCAAATAGTCGACTGTCCGGACGCTGAGGCCCTAGCAGCCTTCAAGCACAATATCCGTGACGAGTGGCTGGCCCGGCACCTCGGACAGGAAAAGCCGAAATCTATGGCAGCACTCACGACACTCATGACCCGCTTTTGCGCGGGAGAAGACAGCTGGCTTGCTCGTAGCAACAATATGACCAAGAACCCTGGTAGTTCGGACACCAGGGACATTAGTGGCAGGTCGCGTCGCAACAAGCAGAAGCGTCGCATTAATGGCGACAATGCTGAGGATACGGCAGTTAATGCCGGATTCAGGGGCTCTAAATCCGATCAACAGAAAAAGCCATTCAAAAGGAACCCCAGGGGCCCGTCCAGCTTGGACCGAATACTCGACCGCTTGTGCCAAATACATGGCACCCTCGAAAAGCCGGCCAATCACACCAACAGGGATTGTTGGGTGTTCAAGCAGGCAGGCAAGTTTAACGCCGACAATGAAGACAAGGGGCTGCATAGCGATGACGACGAGGAGCCCCGGCCGCTGAACAACAATGTACAAAAGGGTTTTCCCCCACAAGTGCGGACGGTGAACATGATATGCGCAACTCACGTCCCCAAAAGGGAGCGGAAGCGCACATTAAGGGACGTATACACGGTAGAGCCAGTCGCCCCAAAGTTCAACCCATGGTCCTCCTGCCCGATCACCTTTGATCGAAGAGACCATCCCACTAGCATCCGTCATGGCGGATTTGCCGCATTGGTTCTAGACCCAATTATTGACGGATTTCATCTCACTAGAGTCCTTATGGACGGCGGCAGCAACCTGAACCTCCTTTACCAGGATACAGTGCGGAAAATGGGCATCGATCCCTCGAGGATTAAGCCCACCAAAACAACCTTTAAAGGCGTAATACCAGGTGTAGAGGCCAACTGTACAGGCTCAGTCACACTTGAAGTGGTCTCCGGATCCCCGGATAATTTCCGAAGCGAGGAGTTGATCTTCGACATAGTCCCATTCCGCAGTGGCTATCATGCACTGCTCGGACGAACCGCATTCGCCAAGTTCAATGCGGTACCGCACTACGCATACCTTAAGCTCAAGATGCCAGGCCCTCGTGGAGTAATTACGGTCAATGGAAACACCGAACGCTCCCTCCGAACGGAGGAACACACGGCGGCCCTTACAGCGGAAGTACAAAGCAGCCTCTGCAGGCAGTTCTCCAGTCCGGCCATTAAACGTCCGGACACCGTCAAGCGCGCCCGGAGTAACCCACAACAAGACCGCCTGGCACATTCCGAGCAGGCGTAGCAATGCGGTCCCAACCCCAACCCTCGCAAAAAGGCGACGCCAGTACTTTGCGTACATAACTACGCTCTAGAAATACCATGGGCATAGGGGGAGGGGCACCATCACGGCACGCCCAAAACACGGCTTAAACCGCACCAGGGGCTGCCGATTTTTTACTTTTCTCTTACTTCCAGGACTCTACTCTTCGGAAGGCCTGTTCAGCAGTTCAATTGCCGCACAAATGATGCAAGAACCAGGGAAGCAATCAAGCCATGCCGCATTACGAAACTCCCAGGTGGTCTCTATCACGAGCAGTATACCTGTTTCGCATACTATTCCGCAGCTTGCCCCTGGAGCAGACATGTTAAATAGTCCAACTTTTTGTTTATAACATTTCTTGTATCGTTCTACTTCGACCGCAGCCATTTTTAATAAACAATGCATAGCTTTTTGTCTATTTTCGCATTACCTTTTTATAAATATATGTTCCTTAACGACATGTTGCTCCCGTACAATTTGGTACGGCCAAAATACGCCAGGAGCTTCAGTACCCCTCAATATGGTGTGAGAAGTCCGAACACTTCCACAAGTATGACACCCCGAACTTATAGCATTATATGCATCGACTCCGAATCATGTCTTGGGTCAATAGTTGGGTTTGCCCGGCTCCTATGTTTTGGTGCCTTACGTTCCGCTATATCGGCTAAGGTAGCACTAGGAGAACCACTGCGATTGTGCCCCAGTTGAGCTGGGCCGAGCACCTCAGTGGAGAAAGCTAAAACTGACTATCATGATGAAGCGAGAGCTGGTCGCTGTTCGAGAGGTTTTTTTGAGTCCCTAAAGACTTATGCCGCTTAGGGCGAGGAGTCGGCTCTGTCCGGCCAAGGCGTGGATAGTGCCCCGAACTCGGTCTTCCGAATACTAGGGGCTTCGCCGAAATTTAAAATTATAGAATTCTATGGCTAAGTGAGAGTGTTCACGCATTATAGTCCGATTGCCTCGTTCGTTGGGCTGCGCGCCTCCCTCGAAGGACCCAAATATGGGAAAAAGAGCGCCTAGGTTTATCCTCGAACACCCCAGCACTAGCGGCAAGGGGGCAGAAGCCGACGACTTGCCATCTCTCAGTATTGATAAACAGCCGCACAGAAGGTAATATTTTAAATTTAAGTAGCATTGCTTAGCGCATATGAACAAGTTTTCAGCGCACAGGACAAAAACGAGCGAGTTTTACTCAAAAATTACATCCCTGGTACATTCATCCGCCACAAGGCGAGCACCCTTCAGAACATCCTTATAATAATTTTCGGGCTTGCGGTGCTCTTTCCCCGCTGGTGGCCCGTCCTTCACAAGCTTCTCAGCATCCAGCTTGCCCCAGTGCACCTTAGCACGGGCAAAGGCCCTACGGGCACCTTCGATACAGACGGAGCGCTTGATGACTTCGAGCCTTGGACAGGCCTCCACCAGCCGCCGCACCAGCCCGAAATAGCTCCCAGGCAGAGCCTCTCCAGGCCACAGCCGAACTAGGAGGCCCTTCATGGCTTGTTCGGCCGCCTTGTGGAGCTCGACTAGTTGCTTCAGCTGGTCGCTCAAGGGCACGGGGTGTCCGTCCTCAGCATACTGAGACCAGAACACCTTCTCTGTCGAGCTGCCCTCCTCGGCTCGATAGAATGCGGCGGCATCGGATACACTCCGGGGAAGATCTGCAAATGCCCCTGGAGAGCTCCGGATTCGGGTAAGTATTAAGTAACTCATGTTTATGTGTTTACTTTGCATAAAGAATGCCTTACCCGCCGCTATCTTCTTCACCTCATCCAACTTCTGGAGGGTCTTCTGGGATTCAGTCTTGGCAGACTTGGCATTTTTGATAGCCGCCGCGAGCTCGGACGCTCGCGTCTTCGAGTCAAGCTCCAAACTGTCATGTTTCTTCATGAGAACCTGGAGCTCTTGCCGCACCTTGCCAACCTCGGCCTCATACCTCTCCCGCTCGGTGCGCTCCGCGGCCGCACTCTTCTCGGCCTCGAGCAGCGCTTGCTTAAGGGTCGCCACCTTAGATGTGGCCCCTACAATAGCCATGTTAATCCTGTCATTTCTTGAAATTGCACCTTTTCTTTATATATATTCAACCAAGGTATTTCTTACCTTCCTTCTCCTTGAGCTGCTTCTTGGCACGCCCGAGCTCTTGCTCGGACTTCTCGAGGCTCTGCTTCAGCGTGTCCACTTCCGCAGTCAGTGCGGCGGACGCTAGCAGAGAAGCCTGCATACGCATATTGACTCCTTTTGTTAGACTCCTGCGAATTCTTTGATCCTCTATTCGGCTTTTCTTCCCGAATGCCCAACAGAGCATCAGGGGCTACTGTCTATGCAGTAATATTATTTACACATTATTTACTTACCTCAAAGCCTGTCAAAAGGCTAGTACAAGCTTCAGTCAGTCCGCTCTTGGCGGACTGAACCTTTTGGACCACCACACTCATAATAGCACGGTGCTCCTCGTCGATGGAGGCACCTTGGAGCGCCTCCAACATATTGTCTGGCGCCTCCGGTTGGACGGGGGCCGCCGGCACGGTGGACTTGCTCCTCTTGGAAGGAAGTCCCCTGCCGGACTCTGGAACCTTTGAAGGTTCCGGAGCGGTGTCCGGCCTAGATCCGGACTTGGAGCCCTGGGGGGTTTCATCCCCTTTACTCCTGGAGTCCAGGAGGTCGCCTTGTGGCGCCTTCGGGACCACCTCCTCCCTGCTTGGAACCTGTTGGGACAACACCTCAGTGTCGTCCGTAGGGCGGGGGGAGGAAGCCGTCGGAAGCGAGTTCACATCCAACGAGCCCAGTGAGCCCCTCGACGACGCGTCGAGCCGGTCTTTGGGAGGGATGCATAAGCATATTCGACATAAGGGAAAGCTGTGCAATAAACGAATACTATGAATCACTCTGGTATCTGGATACTTACGATTTTGCCAGGGGCTTGGCCCTGGGCTGCCACTCCTCTCCGTCGTCATCGGCGCCGGTGGAGTAGTTCGGAGGAAGGGTTTTCCCCTTCTTGGACCCTCCGGCCTCCTCAGAGAGGGCGGCCTTCCTTTTCTTCTCTCCTCCCGCTGGAGGGGGAGAGGTTTCTTCTTCTTCCTCCTCGTCTTCACGAGAGGAAGGCGCTTCGGGACCGTCGGATGAATCCGACACCTCCTGGCACCGGGCACTCTTTCGAGTCCCCGTGGCCCTTTTCGTGGCCTTCTTCTCCGGCACCACATAGGGCGCCGGAACCAGCAGCTTCGCCAGGCGAGCGTCCGCTGGGCCTTCGGGCAAAGGAGCCGGACAGTTGATTTGTCCGGACGTCACCTGCCAATCCTGTCAAAGATAAGGGAGCTTAGATCCCGCATAGAGTCAAACTATGAAAAACTAATACCCTATAGAAGGACAAAAACAGCTTACCGCATGAGCGTGATGCTGAGTACTGAATCCACGATCCTCAGTAGTGGATGCGGGAGCCTCGGCGCCCTTGAAAAGCATCCTCCAGGCATCTTCGTACGTCATGTCGAAGAGCCTGTTTAGAGTTCGGTGATGCGCCGGGTCGAACTCCCACAGGTTGAAGGCCCGTCGTTGACACGGGAGGATCAGGCGGATGAGCATAACCTGGACTATGTTGACAAGCTTGAGCTTCTTGTCCACCAGGGTTTGGATGCATGTTTGGAGTCCAGTCAGCTCTCCTTTTTTACCCCAAGACAGGCCTGTCTCCTTCCAGGAGGTGAGCCACGTAGGGGGGCCGGATCGAAACTCAGGGGGTGCGACCCATTTGGCGTCGCGCGGCTCGGTGACGTAAAACCACCATGATTGCCACCCCTTCAGGGTCTCCACAAAGGAGCCCTCGAGCCATCGGACGTTGGCCATCTTGCCAACCATGGCACCGCCGCACTCCGCCTGGCTGCCGCGCACCACCTTCGGATTGACGTTGAAAGTCTTAAGCCATAGGCCGAAATGGGGGCGGATGCGGAGGAAAGCTTCGCACACAATGATAAACGCCGAGATGTTGAGGACGAAGTTCGGGGCCAGATCGTGGAAATCCAGGCCGTAGTAGAACATGAGCCCCCGGACAAATGGATGCAGAGGGAAGCCCAGTCCGCGGAGCAAATGGGGGAGGAATACCACCCTCTCATGGGGCCTAGGGGTGGGGATGAGCTGCCCCTTTTTGGGAAGCCGGTGCGCGATGTCACTAGACAAATATCTGGCCTTCCTCAGCTTTTTGATGTGTCCCTCTGTGACAGAGGAGACCATCCACTTGCCTCCCGCTCCGGACATGACTGGAGAAGGTTGAGGTGGTAGTGCGGACTTGGGCGCTGGAGCTCGAGTGCGCAAGAATGGATAGGCAAAGGAGGAAGAAGGCGTGGGTGAAAAGGTGGATCCTTATCCCCTTATATGGGTGGACGCAACTACATGTCCCCACCAGCCTGGTAAAACTCGCTTATCTCCAAGCGCCGTAATCAAAGGCGCGGTTGGGTTACCCACGCCCGTATTGATGAGAATCCCGGAATAAGGGGACACGATCTCTGCTTTGACAAGATGTGCCAAGGAAACCGCCTCGCATGACGCGCTGAGGTGGGATAATGAAACGACTCGGATAAAGGCTTGGCCATGGTGTGTCACACTATGGAATACGTCAGCGGATTAGATTTGTGTAAATATTATTCTCTCTGTGGCAATATGTGGAAAACTTATTTTGTAGAGCCGGACACTATCTTTGTGTTTAAAGTCTTCTATGAAGTACTTGAAGGAGGAACCCACCTTGCAATGCCGAAGACAATCTGCGCGCCGGACTCGTCGTCATTGAAGCCTGGTTCAGGGGCTACTGAGGGAGTCCTAGATTAGGGGGTGTTCGGATAGCCGGAATATACCTTCAGCCGGACTCCTGGACTATGAAGATACAAGATTGAAGATTTCGTCCCGTGTCCGGAAGGGACTTTCCTTGGCGTGGAAGGCAAGCTTGGCGATACGGATATTCAGACCTCCTACCATTGTAACCGACTCTATGTAACCCTAACCCTCTTCGGTGTCTATATAAACCGGAGGGTTTTAGTCCGTAGGACAACATACACATCAACAATCATACCATAGGCTAGCTTCTAGGGTTTAGCCTCTCTGATCTCGTGGTAGATCTACTCTTGTACTACCCATATCATCAATATTAATCAAGCAGGACGTAGGGTTTTACCTCCATCGAGAGGGCCCGAACCTGGGTAAAACTTCGTGTCCCTTGCCTCCTGTTACCATCCGGCCTAGACGCACAGTTCGGGACCCCCTACCCGAGATCCGCCGGTTTTGACACCGACAGCCACCGTAATCTCCTCACGCCCTTGCACAATGCAAGATGCCGTGATTCCACTAAGGGACCCTTGAGGGCGGTCACCGAACCTTACCAATGGCAACCCTTGGGAGCGGTCACCGAACCCGTACACGTTGGCAACCCTTGGGGGCGGTCATCGGAACCCGTCAAATTGCTCGGGGCGATCTCCACAACCTAATTGGAGACCCCGACGCTTGCCCGGAGCTTTACACCACAATGATTGAGCTCCGAACACCACCAACCGTCTAGGGCGCCAAGGCACCCAAGAGGAACAACCTCTAGGGTGCCCAAACACCCAAGAGTAATAAGCTTCTCAAGCTTCACTTCCACGTATCACCGTGGAGAACTCAAATCGATGCACCAAATGCAATGGCAAGGGCACATGGAGTGCCCAAGTCCTTCTCTCCCATATCCCACCAAAGCAACTAATGCTAGGGAGGAAAATGAGAGGAAGAACGAAAGAAGAACACGAAGAACTCCAAGATCTAGATCCAAGGGGTTCCCCTCACTTAGAGGAGAAAGTGATTAGTGGAAATGTGGATCTAGATCTCCTCTCTCTTTTCCCTCAAGAACTAGAAAGAATCATTGGAGGGATTGAGAGTTAGCAAGCTCGAAGAAGGTCAACAATGGGGGAAGAACACGAGCTCAAAGGATAAGGTTCATTGGGGAAGAAGACCCCCTTTTATAGGTGGGGAAAATCCAACCGTTATGCTCACAGCCTGCACAGAGTGGTACTACCGCTCCAAGGAGCGGTACTACCGCTAGGGCGGTAGTACCCCTTTGAAAAACAACAGCGATGAGGAAAATGGCCAGTAGAACCACCGGAGCGGTACTACCGCTAGGGATAGCGGTACTACTGCTTGCGAGCGGTACTAAAAAATACTTCCGTGCCTACTTCCGCTGAGAAAAACACGAGATTTTGGTCCGGAGCGGTACTACCGCTTAGGAGCCATGGTAGTACCGCTCTGGAGCGGTAGTAAAAAATTACATCCGCTCTAGCCACGGTAGTACCGCTGCAGCCTTTACCAAAACAGCCACAACTTCTGCAAACGGAATCCGAATTCAACGAAACCAAGTTTGTTGGAAAGCTGACGACATGGGCTAACACAATCTTGATAGAAATATCAATAAGAAGCCACTGAGAGAAGGCCCATAAGAAAATAGTGAGAACCCTTCCTCGGAAAAGACTGCTAAAACCTCCAACACCGAAAACATAATAGAAGATGCATGCGAACTCCGTTTTTGATGAACTCAAGCTTGCCATCAAGATGACCATAAGCTCTAAGACTCATAAAGAGAACCAAATAAGAACCAATAAAGATGATGCAAGGATGCAATGGTTTGAGCTCTCTACGAATGATACGATCAAGCTACTCATCGAGAGCCCCCCTTGATAGTACGGCAATCGATCCTATAACCCGGTCTCCCAACTACCATCATGAGACCGGTAAAATAGAAAACCTATCAAGGGCAAACCTTTGCCTTGCACATGGTCCACTTGAGCTGATGATGACGACCTTGACTCCCTCAAGTTGGACCACCTTTCTTGATTGCGTTGGCTCAATGAAGACTAGTTGATTGGTCCCCCATACTCCACTATGGGTGAGCCACTCTTCCGTACATCTTCACAAGTCCATTGTCACCACAATGGACGAAAAGCTTCAAGCATTTGATCTCTTCGTGATGCTTCACTTGAATTTGCACATCGCAACCTAACCCCACAAAGAACTCTCACGAAGACCATGGGTTAGTACACAAAGCGTAATGGACAATGCTTACCATACCATGGGATCACTTGATCCCTCTGTACATCTTGTAAGCTTTGTGTGTTGATCAACTTGATTCACTCTTGACTTAGTCTTGATCAACCTTGATTCTTTCCAACTCTCTTCATTTGGATGATGTCTTGGAGGTAAACATGAATGATCAAACAATCTTCTTCTTCAAGACATGCTTACAATAAGCTCAACTCTCAAATGACCAATCTTTAGGTAATTCCTTGAATAGCACCTTGGTCGACACAAACTCTCCTTGGAACCAATACATGTACTCCAAGAAAAGCCTATGGACAAAACCTTCGAATATAACTCAAGGCAACCATTGGTCCATAGAGATTGTCATCAATTACCAAACCCAAACATGGGGGCACCGCATGTTCTTTCAATGTGCATGTACTTCAAATTTGAATTGTGCACATAAAATGCCTAGAAAACATAGTTAATATATAAAAATGTCCAAACGAACCCCGAAAAATTCCAAAATTAAACGCAACACTCCTGTTGTTCTATGTTGACACTAGAATTTTTTTGAAAGCAATAAGAGGCAACGGATATCGTTTCATCCCCAAAGGTGTCACGTTCCCTACCGAAACCATCACGCTTGTTCTGAGAAGCTCAGGTTTTGTGAGACGCTTATACCCAAACCTGCCCCAGATGGCACAAAATTTTCACCATGGCATGTAGATGCCGCTCCATGATAGCATGCCAAGTTTCATGAATTTCATACGAGTTTTGGATTTACTAGAATTTGAAAACCAAGTATCTCAATGTTTGTGGCCGAGTGACGGTGGCAGGGTGTTTGAAATTCATTCCCATTTCTTGCAAGGGACCTAAGCATGCAACGAAGGACACATATTTGATTTTTCAACCAGTTTATATGCACTAGAGCATGTGCATGTAGTTCAAATTTGAATTATGCACCTGAAATGCCTACAAAACCAAGTTAATGTATAAAAATGTCCAAACGAACCCAGAAAAATTCAAAAGTTAAACACAACACTCCTGTTGTTCTATGTTGACACTAGAAATTTTTTGAAAGCAATAATAGGCAATGGATATCGTTTCGTCCCCAAAGGTGGCATGTTCCCTACCGAAACCATCATGCTTGTTGTGAGAAGCTCCGGTTTGGGAGAAGCTTATACCCAAACCTACCCCAAATGGGACAAATTTTTTACCATGGCATGTTGATGCCGCTCCATGCATGCCAAGTTTCATGAATTTCAGACGAGTTCTGGATTTACTAGAATTCAAAAACCAATTATCTCAATGTTTGCGGCCGAGTGACGGTGGCAGGGTGTTTGACATTCATTCCCATTTCTTGCATGGGACCTAAGCATGCAACCAAGGACACATATTTGATTTTTCAACCAGTTTATATGCACTGGAGCATGTGCATGTAGTTCAAATTTGAATTATGCACCTGAAACGCCTACAAAACCAAGTTAATGTATAAAAATGTCCAAATGAACCCTGAATAATTCCAATTTTTTTGACGACACACCTATAGTTGCATGTGCACTGCAGATAAAAGTTCTAGCAATTCAAACACCATCCTTTGCGACTATGACCCCATTACGTAATTCAAATCAAGACAAAAAAATCAAGTAGATCGCACACAGTTTATTATCACCAACCGTGTGAGATGCAGTACAAAATATCTTGGAGCGCCGTCGGAGTGTCAAGCATGCTACCCCGCTCCTGAAAATATCATTTCACTGTTCAATTGTCGCCGGTGAAACATGGGGCCATGGACCCGTGTCGTGAGGGCAACTTCGGTGGCCCACTCTGACGAGAGCGCGGCCACGGCCGCCAGGTGCATGTTAACAAGCTTCGTGAGGGCAACCGCAATCTGCGTCCAGGCGGCCAAGGCAGCCCAAACGGCCGCTATTGCTTCTCAGGCGACGACGGCTGATAACCCACAAGTACGGGGGTTCGCAACAGCTTTCGAGGGTAGAGTATTCAACCCAAATTTATTGATTCAACACAAGGGGAGCCAAAGAATATTCTCAAGTATTAGCAGCTGAGTTGTCAATTCAACCACACTTGGAAACTTAGTATCTGCAGCAAAGTGTTTAGTAGCAAAGTAATATGATAGTGATGGTAACGGTAACAAAGGAGTAACTAAAGCAAAATAATGTTTTTGGTATTTTGTAGTGATTGTAACAATAACAACGGGAAAGTAAATAAGCGTAAACCAGTATATGGAAAGCTCGTAGGCATCAGATTAATGATGGATAATTATGCCGGATGTGGTTCATCATGTAACAGTCATAACATAGGGTGACACAGAACTAGCTCCAGTTCGTCAATGTAATGTAGGCATGTATTCCGAATATAGTCATACGTGCTTATGGAAAAGAACTTGCATGACATCTTTTGTCCTACCCTCCCGTGGCAGCGGGGTCCTTACAGAAACTAAGGGATATTAAGGTCTCCTTTTAATAGAGAACCGGAACAAAGCATTAACACATAGTGAATACATGAACTCCTCAAACTACGGTCATCACCGGTAAGTATCCCGATTATTGTCGCTTCAGGGTTAACGGATCATAACACATAATAGGTGACTATAGACTTGCAAGATAGGATCTAGAACTCTCATATATTGATGAAAACATAATAGGTTCAGATCTGAAATCATGGCACTCGGGCCCTAGTGACAAGCATTAAGCATAGCAAAGTCATAGCAACATCAATCTCAGAACATAGTGGATGCTAGGGATCAAACCCTAACAAAACTAACTCGATTACATGGTGAATCTCATCCAACCCATCCCCGTCCAGGAAGCCTACGATGGAATTACTCACGCACGGCGGTGAGCATCATGAAATTGGTGATGGAGGATGGTTGATGATGACGAGGCGACGAATCCCCCTCTCCGGAGCCCCGAATGGACTCCAGATCAGCCCTCCCGAGAGGTTTTAGGGCTTGGTGGTGGCTCCGTATCGTAAAACGCGATGATTTCTTCTCCCTTATTTTTTTTCTCCCCGAAAGCAGTTATATAGAGTTGGAGTTGGAATCGGGGGGTCTCTAGGGGGCCCACGAGGTAGGGGGCGCGCCCTAGGGGGGCGCCCCCACCCTCGTGAGAAGGGTGTGGGCCCCCTGGTCTTCATCTTTGGCAAGGATTTTTTATTATTTATTGTAAGATATCACGTGGAGTTTCAGGTCATTCCGAGAACTTTTGTTTTCTGCACATAAAACAACATCATGGCAATTCTGCTGAAAACAGCGTTAGTCCGGGTTAGTTCCATTCAAATCATACAAGTTAGAGTCCAAAACAAGGGCAAAAGTGTTTGGAAAGGTAGATACATTGGAGACGTATCAACGGCAGCATCTGCCTCGGGGATAGCAACTGGCGAGAGCGGCACAGCAGATGTCTGTTTCGCAACGGCGGCCTTAGCCTTGATGGAGGCCGCCCACAACCATGTCGAGGCCGTCCACGCGTAGCTCATGGCGGTCACCACAAAAATCGAACGAAGCTTCTCCGACAATGGTCGGCAACCCACGGCCGAAGAGTTAGCGATCGCCAAGAGAGTTCGAGCAGCCGTCCGTTCCTGCCCAGCATAGCTTGCCATGAAGGAGCCGCCAAAGCCCAGATCGCCACCGCCCATGCCCAACTCATGGCGGCCTATTCCAAAGATATGGCGGATGCGGATGGCGAGATGCTTGCGGAGTATGGTGCAATTGATGCCATGGAGCCCCTTCCCCAGGAGACTGTCGGGCACGAGCTGGACATGAAGGCGGTGGCAGAGATCGACGAGCACCAGCCTAGTAATACTCTTTGTTTTGTTTAATTAAGAGCGATGGTCTTTAATTTGTTAGAGTAATGTTTAGGTCAGCTACCTCTGTTTAGTTGCTGAACTTGCTCGATTAAGAAGTGTGGGTGTAATGTAGTCTCCTTTGTGTACCCAAATTATGCAATGACGTGGATGACCACTGTAACCAGGGAAATTCGAACCAAAATTTTTGACGTTCAAACTCATCACACACGGGTTAAGCTATCTGAACCATTTGTCATATTCACATATCATACACAGTTCTGAATAAGGCACTGTGTCTGATGACACTTTGCACGCTAGTTTTTTTACGAAGCAATTCCAAATTTTCGGCTTTCATGAAAATATCTACCTCCCCACCCCCTCCCCAACCAAAAGCCACATTTCCCCTCTTCCCTCCTTCCTTTTCAAGTTGAAACCTTCACACCTTTCTTGTAGCGCCGCCTCCTCGCCGGCGACCCTCCTTCATGCTGCTTGGCCTCGCCTATCCAGGTAGGTAATCCACACCCGAGCCCCATCCTCCTCCTTCCACATCCCACATGCCCCGACCGCCGGCGCGAGCGTGACACCTTTCACCCAAATCACCGACCCCTCCACTAAATAAGTGCTGCCCTAAGCCATGGTGCACGCGGTATAGCCAGGATCTCAAGGAGCATTTGGCAGCGGAGAAGCAAATCGCGGCCGCATGCACGGATGAGGTCGCGATGGATGCCATTCGTGTCGAACCCCAGATCTTGGAGGAGCACCTTGCCATTTTCTAGCTACGCAAGTTAAGCATGCTCGGTTTACCCGTTGCGTGTGTTTCTCCTGCCTTTCCTTCACAAATTCTAGTGAATTGTGCTATCTAATTTTACCATGCAATCTGTTGCTCTAGTGTATATGTTCTATATGTCGTGCAGTGTGGTGCTCACTTATTAACTGCTTTGTTAATTAGTTGTCATCTTCAGTTAACTATTTAGTTCAATTCTGCAAATGTGATGTTCAATTCTTCAGGATGCAATTTTGTATTGTCTTCCATGTGAGAAATAAATCGAATTTATCTTTACAAAATACATGAGAAACGAATACAATTGCTATATTTCCAAGTTGTCAAGTATGCTTGGTTTTGTTATACATTGTGTAATGTGGTGCTCAATTAATGTTTGGTTCATTTGTGTTGTGGTGTTTAGTTAACTATTTGGTTCAATTCTGCAGTGTGATGTTCAATAGTTGTGGGTGCATTCTGTTATTGTATACCATGTGAGGAATAAATTGAATTTGGTTGTAATAAATACATGAGAAACAAATACAATTGCTATATTTCCAAGTTGTTAAGCATGCTTGCTTTGGTTAACTGTCTGATCTTCTATTAGGAGTATCTTATATTGTGCAATGTGGTGCTCAGTTAATGTTCGGTTCATTTGTTGTGGTGTTTAGTTAATTGCTTGGTTCAATTCTGCAATGCGATTTCCAATTATCGTGGGTAGAATTTTCTATTGTTGTGCATGTGAGGAATAAATCAAATTTGGTTGTACTTAATACATGAGAAACATATACAAGTGCTATATTTCCTACTTCTTAATCATGCTTGGTTTGGATAAATGGGTTTTCCATGTGGCTTGAATTAATCTGATGAATTTGCAATGTGCTTATTTTTCATCAACATATTTTACTGGTAGCATGCGAACCCTTACTTAACTTGATGACTAACTACCTTATATGTGCTGCAGGGAAACAATGGGAAGCACTGAGGTTTACAATTGAGGTTAGAACATGCATGGTCCGTTGTCTAATAGCACATTATTGTGCAATTGCAGGGACCATTCCAATATTTAGGTTTTTAACAATTTGGTCTTGCACATGTAGGTCCTGGTGTCAGAGGTTTTGACTCATTGTTTGACCCTTTTTGCATATGGGGAAATGAGTTGTCCATGAATATCAGTCAAGTCAAGAAACTGAGAAAGATTCTTAGGATAAAGAAATTAGCGACAAAAAAACAACAAGATCTTTGTCTGCACAACGAAGAAGACATCAGTTCACTACAGGATGGTACTAACTATTATACCTTGCCTTTTTTATTCCTTTGCCCTATTTCCAATATAGAGAAGATATTTATGCACATCCTTGTTTCCAGGCCTTTCCAAAGCAGTTCACTAATGATTACCTCTCAAAACACCTGTATGGTCAGGAGGCGAGGAAGGTATTCATACAACACCCACGGTTCAATATTGAAGTGTTCCTGAAGAGGACGAAGGATGGACGGTCAATCATCCACATGCACTGGCCTAAAGTTACAAAGACCTTCAACATCAATGAAGGCTCAATATTCGCCTTCTGCTTCAGCGGTTTTCCACATGACATACATCTGTCTATGTACCATCTATGATGCTAATTTCGAAAGGTTATAGATGTTGCATGTGAAACTTAGTGCTGGTGTAGTTGTGTAATGGGGTAGCTGAGTGCTGAAGCTATATGATGTTGTACTCTGATGTATTTCAATTATGAAAATGAAATACATTGTGTGCTTAATATGAAATGTCAATTAGATTAATAAATGGATTATTAATAATCAGATAATTAGCCTGCTAATTGGGTTTTTATATTGCAAACGGTTATTGAGAAAACATCGTGTGCGATGCATTCAATAACGCACACAGTTTCTAGGAATAAACCGTGTTAGATTAATGAACAATCACACACGATATCCTCTTGAAAACTGTTTGCATTAGGCCACCTGGCGCAAACGTTTACCACATAAAAACTGTGTGTGATGGACAGCCCTTGACACATAGTTTCTTCTACGCACCGTGTGTGATGCATTCAATAACGCAAATGATAAAACTGTTAATACCGTGTGCAATGGAAACGCTATCATAAATAATTTAACAGGGAAAATTGTGTGTGATGTACTTGCGAACAGAAATGTTTTCCTTGGAGTGACTATGTGGGATGTATATACGAACGGAAACGTTTAGCGGTGACTAACTGTGTGGGATGTACTAACGACCGGAAATGATCGCCTGTATAATTGTATTTTTTTAGCACTACTGTATGTATAACCATATTTGGTTGCTCGCCGGTCGCACACGACCTCATTTTGCCGAGCGTGTGTGCCAGGAGGGCATATCCCCGACGGTTTCTGGGTCATGTGGGAAGGACCCCCTATCGCCCACACTCACTAGGCGATGGTTCCAAATGTCGTCGCGGAAAGGGGTTAAAACCCATTTGTATAGCACCTCGCTATACTAGTGATGGGCTGGGGGCTCCGCCGGCCCCATTTATAGTCGGAGGAAGGCCAACCGTCGGCCACTCACGCCCCGAGCCACGATGGCCTTTCTGCATGCATCAGGCAGTTGTCAAGTCGGTCAGTTGCCGAGGCGGCATGGGGAAGTGGAGACGCCCACGTCCCACCAATCGCCACGCGTCGAATCGGTCCGTAGGCGATTGGGGCCCGTGACGCTATGCCCTTGCCCCTTGGCTCCGCCTCGAAGCCAAGTCCGAGCCCGCCGTGCACCCGATGGCTACTGTCGGCGTTCTGGGAACCAGGGTACCAGACTTACCTGCCCGTGGCCCATGCCGTGGCTTCATCGATGGCCTGGTACGGCCTGTCCATGACACCTCCAAGACAAGACCCTCATGACGGGCCAAGCCTCATGAGGCGGGCGACATCAAGACCTCCCGAGGGGGCGGCCTTCCCAAGCTGGCCTCTAAGGAGCGGAGATTTCTATGCTGGTGCCCACCTCATGAGGTTGAGGTGACGCAAACCACGATGACCAAGGTCAGGCGGGCGCCAGCGGGCGCAGAGGAGCAAGTTTCCTCTTTGGTGCTAGGGAGGAAAGCGCAGGCGTGGGGTCCCGAAGAATCAGCCAAATGTTTCCATTCCCGTGCAACAAGACAGAGACCGCCAGGATGGATGTCATCACTGAGCCCACCGTGGCGTCACGACCAGAAGCTTTGCAGGAGAAGACCACCTTTTGTCAGGATAAGGTGTACTACCTATCCCCTTTTAAATTGGCCATTGTGGGATTACTTCCCGCCTACATTTTGGGGGAAGAGGACTGAGGCCACTATAAATATAGCCTAGCCACCACCATAGAAAAAGAGACCTCACTAGCTCACACCCACACCAGAGCAGACCTCACGACGTTGTTCTTCCCTTGTACTAATTCATACTCAGCCCCCCGCGAGGCTAATCCGCCACAAAGCAGGATTAGGGTCTTACACCGCAAGGTGGCCTGAACCTTGGTAAACTCATGTGTCCCTCTTCTTTCTTATTCATCGAGCTAGGCCGTGGGAGTGACAAACTGGTTGGCTGGAGAGGTTGAGTACTTCGCTCACGCCTCAGAGTTTGAACCTTTCTTGGGTCTGCGAAGCCTTGAATCTGACAGGCACCTCTGACGCAGATCATCAAACAAACCACCTAAAATGTCCACGAACAGGAGACCGAGCGGAGGCCCTTCAACGATATTCCTCATTTGCGTACCGTTGGTTGTGATCGACAAATGGCTAGGCGGACCTAGAGGAGAAAGAGATATGGGCTATGGGGATACTTGATCCAACTAACAGTGAGACGGGTGGATTGTCTCGACGAGACCTCCTATTTGCTGCATTCTGTGTTAGCGAGAAATAATGCATAGCGGAGCCTACCTAGGTGGGTCCATTAGCAGGCACCGAGCGCACGACACTGTAGTGCGGTTCTTATTACCGCAGAGCGGTTTTTGGTACTCTAGTGCGTTTTTCTGTTACTGTAGCGAGTGGTTCAAAAAGAATCGAATAAATTTTGAAAAGAATGAACATTTTTTGAGTTTTTGTTCTTTCAAATGTGAACATTTTTTTGAAATTTCCAACATTTTCTGAAAATCGAACAACTTTTTAAGTTTTGAATGATTCTTGAAAATTATTCACAAATTTCAAAATTTCAAAATAAAATAAAATTTGTGAAGATTTTTAAGAACATGAACACATTTTGGAAATAGGAAACCAATTTTGAAATGGATTTATTTAAAAGTCAAACACTTCATGACATTTAAAAGATTTTCGTACACACAGATTTTTGAGAAAAAATTCGAACTAAACATAGAAAAAGAAAGAAGAAAACCGACAAATAAAAACAACATAGAAAAGACAGAAAAATCATGAAGCCAAACCAGAATCTTGTAGAAAGTTCCTACAACTAGAAAACCCAGAGTAAGAATCTTTCGAGAACAGCAAATTGTGCAGGCAAGTAAATGGGCCATCCCAGTGTGTCGCTCGCATCGTTGCGTGTGTGCTAATAGCTAACAATTCATCGTAACGAGCGGCGTATAGACAAATCATATTCGAACTCCCCTAGAGCCCCCACCCCGTCCCCAATTTAAAGATGATCTGTGTGATTTCAGGTTGCCCGAAAGGTTTTGTGGACATTTAAGGATTGGTGTTGGAAGCATAAAACTATCCGCGAGCATTCACGGTTTTTTTATGATCCGCCAAGATGCCTTAAGAAAATCTAATAATACACACATTATATTCTTCCTGTATGATAAGGGGAAACTCACTTTCTTTTGCATGATATACAGTGTCTCATTAATAAAATATCAGTTACAAGCCACTTAAACACCGACATTACAGAGCTGAAAATATAGGATAATTCTACGCAAAAACCAGCGCCCATCCCTCTCCATCAAGAAAAAAGGAGATATATCCACCTCTTCACCCAACCTCGACGCGGCTTTATCGCTGATCAGCAGCTTTACGGACCTCGAAATTAGTTTGCCTGAAGCAAAATAATTCCCGTTGAAAGAATCATATCGGGGCAACGTGTTCCCGTACACGCCATCGAACTCCATAACTGACACCCCCCGCAAGACTACGACGTCGAAGGAGAAAACCAAAACTGTCAACCTCCAGAAGGAAATATGCCCTAGAGGCAATAATAAAGTTGTTATTTTATATTTCCTTATATTATGATAAATGTTTATTACTCAGGCTAAAATTGTATTAACCAGAAACTTGATACATGTGTGGATACATAAACAAAACACCTAGCTCATTAATCAAAGATGGTTAGGTTTCCTAACCATAGACATGTGTTGTCATTTGATGAACGAGATCACATCATTAGGAGAATGATGTGATGGACAAGATCCACCCGTTAGCTTAGCATAATAATCGTTAAGTTTTATTGATATTGCTTTCTTCATGACTTCTACATATTCCTTTGACTATGATATTATGCAACTCCCAAATACCGGAGAAACACCTTGTGTGCTATCAAACATCACAACGTAACTGGGTGATTATAAAGATGCTCTACAGGTGTCTCCGAAGGTGTTGGGGAGATAACTATTGAGTATAAACCGCCCAGGAGGGGCCGGGTTATACTCATAGTGGTTTATTCTTATTGAAGCCCATGAAGATAAGGAATATGGCGCTTTACGGTGGAGATTAACAAGAAGGCCTAAGGCCCAAAGGCGGATTATGTCCCGTAGAAGTAAACCGACATATGGTGTGTAACTTGTGTTGTAAGATAGGAAAGGGTAGAAACCGAGCCGGACACATTTATGAGTCGGCCGGGATTCTATAAACTGTCGGGCGTCAACCTGTGTATATAAAGGGACGACCCGGCGGCGGTTCAAGGACAGAAAACAACAACTCGGGAGCCAGGCAAAGCGGATTCGCTCCTTGGTCATCGAAACCCTAGAAATCCCATCACAACTAGATTAGGCTTTTACCTTCACCGCAAGGGGCCGAACCAGTATAAAATCCTTGCGTCCTTTGTCCCGCTTTAACCCCTTTAAGCTAACTATGTTGCGATGGCTCCACGACTAAGTCCTCACACTAGGACATCTGCCGTGACAATCACATGACAGTTGGCACCCACCGTGGGGCTATCGCATGATGGTTTCATGTTCTTAGAGGGCAGCTTCGAAGGGCTCAAGGGATACATTGTGGGCCGGATGACCAAGAGTTGTCGCGGCAAGTTCTACATCGACGATGCAGGCTGGGGCCCCGAGCCTGGTTCAATTGAGTATGGATGTCGGGTCCCCTTCGGCGGTATTCACGTCTTCATTGGCAAGATCGGCGAACCGGGCCCTGAACCGGACATCTGCACTGACATCGTCGAAACGGCTGAGCGTGTGAGATCTACCTGGGTTTAGCCTACCATGAAGCGTGCCTTGGTGGGAGTCATCCACGGAGTGGAATCTGAGGATAGATCGGTATCTGGTGGTGAAACCGTCGTTTACTCTGATGACGAGTCATCTACCGGAGAGACCGAGTCATTGTATCAACTGCAAGATGGCCGGTTTGGGGGCTGTTCCGATGGCGACAGTATTCCGGACCCCTTTGATCTGCCGAGCCGAGTTGCGGTCTTCATGGCCGGTACACAGTCAGCGCAGCATTCTTCAACCACAACAGCAATGATCTCCGGTTCAGCAACAGCGATAACAGCTGGGGCAGGAGGCCCTGCGCAACCCTCGGCTCAGGTTTTGTCTGATTTATTCGACACTTTGGCAACACTGCTGGCGATTGAAGTTAACCCGGCGAATCAGGATCAGCATAATGCGGAAGTCGCGAAGATAAAGGATCAGATAGCTCAAGCCATGGCAGACCTGGCAGCCGAGAACACCAGAATGGCTGCGGAGCAGGCCGAGTTGGATGCACAGGCTTATCGGCTTATGTTGGATCAGAACGCATCAAATGATGTAATGAGGAGAAGGTACCGGTCCCACCTGCCTCCGATTTATGAGCCAAGGAATCTCTTTAACACGCCAGGAGCAGGAACCAGTAACCAGCCAGTGGTAAACCGGATAGAAGCACCTGGAACAGGGGCGCCGGTTCAATTGCGCCCAACGGATCCGCCTCGTCCGAATATCCCGCCGCATCACGTGTCAACGCCTTCGGGTCATTACTCTAACCCCCTGGATAACATAGTCGCCGCCGCTTCACGATTGGCAGCTCTCCCAGTCAAAGTTGAGTCCCCCATAGCGGTTGAGACGCGACGGGCTAGGGAGGTCCTTCAGGCAGCTTTGACTCAGCAGCACGCGTATTCATACAGCCGCGAGAGGATTCATTCCACCCCCCGCCCAAGCCATAGTTACAGCATGCACCTTGATGAATCGGCCGTGTCAAGCAGTGCACGGGACCGTAACCTGCCTCAAGGGCATAATCCGGCAGGTGGTAGTACTAATGCCCAGGATTTGGTGGATCAGGGCAGAGCGCGTCGAGAAGCCGAGTTAACGGCGCAGTATGCGGCCCGTCATCTTACTCCGGTTCGTCCAACAACTTTGGTGGAGCCAGGAGTTACCACCAGCTCTTTGGGGGTGTCGTGTCTCGCCCCAGCTCTGCGTAATGTACGGCTGCCTAAGGATTTCAAAGGTCCCCGCAAAGTGCCCAATTATACTGCTGATTTACCCCCCGAGTCATGGATCGAAAGCTATGAGATGGCAATGGAGATGCTGGATGTGGATGATGCGGCCTGTGCTAAATACTTCACCATGATGTTGGAAGGAACAACTCGCACTTGGCTGAAAAGTTTGCCAGCTAACTCCATTGGGTCATGGGCTGCGTTAAAGGCCCGGTTTATCCAGAATTTCAAGGACACGTGCAAGCAACCCATATCAATTGTGGAGTTAGCCGCATGTGTCCAAGAAGAAGGTGAATCGACAACCCATTGGGTGTGCTGGGTTTCGGAAATCTTGCATTCATCGGACCACATTAATGCCGATACATCAGTTTTAACGTTGGAGGGCAATTGTCGGTTCACGCCTTCGAAGCTGAAATTGGGACGGCTCAAGCGTCACTGCAATGACATGGGAACGCTTATGGCAGCTCTTGTTAAGTATGCCGACTCTGATAGTACCAAGGACCCCGAGTCTGATGATGAAAATTCGGGGAAGGGAAAGAAGAGTGGAAGTAACAAGGGGCAGCAACATAACCCGGCGGGTCATGGAAACAACGGTAAGCGCAAAGCAGATAACAGTTTAGATTTTGTGGCTAACACCAACACGCAGAATAATAATTAGCGTCGTAAAGGTAAACCGCCCTCGCGGAGTGGAGGATCAAGTGTCAATCTTGAGCAACTGTTAAACCAGCCTTGCCCAAGGCACGGGACGCGAGAGAGACCAGCCACACACCTTTGGAAGGATTGCTTTATTATGCGGGAGTTCAAAAACTTGGATCTTTTCTAATACGATCATGGGCCGCCCGGTGGTTCAGGAGGTGGTTCTCATGGGCCGGGTTATGGTGGAGGCAGTTCTGCTTCGGGATTTCAAGGCAATCAAAGCGGACATGGCAATCAAGGCAGTCAGGGCAACCAGGGTGGTTATAATCATCAGGGGAGTCAGTGGCAGCAGCAATCGGGTTACCAGAGCAATCAAAGCAGTTGAATAGTGGGCAATATCATGTCTTCACCACTAGCTTATGCAAGCGCGATCAGAAGCTTCATAAAAGGGCAGTAAACTCTGTTGAACCGGTAGTGCCCCGTTATC
Organism: Triticum urartu; assembly: GCF_056163025.1. Lineage (NCBI taxonomy): Eukaryota > Viridiplantae > Streptophyta > Magnoliopsida > Poales > Poaceae > Triticum > Triticum urartu. The sequence goes on from NC_141878.1 coordinate 149,952,777, forward strand.
TGTGATGGTCTGGACAACCCATTTTGAGGAGTTGAGAGGATCATCCACCCCAGGTTGATAATCCGGGTCATCTGGCATTAGTGGTGGCACCTCAGGTTGGGGGGTATAAGTTCACCAAGGTGCTCATGGATGTAGGGAGTAGTATCAATATCCTTTATTATGAAACCTTCCGTCGCATGGGGTTGACAGATAAAAATCTTAAACCGTCGAACACTGTTATCCATGGTGTGGTGCTTGGTAAATCGGCGTACCCAGTTGGTAAGATAGCTCTAGAGATTGCTTTTGGAGATGATCATGACTCAAGATCAGAGACATTGACTTTTGAATTAGTGAAAATCAACAGCCCTTATCATGCCCTATTTGGACGGTCGGCTTATGCTAAGTTCATGGCAAGGCCCTGTTATGTGTATCTGCAGCTCAAGATGCCGGGTCATAAGGGGACCATCATGGTACATGGGAGCCGTAAGATAGCTTTGGAATGTGAAGAGGGTGATGCGGCCTATGCTGGGTCAGTTTGTGCAACAGAGGAGTTGAAATTTTATAAGGACAATGTTGATCCGGCGGATATGACTTCTTTGAAAAAACCAACTACAGAGCATGATCCAGCATTGAAGTTTAAATCGGCTGAGGAAACCAAGTTAGTTGATTTTGTTCCTGGCGATTCATCCAAGTAGTTTAGCATCAGTGCTAATTTGGATCCAAAATAGGAAAGCGCGCTCATCAAGTTCATCCGTGAGAACCGGGACATCTTTGCATGGAAACCTTCTGACATGCCAGGTGTACCAAGGGAACTCGCTGAGCACACTCTTAATATTGATCCTAAGTTTAAACCGGTCAGGCAGTTTCTCCGTCGCTTCAATGAAGAAAGGCATAAGGCTATTGGTGAGGAGGTAGCCCGGCTCTTGGTGGCAGGGTTTATTGTGGAGGTTTTTTCACCCTGAGTGGTTAGCTAACCCGGTGCTAGTGCTTAAGAAGAATGACACTTGGCGGATGTGTGTGGACTACACAGATTTGAACAAGGTTTGTCCAATTGATCCCTTTGCTCTCCCTCGTATTGATCAAATCATTGATGCTACGGCGGGTTGTGAGCGTTTGAGCTTTCTGGATGCTTATTTTGGTTATCATCATATCAAAATGGCAGTTAAGGACCAGGAGAAGACAGCTTTTATAACTCCCTTTGGAGCCTTCTGCTATGTATCTATGCCTTTGGGGCTCAAGAGCACCCAGGTGACTTATCAGCGCTGCATGCAGAATTGTCTTCATAATCAGATTGGGCACAATGTTCATGCTTATGTGGATGATATTGTGGTGAAGTCCAGAAAGGAGCAGATGTTGATAGCTGACTTGAAGGAAACTTTTGATAATCTCTGGGTCTATAAGATGATGCTTAATCCGGCCAAGTGTGATTTTGGTGTTCCGGCAGGCAAGCTCTTGGGTTTTCTAGTGTCTAACAGGGGCATTGAAGCTAATCCAGAAAAGATCAAAGCTATTACGTCTCTGGCTAAACCGGCGTGTATTAACGATGTTCAACGTTTGGCGGGTCGTATTGCAGCATTGAGCTGGTTTATCAGCCGATTAGGAGAGAAGGCTATCCCTCTATATCAGATGATGAAAAAGACATATAATTTTGTCTCGTGTGATGCTGCTACTGCGGCGTTTGAGGACTTGAAAAGGCAGTTAGCTGAGCCACCTATCCTCGCTGCTCCAGTCGATAAAGAGCCGCTGTTGTTATATGTGGCTGCTAATGCCCGGGCTGTTAGTGTGGCCATTGTGGTGGAGCGCAAAGAAGCTGGGAAGGAGTGTCCGGTTCAACGTCTGGTTTATTATATCAGTGAGGTGCTTATTGAGTCCAAACAGAGGTACCCACATTGGCAGAAACTGGTGTATGGAGTTTTCATGGCAAGCCATAAGCTTAAGCAGTATTTTCAGGGTCATCCCATCACTATGGTCAGTTCTGCCCCTTTGGGAGATATAATCCAAAACAGGGAAGCAACTGGCCGAGTTGCCAAGTGGGCTATTGAGCTTGGACCTCACGGGTTAAAATATGTGCCTCGTATGGCAATCAAGTCCCAAGCGCTTGTGGATTTCATCAATGACTGGACAGAGTTACAGGCGCCGGAAGAAAAGCTGAATCATACTTATTGCACTATTCATTTCAATGGATCCAGGCAATTGGAAGGCTTGGGGGCTGGAGTCGTGTTAACTTCCCCACGAGGTGATAAGTTTTGTTATGTTCTCCGTTTAATGTTCCCTTGCACTAACAATGCAGCTGAATATGAGGCCTTACTCCATGGTCTTCGAATGGCTAAGGAGATGAATTTAAGCCGGGTTAAGTGTTTCGGTGACCCGGACTTGGTGGCTCAGCAAGTGTCGGGTACTTGGGATTCCAAGGACCCACTCATGGCAGCGTATCGTCGAGAAGTAGATATTGTTGCTGGTCACTTCAAGGGCTATCAGGTTAACCATGTGGACCGGCGAAAGAACGAAGCGGCGGACGCTTTAAGCCGTTTGGGTTCCCAGCGTAAACTGGTTCCACCCAATGTTTTTCTGGATGTTTTGAATAACCCGTCGGTCAATCTACCTACAGAGGAGGATTTGGCTGTTCCTGATCCGGAGGCTCAGTTAGTGGCAGCTCTTCATGTTACCCCGGATTGGACGGTCCCATATTTTGCATATATGAACCGGGGCGAGTTACCAGAGGATGAAACTTTAGCCAGGCAGATAATCCGGCGATCCAAGTCAATGACCATTGTCAATGGAGAATTGCATCATTGCAGTGTAACAGGGGCATTTCAGCGTTGTGTATCTCCTGAAGAAGGCTGTGAGATTTTACGTGAGATCCAGGAAGGAGATTGTGGTCACCAAGCCGGTTCAAAGTCCTTGGTAGCTAAGGCCTTTCGTCACGGTTTCTATTGGCTAACGGCTCATGCTGATGCTGAGGATTTGGTAAAAAAGTGTGATGGTTGTCAGAAGTTTTCACGTCGAGCTCATGTTCCGGCTCGGGAATTGAGGATGATTCCAATTACTTGGCCGTTTGCAACTTGGGGGCTGGATATGGTTGGGCCCTTTAAGAGGTCTAAGGATAAGAAGACCCACCTTCTGGTGGCGGTTGATAAGTTCACTAAGTGGATGGAGGCAGAACCAGTCAGTAAGTGTGATGCAGCCACAGCAGCCCAATTCATCAAGAAGGTGATTTTTCGGTTTGGTTTTCCACACAGCATCATAACTGATAATGGCACTAATCTGTCCAAGGGTGCTATGAAAGAATTTTGTCAACATGAGCACATCCGACTTGATGTTTCATCGGTGGCTCACCCCCAATCTAATGGTCAAGCAGAGAGGGCCAATCAAGAGATCTTGCAAGGCATCAGGCCCCGGCTTATGGTTCCTTTATAGCGGACGCCGGGTTGTTGGGTGGAGGAGTTACCTTCTGTGTTATGGTGCATCAATACCACGCCCAATAGATCTACGGGTTATACACCTTTTTTCATGGTTTACGGAGCAGAGGCAGTTCTCCCTAGTGACATCCGTCATGACTCACCCCGTGTGGCGGCTTATGTTGAAGTTGACAATGAGAAGGCACGTCAGGAAGCACTTGACCTATTAGATGAGGAGTGTGATATTGCAGCGGCGTGTTCGGTGATTTACCAGCAAGATCTGCGTCGTTATCACAGTCGTCGGGTTAAAACCAGAATGTTTCAAGAAGGGAATCTGGTGCTCCGGCTCATCCAGGATCAGACTGATATGCACAAGTTATCCCCGCCTTGGGAAGGACCTTTTGTGGCCAGCAAGAATCTGCACAACAGGTCATACTACCTTATCAATGTTCGAGAGCACAAGGACTCACGTAAATCGGAGGAGGAGACCCATCGGCCGTGGAATATAGCTCATCTTCGGCCTTACTACACCTGAGCCATATGCTCCTCTTATGTACATATTATTGACAACGTATATATTATGATGATTGGTATAATAAATTGGCATCCCTGCTAAAGCGGGGCCTCTGCCGTTATTCCTTAAAAGGTTTTTGGTTACATGGGGGCTTCTGTTTGTAAAGCGGAGTTCTAATTACCCATTGATCCGGCTCATAAGCCACACATAAAAAAACTTGGGGCTTGTTACCCAAAAGTCAAAAGGAGCCAAAGAGAGTCTGTTGCAAAGCACAACACAAACATAGGCACCCATTGAGCACAGCTCAAAATATTACTTGGGGGCTCTTTGCTTCTACAAGAACAAAGAGTCTATAACCTTGTAATAGGCTATAAAAGCCAGGTGTATTCACCTAAAACCCCGGGTTATCCTGCCTTTTTAAGTAAGCCACTCCGCCCAGGTAATCCTGGTAGACCCGTCGAACGTTTGACAAGTCAATCTTATAAAGACCCTGAACTTATCATAGTTAAAATGATGATTGGTTGATGTGAGGTCCATCTTATAAGGCTTTGTAAAATGGTTTAACTCAGTGGCCTGGCAGCCCATGAAAAGCCTCTCAATTTTTGCATATTTTCTTCTGAAATCTTTCTGATATTTCTTTTGAGGCGTTTTATACTAAACCGGTGTTTATTGACCCGGCCTGGCTGATTGACTATAAGTCGGCCGAACAAATTGAGAATATTGCTGGTCTATTGACCCGGCTTCGCTGTCGATTATAAGTCGTCAGTATACAATCAGATATAAACCGGTGTTGATTGACCGGGTCTGGCTTCGACTACAAGCCGCCAGTATGATATACGAATAATCCGGTGTTTATTACAACCCGGTACAGCTTTACTATAAATCGGAAAACAGGGAGGAGTTATCAGTACTCAAGATTTGGGTTATCACCCTTACTACAGAAAGTTGGTGAGCCAACGATGTGATTCAATGTCACAGGTATGATATATTTCATATTTGATTGTCCTTCAATACAGCCTGGTTATAAACCCGGATTATATGTTGGGCATTATGACCCGTCCGGCGATAAACCGCCAGGACACTTTCAACTTGTTATATGTAGAAACAGGTCAAATAAAGTTGCTAAGGATCATAAGCAGACATAACATAAATCATGGCGGATTAACAGTATCGTGCAAAGTGAATATGCACGATGGCATAACAGACCAAGTGTTTAAACTAGCCTATTACAAGGCGTTTTGATACCCAAAAGGATAATTGTTTTCAACAAGTATTGCAGTATGCAGAAGATTAAACCGGCCTCCAGATCATGACTCTTCACCAGGCTGACTTGACGGCTGTGGATCATCCTACACCGGTTCATCCTCCTCCTCTCCACCCAGCGGCTGGAAATCAATGGTTGTCCAGTCGATTCCAGTTAGGGCCTTGAATACAGCTTCATCGCTTATAAGGGTGGAGGGGTCAACATCAGGAGCATAGGTATGCTTACGGATTGGTGGGATAAGATTCTCCACATCATGAGTTGGCGCAGCAAGTTGTTTGTTGTCAGCATCATAAACCACCTGATAGTGAGAAAGATCTGTTTCTTCGGCCAATTTGCTCGCTAATGGGTGCATTTCCTTCGTCAAAGCTCGAAGATCATCATTATCAAACTCTGACCCATCTTCCTTTATGCTCAGATAGCCGCTTCCTATATCAGCCGAGTCAAGATCTGGTATCCAGGCTTTAGCCCGGATTAGCGCAGTCAGAGGACCTGCCCTTGCAGCTGATCTTTTTAACTCGTCCAACTGGGCAGGCAGCATTGACAACTTTTCTAATGTTTCCTTGATCAAGGTTAGGGGCGGTTTGTTATGAGCGGCAGTACAAATGATCTGTTGTGCGCCGGTATATAACTGCTCTATAAGAGTATAGGCAGCCTTCAACTTCTTCTTCATATCAGAGCCCAGATGGGTAATGCGAGATCCTGCATCATTGAACATATTGATAAACCGACAGTTTATGGGATAATACATGTTGAAGCTTATCATAAGGGTACTTACCAAACACAGCAGTGGTCATGGCATTGATTTGCCGCTTCAAGCCAGTCAGTTCTTCTGCTACCGGTTTAAGAGCTGTTTCAGCGTCCTCCGCCCGTTTTAGCAGGGCTACTTTTTCAGTGTCCCATCCTGCCCGTTCGCCTTTAAAGCCTTCTTCTAGTTGTTCCATGGCTGTTAAAGCGCCAGTCAGCTCTTCTTTAGCCTTGGAAGTTTCTGCCTGCTGGGACTTAATATTTTCCTGAAGGTCGGCGATTTGAGATTCTTTTTGGCTTAGATCAGCCTGCAAGAGACATTTAATGAGTTAGTAGTGCATATTTGAAGTCCCAAGCACATAACAGGTTATACACTTGGCACTTGGGGGCTAATGCATATGGCTTTTATCAACTGACATTTTAAGTCCCAAGCACATAACAAGTTATACACTTGGCACTTGGGGGCTAATGTATATTTGCTCAAGTCAAAATTATGGATTTTTCTTCTTCAACCGGTTTACAAAGTTGGTTATCAAGAATTTTGGAAGCTTCATGACATAAAGGTACCGATTCATCCTAAAGGTATAAAACGGTCCCTGGGGGCTACACAAGCAAAAATTGCAAGATTCATACTTTAAAGTCCCAGTTCATCCTGAAACGATAAACCGGCCCTTGGGGGCTACGCAGGCAAAGTTGAAGTATTATGAATTCCCGGTTTACGTTGATATCATAAACCGGCCCTTGGGGGCTGCTGGAGTTGATATTAGAAATTGGACACAAGAGAAACAATTATGAAGAGCTAACAATGTTTACCTCATATCGCTCCTTCATCAGGCCCACTAAACCGGCTTCATAGTCGCGGCTTGTATACAGGCGGTTTAAAAAGCCGGAATGAATCTCTTGGGCTTTGAGGTGGGTATATCTGGATAAATCTGTTTTCCACTTGCCCTTATCCATAGCAGAAAATTCTTCCTTGGCACTATGCTTTGATAAAGCGATAGGATTGCCAGGGGTGGTGTGGCCGACGCCAGTGACAATGACATCGTACGATTGGTCATCAGCCGCTTTGGCTGGGCTTGGCAGTTTATCTGCAGCTTTGGCCAGACTTGGCGGGTCAGTAGCATGGCTGGTGGGATCATCTAACATCGGTTCAGCAAAGGTTTCATGATGTTCTGGTGGTGGATCATCATGTATAGCGTCAGCATTCGGCTCAAATTGTTCTGGGATCTGTTCTGGTTCAGAGGCTGGGTTATCATCAGTCGGTGTATTCAGTTTGGCCTTTTTGCTGGCTCTGGCCTTGGCCCTGAAAGGAACGGAAATAAAGGTTAATATAAGAAACAAGTATAAGGCATAAAGGGTTAAGTTTAAAGTGCTCACCAAGGAACAGTCTTGAGAGGAGGGAGTTGAGTGGTCGTTGATTCGCCGGATGATGAATGAGGTGTTCCCTGATAGTTTGAATCAGACGGATTAAGAGGTTGCCAGAAATAACCCACCTTGGGATAAGGAGTATCAGAAATATATGAGACCTCTGATTGACGTTTCCGAACTGGAGTGTTCGGTAAACTGGTCAAAGTAACTACATGGCCGTTGTGCCAGGTTGTGCGGCGAGCTTCGTGTTGCTGCTTCTTCAAAAGAAGTTTGGATCCAAGTAAGCTAGGGGGTGAGAAAATATTACTTTCTGATTTGCTTGACGGGTTTTCTGTGTTGGTAGATGATCTGAACCGGAGGAAAGAATAATTACCTCTACATCATCAGCATGGCTGGCTTCGGTGTCATCCTGATAATAGTCATTGTCAATGAGGTGTATGAAAAAAGAGCCAAGAGAATCAAGTTCTACCTGTGATCCCAGATTATCCAGTTCTTCATCAACGTTTAAATCGAAGGGTTCAGCGGTTTTCTTCTTGGCAGGTTTTTTAGTAACCTTGGTCTTGGGGCGAGGCGTCTTTGCTGGTTTATCCTGAGGTTTCTTCTTCCAGAACGGATCATCACCCTGCCAAAGATTGACAAAGGTTACAAGGAAGGGTTAAGAATGGCAGGTTCAAATAGGAGTTAAGCAATTCTTATAGCTGGCGGTTTATTTGAAACGCGGAAGGGACTTAGCCCTGTTTTGTTGCAGACAGGCACCGATTCATCCAGTATCTTTTTGACAGCTTCAGTAATTTCAGCGTCAGTTAACTAAATGTCAGTGTGCCGTTGAGGGTCTTTCAAGTTCCCTGTGTACTCGCACATTAAACCGGGGCGACAGCTTAAAGGAAAAATACCCCAAGATATCCAGCAGCGTACAAAGTCAATTCCTGTCAAACATTTAGCCACAAAGGCTCGGAGCTTGGCGAGTTGTGGTGCATATTTGGCTCGTTCCTTTGCAGTCAGCCTTTGTGGAAATGGATGTGTGTTGGTAAGCCGGTGAGCACGATAACCCGGCAGAGGATTCTCATCATCAGGGGAAGTATCCTTGCAGTAGAACCAAGTCTGGTTCCAATCCTTAGGGTGACTATGATGCTTGGCATGAGGAAAGCTGACGTCTTTCCTTTTCTGAATTGAAATGCCGCCAAGTTCAGTATTGGGCCCGTCTACAAATTCGGTACGACATTAAGTAGAAAAAGTCCCTGAACAGTTCAACGGTCGGTTCTTCTTGCACATAAGCCTCGCAAAACATGAAAATTACAAATATTAGACATAGAGTTAGGTCCAATATCTTGAGGGTGGATCTGGAAGCTAGCAAGCACATCACGAAAAAACTTTGATCCGGGAGGTTTAAAACCATGGTTCAGATGATCAACAAACAGAACTATCTCGCCATCCTTGGGCTCAAGAGGATTTTCTTGACCGGGGGCTCGCCAGTGGATTTCACTCTGTTTTGGTAAAGCGCCAGTTATAACACATCCTTTCAGATCTTCTTCTGTAATCCATGATGGAACCCAGTTACAAGCATAAAAAGTCTTGGCCATTTCTTGGATAACCTGAAGGAAGGTTTGTGCCGGTTTAAGATTCATGGTTGACAAGCATAAAGCGTTTCAAGTTAAGAGACAAAAGGTATTCAGGCATGCAAAATTGTTAAACCGTAGGTTCATGCTATTATAAATGATAAAGCGATTGGCAGTTTACAAGGGGACTAATGGTATATGGTAGTTTATTTTCTAAAAGATAAACCGCCTACATGAACAATGAGAGTATAGATCTGAAGCCAAAAAATGACTAAGTGAGGAAGAACAAGTTTCACATTAGAATTTCATATCTACCGCATGTCAGGAAAAGGAAAATATTTAGACCTAAAGGTTGGTGCTTGAGCAGTTCATGAAGTTCCAGATCGGGTTTTTCTACATAAAAGAGATGATCTGATGGCAAAAGAAGGACTATCATTGCTACCACACAAGAGTATATCAGGTTTGGAGTCTATCATATAGGCTATAATGAAGAACAGGGGAAGAACACCACGAAGCTTCCATGAGCCCGTGCGAACCCTAAACGGATCTATAGAGGAAAGGAAGAAGAACTCACCGAAACTGTTGAATAGTGGAGAGGCGCCGCGATTCTCTGGTACGTTCAGGGTGATGCAGCGGCCAAGGTTGAGGCAGAGGCGAAGTTCGACGGCGCCGGCGGAGCTCGAAGCACTGGGGCGACGCGAGGAAGACGACGAGACGAAGAGGCAGGAGGGGGAAAGTGAAAATAACCCTCGGCTCTATTTATAAGGAGGATGGATAAGTGGCAGGCGCGAGAATTGAGGAGGTCGAAAAAATGGATATACAGACATGCGGACGCCTCGATTTTCGGAGATCCATTAAAGGAGATACATTAAAAGATTTGGGTTTTGTGTAAAGTTAATAGCGGATGACGTCACGGCGGGTTATCATGGTCTTGGAAGATGACGTCATGACGGTTTACAAGATTTTTTGTAAAGATATTGAAGAAGGAATTTTTCTAAGTACTGAAGATTGACATGAACAAGTTCAAATCAACCTGGGGCCTAATACTGGGGAGATAACTATTGAGTATAAACCGCCCATGAGGGGCCGGGTTATACTCATAGTGGTTTATTCTTATTGAAGCCCATGAAGACAAGGAATATGGCGCTTTACGATGGAGATTAACAAGAAGGCCTAAGGCCCAAAGGCGGATTAGGGCCCGTAGAAGTAAACCGACATATGGTGTGTAACTTGTGTTGTAAGATAGGAAAGGGTAGAAACCGAGCCGGACACGTTTATGAGCCGGCCGGGATTTTGTATACCGCCGGGCGTCAACCTGTGTATATAAAGGGACGATCGACGGTGGTTCAAGGACAGAAAACAACAACTCGAGAGCCAGGCAAAGCAGATTCGCTACCTGGTCATCGAAACCCTAGCAATCCCATCACAACTGGATTAGGCTTTTACCTTCACCGCAAGGGGCCGAACCAGTATAAACTCCTTGCGTCCTTTGTCCCACTTTAACCCCTTTAAGCTAACTACGTTGTGATGGCTCCACGATTAAGTCCTCACACTAGGACATCTGCCGTGACAACCCCACGACAGAAGGTGTTTGTTGGGTTGGCATAGATCGAGATTAGGATTTGTCACTCTAAATATCGGAGAGGTATCACTGGGCCCTCTCGGTAATCCACATCACTATAAGCATTGCAAGCAATGTGACTAATGATTTAGTTGTGGGATGATGCATTATGGAACGAGTAAATAGACTTGCCGGTAACGAGACTGAACTAGATATGAGGATACCGACGATCGAATCTCGGGCAAGTAACATACCGATGACAAAGGGAATGACGTATGTTGTCATTGCGGTTTGACCGATAAAGATCTCCGTAGAATATGTAGGAACCAATATGAGCATCCAGGTTCCGCTATTGGTTATTGACCAGAGATGTGTCTTGGTCATGTCTACATAGTTCTCGAACCCGTAGGGTCTGCACGCTTAACATCCGATGGCGATTTGTATTATGAGTTATGTGTTTTGGTGACCGAAGTTTGTTCAGAGTCCCGGATGAGATCACAGACATGACGAGGAGTCTCGAAATGGTCGACAGGTAAAGATTGATACATTGGAAGGTAGTATTCAGACACCGGAAGGGTTTCGGAGTGTATCAGGTACATACATGAGTACTTGAGTGGTTACCGGAACCCCTGGGGGAATGATATGGGCCATATGGGCCATAGGAGGGAGGCTAACCAGCCCACAAGGGGCTGGTATGCCCCCACAAGGTAGGAGGCCGAATTGGACTAGGGAAGGGGGCGCCACCCCCTTTCCTTCTCCTACTCCGTCTCTTTCCCACTTCTCCCCTCCATGAGAAGGAAAAGAAAGGGGGCCGAATCCTACTGGGACTGGGAGTCCTAGTAGGACTCCCCCCATATGGCGCGCCCCCTAGGGCCGGCCTCCTCCCTCTCCTCCTTTATATATGGGGGCGGGGAGCGCCCCAAAGGCACACCAATTGTTCCTTAGCCATGTGCGGTGCCCCCTCCATAGTTTACCACCTCAGTCATATTGTCATAGTGCTTAGGCGAAGCCCTGCACAGATCACATCATCAACACCGTCACCACGCCGTCATGCTAACGAAACTCTCCTTCGAACCTCTACTGGATCAAGAGCTTGAGGGACATCATCGTGTTGAACGTGTGCTGAACACGGAGGTGTCGTACGTTCGGTACTTGGATCGGTTGGATCGTGAAGACGTTCGACTACATCAACTGCGTTGACAAAACGCTTCTGCTTTCGGTCTATGAGGGTACATGGACACACTATCCCCTCTCATTGCTATGCATCTCCTAGATAGATCTTGCGTGATCATAGGAATTTTTTTGAAATTGCATGCTACGTTCCCCAACAGTGGTATCAGAGCCAGGTCTATGCGTAGATGATATGCATGAGTAGAACACAAAGAGTTGTGGGCGATAATAATCATACTGCTTACCACCAACGTCTTATTTTGATTTAACGGTATTGTTGGATGAAGCGGCCCGGACCAACCTCACATGACCAATTCATGAGAACGGTTTCACCGACAGACATGCAACTTGTTTTGCATAAAGGTGGCTGGTGGGTGTATGTGTCTCCAACTTTAGTTGAATCGAATTTGACTACACTGTTCCTTGTTGAAGGTTAAAATGGCACACTTGACAAAAAATCATTGTGGTTTTGATGCGTAGGTAAGAACGGTTCTTGCTAGAAGCCCGTAGCAGCCACGTAAAACTTGCAACAACAAAGTAGAGGATGTCTCACTTGTTTTTGCAGGGCATGTTGTGATGTGATATGGTCAAGACATGATGTGATATAAGTTATTGTATGAGATGATCATGTTTTGTAAAAGTTATCAGCAACTGGCAGGAGCCTTATGGTTGTCGCTTTATTGTATGAAATGCAATCGCCATGTAATTGCTTTACTTTGTCACTATGCGGTAGTGATAGTCGTAGAAGCAATAGTTGGCGAGACGACAACGACGCTACGATGGAGATCAAGGTGTCAAGCCAGTGATGACGGAGATCATGACTGTGCTTTGGAGATGGAGAACAAAGGCACAAGATGATGATGGCCATATCATGTCACATATTTGATTGCATGTGATGTTTATCTTTTATGCATCTTATTTTGCTTAGTACGGCGGTAGCACTATAAATTGATCCCTCACTAAATTTCAAGGTATAAGTGTTCTCCCTGAGTAAGCACCGTTGTGATAGTTCGTCGTGCCGAGACACCACGTGATGATCGGGTGTGATAAGCTCTACGTTCACATACAACGGGTGCAAGACAGTTTTGCATGTGCAGAATACTCGGGTTAAACTTGACAAGCCTAGCATATGCAGATATGGCCTCGGAACACTGAGACTGAAAGGTCGAACGTGAATCATATAGTAGATATGATCAACATAGAGATGTCACCATTGAAAACTACTCCATCTCACCTGATGATCGGACATGGTTTAGTTGATATGGATCACTGTTGGGGAACATAGTATTTCAAAAAAAATCCTACGATCACGCAAGATCTATCTAGGAGAAGCATAGCAACGAGCGGGGAGAGTGTGTCTACGTACCCTTGTAGACCGAAAGCGGAAGCATTTATTAACGTGGTTGATGTAGTCGAACGTCTTCGCGATCCACCTGATCAAGTACCGAATGCACGGCACCTCCACGATCTGCACACATTCAGCTCGGTGACGTCCCTCGAACTCTTGATCCAGTTGAGGCCGAGGGAGAGTTTTGTCAGCACGGCGGCGTGGTGACGGTGATGATGAAGTTACCAACACAGGGCTTCGCCTAAGCACTATGACAAATATGACCGAGGTGGAAAACTGTGGAAGGGGCCACCGCACATGGCTAAAGATCAACTTGTGTCTATGGGGTGCCCCCCTCCCCCGTATATAAAGGAGGGGAGGAGGAGGAGGGTTGGCCACAAGGGGCGCGCCCAAGGGGGGTAATCCTACTCCTAGTAGGAGTAGGTTCCCCCCTTTCCTAGTCCTAGTAGGAGAAGAAAGAAGGAGAGGAAGAAGAGAAGGAAAGGGGAGGCCGGCCCCCCTAACCCTAGTCCAATTCAGTTTGGGCTAGGGGGGCACGCGCCACACCTTGGCCTGCCTCCTCTATTCCACCATTAGGCCCATGAGGCCCAATAACTTCCCGGGGGGGTCCAGTAACCCTCGGTACTCCGAAATTTATCCGAAACGACCTAAACCATTATGGTGTCCGAATGTAGCCTTCCAATATATGAATCTTTATGTCTCGACCATTTCGAGACTCCTCGTCATGTCCGTGATATCATTCAGGACTACAAAAAACCTTCGGTACATCAAATCACATAAACTCATAATACGAATCATCATGGAACGTTAAGCGTGCGGACCCTACAGGTTCGAGAACTATGGAGACATGACCGAGACTCATCTTCGGTCAATAACCAATAGCGGAACTTGGATGCTCATATTGGTTCCTACATATTCTATGAAGATCTTTATCGGTCAAACCGCACAGCAACATACGTTGTTCTCTTTGTCACCGGTATGTTACTTGCCCGAGATTCGATCGTCGGTATCATCATACCTAGTTCAATCTCATTACCGGCAAGTCTCTTTACTCATTCCATAATGCATCATCCCGCAACTAACTCATTAGTCACATTTCTTGCAAGGCTTATAGTGATGTGCATTACCGAGAGGGCCCAGAGATACCTCTCCGACAATCGGAGTGACAAATCCTAATCTCGATCTATGCCAACTCAACAAATACCATCGGAGACACCTGTAGAGCATCTTTATAATCACCCAGTTACGTTGTGACGTTTGGTGGCACACAAAGTGTTCCTCCGGTAAACGGGAGTTGCATAATCTCATAGTCATAGGAACATGTATAAGTCATGAAGAAAGCAATAGCAACAAACTAAACGATCAAGTGCTAAGCTAACGGAATGGGTCAAGTCAATCACATCATTCTCCTAATGATTTGATCCCGTTAATCAAATGACAACACATGTCTATGGCTAGGAAACTTAACCATCTTTGATTAACGAGCTAGTCTAGTAGATGCATACTAGGGACACTGTGTTTGTCTATGTATTCACACATGTACTAAGTTTCCGGTTAATACAATTTTAGCATGAATAATAAACATTTATCATGATGTAAGGAAATATAAATAACAACTTTATTATTGCCTCTAGGGCATATTTCCTTTAGTCTCCCACTTGCACTAGAGTCGATAATCTAGATTACATAGTAATGATTCTAACACCCATGGAGTCTTGGTGCTGATCATGTTTTGCTCGTGAGAGAGGCTTAGTCAACACGTCTACAACATCCAGATCCGTATGTATCTTGCAAATCTCTATGTCTCCCTCCTTGACTTGATCGCAGATGGAATTCAAGTGTCTCTTGATGTGCTTGGTTCTCTTGTGAAATAGGGATTCCTTTGCCAAGGCAATTGCACCAGTATTGTCACAAAATATTTTCATTAGACCCGATGCACTAGGTATGACACCTAGATCGGATATGAACTCCTTCATCCAGACTCCTTTATTTGCTGCTTCCGAAGCAGCTATGTACTCTGCTTCACATGTAGATCCTGCCACGACGCTCTTCTTGAAACTGCACCAACTTATAGGTCCTCCATTCAATATAAATACATATCCGATTTGTGACTTAGAGTCATCCGGATCAGTGTCAAAGCTTGCATCGACGTAACCATTTACGACGAGCTCTTTGGCACCTCCATAAACGAGAAACATATCCTTAGTCCTTTTCAGGTATTTTAGGATGTTCTTGACCGCTGTCCAGTGCTCCACTCCTAGATTACTTTGGTACCTCCCTGCTAAACTAATAGAAAGGCACACATCAGGTCTGGTACACAACATTGCATACATGATAGAACCTATGGCTGAAGCATAGGGAATGACTTTCATTTTCTCTCTGTCTTCTGCAGTGGTCGGGCATTGAGTCTGACTCAACTTCACACCTTGTAACACAGGCAAGAACCCTTTATTTGCTTGATCCATTTTGAATTTCTTCAAAACTTTATCAAGGTATGTGCTTTGTGAAAGTCCAATTAAGCGTCTTGATCTATCTCTATAGATCGTGATGCCTAATATATATAAGCGGCTTCACTGAGGTCTTTCATTGCAAAATTCTTATTCAAGTATCATTTTATGCTATTCCGAAATTCAGTATCATTTTCGATCAACAATATGTCATCTACATATAATATCAGAAATGCTACAGAGCTCCCACTCACTTTCTTGTAAATACAGGCTTCTCCAAAAGTTTGTATGAAACTATATGCTTTGATCACACTATCAAAGCGTATATTCCAACTCCGAGATGCTTGCACCAGTCCATAAATGGATCCCTGGAGCTTGCACACTTTGTTAGCACCTTTTGGATTGACAAAACCTTCTGGTTGCATCATATACAATTCTTCTTTAAGATATCCATTAAGGAACGCAATTTTGACATCCATTTGCCAAATTTCATAATCATAAAATGCGGCAATTGCTAACATGATTCGGACGGACTTAAGCATCACTACCGGTGAGAAGGTCTCATCATAGTCAACTCCTTGAACTTGTTGAAAACCTTTCGCAACAAGTCGAGCTTTGTAGACTGTAATATTACCGTCAGCGTCAGTCTTCTTCTTGAAGATCCATTTATTCTCGATGGTTTACCGATCATCGGGCAAGTCAACCAAAGTCCACACTTTGTTCTCATACATGGATCCCATCTCAGATTTCATGGCCTCAAGCCATTTGCGGAATCTGGGCTCATCATCGCTTCCTCATAGTTCGTAGGTTCGTCATGGTCAAGTAACATGATCTCCAGAATAGGATTAACATACCACTCTGGTGCAGATCTTACTCTGGTTGACCTACGAGGTTCGGTAGTAACTTGATCTGAAGTTTCATGATCATCATCATTAGCTTCCTCACTTACTGGTGTAGGAATCACTAGAACTGATTTCAGTGATGAACTACTTTCCAACAAGGGAGCAGGTATAGTTACCTCATCAAGTTCTACTTTCCTCCCACTCACTTCTTTCGAGAGAAACTCTTTTTCTAGAAAGGATCCATTCTTAGCAACGAATATCTTGCCTTCGGATCTGTCATAGAAGGTGTACCCAACAGTGTCCTTTGGGTATCCTATGAAGACACATGTCTCCGATTTGGGTTTGAGCTTATCAGGTTGAAGCTTTTTCACATAAGCATCGCAACCCCAAACTTTTAGAAATGACAACTTGGGTTTCTTGCCAAACCACAGTTCATATGGTGTCGTCTCAACGGATTTAGATGGTGCCCTATTTAACGTGAATGCAGCCGTCTCTAAAGCATAACCCCAAAATGATAGCGTTAAATCAGTAAGAGACATCATAGATCGCACCATATCTAATAAAGTGCGGTTACGACGGTCCGGCACACCATTACGTTGTGGTGTTTCGGGTGGCTTGACTTGCGAAACTATTCCGCATTGTTTCAAATGAAGACCAAACTCATACTAAAATATTCACCTCAACGATCAGATCGTAGAAACTTAATTTTCTTGTTACGATGATTTTCCACTTCACTCTGAAATTCTTTGAACTTTTCAAATGTTTCAGACTTATGTTTCATCAAGTAGATATACCCATATTTGCTCAAATCATCTCTAAAGGTTAGAAAATAACGATACCCGCCACGAGCATCAACACTCATCGGACTGCATACGTCAGTATGTATTATTTCCAGTAAGTATGTTCCATGTTCCATTGTTCCGGAGAACAGAGTCTTAGTCATCTTGCCCATGAGGCATGGTTCGCAAGCATCAAGTGATTCCAAAAGCCCATCAGCATGGAGTTTCTTCATGCGCTTTACACCAATATGACCTAAAGGGCAGTGCCACAAATAAGTTGCACTATCATTATTAAACTTATATCTTTTGGCTTCAATACTATGAATATGTGTATCACTACTATCGAGATTCAATAAAAATAGACCACTCATCAAGGGTGCATGACCATAAAAGATATTACTCATATAAATAGAATAACCATTATTCTTCGATTTAAATGAATAACCGTCTCGCATCAAACAAGATCTAGATATAATGTTCATGCTTAACGCTGGCACCAAATAACAATTATTCAGGTCTAAAACTAATCCCGAAGGTAGATGTAGAGGTAGTGTGCCGACCGCGGTCACATCGACTTAGGAACCATTTCCCACACGCATCGTCACCTCGTCCTTAGCCAATCTTCGCTTAGTCTGTAGCCCCTGTTTCGAGTTGCAAATATGAGCAACAGAACCAGTATCAAATACCCAGGCGCTACTGCGAGCATTAGTAAGGTACACATCAATAACATGTATATCAAATATACCTTTCACTTTGCCATCCTTCTTATCTGCCAAATACTTGGGGCAGTTCTGCTTCCAGTGACCAGTCCCTTTGCAGTAGAAGCACTCAGTCTCAGGCTTAGGCCCAGACTTGGGCTTCTTCACTTCAGCAGCAACTTTCTTGCCGTTCTTCTTAAAGTTCCCTTTCTTCCCTTTGCCTTTTTTCTTGAAACTAGTGGCCTTATTGACCATCAACACTTGATGCTCCTTCTTGATTTCTACCTCCGCAGCTTTTAGCATCGCGAAGAGCTCGGGAATTGTCTTATCCATCCCTTGCATATTATAGTTCATCACAAAGCTTTTGAAGCTTGGTGGCAGTGTTTGAAAAACTCTATCAATGACACTATCAACCGAAAGATTAACTCCCAGTTGAGTCAAGTGATTGTGGTACCCAGACATTCTGAGTATATGTTCACTGACAGAACTATTCTCCTCCATCTTGCAGCTGTAGAACTTATTGGAGACTTCATATCTCTCAATCCCGGCATTTGCTTGAAATATTAACTTCAACTCCTGGAACATCTCATATGATCCATGACATTCTAAATGTCGTTGAAGTCCCGGTTCTAAGCCGTAAAGCATGGCACACTGAACTATCGAGTAGTCATCAGCTTTGCTCTGCCAGACGTTCTTAACGTCATCAGTAACATCTGCAGCAGGCCTAGCACCTAGTGGTGCTTCCAGGACGTAATTCTTCTGTGCAGCAATGAGGATAATCCTCAAGTTACGGACCAAGTCCGTGTAGCTTCTACCATCATCTTTCAACTTAGCTTTCTCTAGGAATGCATTAAAATTCAACGGAACGGTAGCACGGGCCATTTATATACAACAACATAGACATGCAAAATACTATCAGGTACTAAGTTCATGATAAATTAAAGTTCAGTTAATCATATTACTTAAGAACTACCACTTAGATAGACATCCCTCTTATCATCTAAGTGATCACGTGATCAATATCAACTAAACCATGTCCAATCATCACGTGAGATGAAGTAGTTTTCAATGGTGAACATTACTATGTTGTTCATATCTACTATATGATTCACGCTCGACCTTTCGATCTTAGTGTTCCAAGGCCATATCTGCATATGCTAGGGTCATCAAGTTTAACCCGAGTATTCTGCGTGTGCAAAACTGGCTTGCACCCGTTGTATGTGAACGTAGAGCTTATCACACCCGATCATCACGTGGTGTCTCGGCACGACGAACTGTAGCAACGGTGCATACTCAGGGAGAACACTTGTACCTTGAAATTTAGTGAGAGATCATCTTATAATGCTACCACCGTACTAAGCAAAATAAGATGCATAAAGGATAAACATCGCATGCAATCAAAATAAGTGATATGATATGGCCATCATCATCTTGTGTCTTTGATCTCCATCTCCAAAGCACCGTCATGATCACCATCGTCACCGGCTTGACACCTTGATCTCCATCGAAGCATCGTTGTCATCTTGCCAACTATTGCTTCTATGACTATCGCTACCACCTAGTGATAAAGTAAAGCAATTACATGGTGATTGCATTTCATACAATAAAGCGACAACCATATGGCTCCTGCCAGTTGCCGACAAATGTTACAAAACATGATCATATCATACAACAATTATATATCATCACGTCTTGACCATATCACATCACAGCAAGCCCTGCAAAAACAAGTTAGACATCCTCTACTTTGTTGTTGCAAGTTTTACGTGGCTGCTATGGGCTTCTAGCAAGAACCGTCCTTACCTACGCATCAAAACCACAACGATTTTTCGTCAAGTGTGCTGTTTTAACCTTCAACAAGGCCAGGCATAGTCATACTCGATTTAACTAAAGCTGGAGGAACAGACACCGACTAGCCACCTGTGTGCGAAGCACATCGGTAGAACCAGTCTCATGAACGCGGTCATGTAATGTCGGTCTGGGCCACTTCATCCAATAATACCGCCAAATTAAAGTATGACATGCTGGTAAGCAGTATGACTATTATCTCCCACAACTCTTTGTGTTCTACTCGTGCATATAACATCTATGCATAGACCTAGCTCGGATGCCACTGTTGTGGAACGTAGTATTTTGAAAAAAATCCTATGATCACGCAAGATCTATCTAGGAGAAGCATAGCAACGAGCGGGGAGAGTGTGTCTACGTACCCTTGTAGACCGAAAACGGAAGCGTTTAGAAACACAGTTGATGTAGTCGAACGTCTTCGTGATCCAACTGATCAAGTACCGAACGCACGACACCTCCGTGATTTGCACACGTTCAGCTCGGTGACATCCCTCGAACTCTTGATCCAGTTGAGGCCGAGGGAGAGTTTTGTCAGCACGACGGCGTGGTGACGGTGATGATGAAGTTACCGACGCAGGACTTTGCCTAAGCACTACAACAATATGACTGAGGTGGAAAACTATGGAGGGGGCACCGCACACGGCTAAAGATCAACTTGTGTGTCTATGGGGTGCCCCCTCCCTGTATATAAAGGAGGGGAGGAGGAGGAGGGCCGGCCACAAGGGGCGCGCCCAAGGGGAAATCCTACTCCTAGTAGGAGTAGGTTCCCCCCTTTCCTAGTCCTAGTAGGAGAAGAAGGAAGGAGAGGAAGAAGAAAAGGAAAGGGGGGCGCCCCCCTAGCCCTAGTCCAATTCGGTTTGGGCTAGGGGGGCGTGCGCCACACTTTGGTCTGCCTCTTCTATTCCACCATTAGGCCCATGAGGCCCAATAACTTCCTGGGGGGTTCCGGTAACCCCTTGTACTCCGAAACTTATCCGAGACGACCCAAACCATTCAGGTGTCCGAATGTAGCCTTCCAATATATGAATCTTTATGTCTCGACCATTTAGAGACCTCGTCATGTCCGTGATCTCATCCAGGACTCCGAACAACCTTCAGTACATCAAATCACATAAACTCATAATACAAATCGCCATCGAACGTTAAGCGTGCGGACCCTACGGGTTCAAGAACTATGTAGACATGACCAAGACACATCTCCGGTCAATAACCAATAGCGGAACCTGGATGCTCATATTGGTTCCTACATATTCTATGAAGATCTTTATCGGTCAAACCGCACAACAACATACGTTGTTCCCTTTGTCATCAGTATGTTACTTGCCCGAGATTCGATCGTCGGTATCATCATACCTAGTTCAATCTCATTACTGGCAAGTCTCTTTACTCATTCCATAATACATCATCCCGCAACTAACTCATTAGTCACATTGCTTGCAAGGCTTATAGTGATGTGCATTACCGAGAGGGCCCAGAGATACCTCTCTGACAATCGGAGTGACAAATCCTAATCTCGATCTATGCCAACTCAACAAATACCATCGGAGACACCTATAGAGCATGTTTATAATCACCCAGTTACGTTGTGACGTTTGATACCACACTAAGTGCTCCTCCGGTATTCGGGAGTTGCATAATCTCATAGTCATAGGAACATGTATAAGTCATGAAGAAAGCAATATCAATAAACTAAACGATCATAGTGCTAAGCTAACGGTTGGGTATTGTCCATCACATCATTCTCTAATGATGTGATCACGTTCATCAAATGAAAACACTGAGACCGAAAGGTCGAGCGTGAATCATATAGTAGATATGAACAACATAGTAAGGTTCACCATTGAAAACTACTTCATCTCACGTGATGATTGGACATGGTTCAGTTGATATTGATCACGTGATCACTTAGATGATAAGAGGGATGTCTATCTGAGTGGGAGTTCTTAAGTAATATGATTAATTGAACTTAATTTATCATGAACTTAGTCCTGATAGTATTACCATATCTATGTTGTAGATCAATAGCTTGCGTATAGCTCCCCTGTTTTATTTTTAATATGTTCCTAGAGAAAACTAAGTTGAAAGCTGATAGTAGCAATGATGCGGACTGGGTCCGTGGTTTGAGGATTATCCTCGTTGCCGCATAGAAGAATTATGTCCTTGATGCACCGCAAGGTGACAGACCTATTGCAGGAGCAGATGCAGACGTTATGAACATTTGGCAAGATCGATATGATGACTACTTGATAGTTTAGTGCACCATGCTTTACGGCTTAAAACTGGGACTTCAAAAATGTTTTGAATGCCATGGAGCATATGAGATGTTCCAAGAGTTGAAATTATTATTTCAGACTCATGTCCGTGTCGAGAGGTATGAGACCTCTGACAGTACTTTGCCTACAAGATGGAGGAGAATAGCTCACCCAGTGAGCATGTGCTCAGATTGTCTGGGTACTACAATTGCTTGAATCAAGTGGGAGTTAATCTTCCAGATAAGATAGTGATTGACAAAGTTCTCTAGTCACTATCACCAAGTTACTAGAACTTCGTGATGAACTATAATATGCAAGGGATGAACAAGACAATTCCTAGCTCTTAGCAATGCTAGAGGTTGCGGAGGTAGAAATCAAGAAAGAGCATCAAGTGTTGATGGTTAACAAGACCACTAGTTTCAAGAAAAAGGGCAAAGGGAAGAAGGGGAACTTCTAGAAGAATAGCAAGCAAGTTGCTGCTCCTGGAAAGAAGGCCAAGTCTGGACCTAAGCCTGAAACTGAGTGCTTCTACTGCAAAGGAAATGGTCACTGGAAGTGAAACTACCCCAAACATTTGGCGGATAATAAGGATGGCAAAATGAACAAAGGTATATTTGATATACAGATTATTGATGTGTACTTTACTAGTGTTCATAGTAACCCCTAGGTATTTGATACCGGTTCAGTTGCTAAGATTAGTAACTCGAAACAGGAATTACAAAATGAACAGAGACTAGTTGAGGGCAAAATGACGATGTGTGTTGGAAGAGATTCCAAGGTTGATAAGATCACCATCGCATACTCCCTCTTCCTTCGGGATTAGTGTTGAACCTAAATAAATGTTATTTGGTGTTTGCGTTGAGCATGAATATGATTGGATCATGTTTATTTCAATATGGTTATTCATTTAAGTCAGAGTTGTTCTGTTTACATGAATAATACCTTCTATGGTCATACACCCAATATAAATGGTTTATTGAATCTTGATCGTAGTGGTACACATATTCATAATATTGAAGCCAAAAGATGCAAAGTTAATAATGATAGTGCAACTTATTTGTGGCACCGCCGTTTAGGTCATATTGGTGTAAAGCGCATGAAGAAACTCCATGTTGATGGGCTTTTGGAATCACTTGATTATGAATCACTTGATACTTGCGAACCATGCCTCATGGGCAAGATGACTAAAACTCTGTTCTTCGGAACAATGGAGCGAGCCACCGACTTATTGAAAATAATGCATACTAATGTATGCGGTCTGATGAGTGTTGAGGCTCGCGGCGGGTATCGTTATTTTTTGACCTTCACAGATGATTTGAGCAGATATGGGTATATCTACTTAATGAAACATAAGTCTGAAAAAAATTGAAAAGTTCAAAGAATTTCAGAGTGAAGTGGAAAATCATCGTAACAAGAAAAAAAGTTTCTACGATCTGATCGTGGAGGCGAATATTCGAGTTATGAGTTTGGTCTTCATTTGAAAACAATGTGGAATAATTTCGCAACTCACGCCACTTGGAACACCACAACGTAATGGTTCGTCTGAATGTCGAAACCGTACTTTATTAGATATGGTGCGATCTATGATTTCTCTTACCGATTTACCACTATCATTTTGGGATTATGCATTAGAGATAGCTGCATTCATGTTTTATAAGGCGCCATCTAAATCCATTGAGATGACACCGTATGAACTATGATTTGGCAAGAAACCAAAGTTGTCGTTTTTTAAAGTTTGGGGTTGCGATGCTTGTGTGAAAAAGCTTCAGCCTGATAAGCTCGAACCCAAATCAGAGAAGTGCGTCTTCATAGGATACCCAAAAGAAACTGTTGGGTACACCTTCTATCACAGATCTGAAGGCAATATCTTTGTTGCTAGGAATGGATCATTTCTAGAGAAGGAGTTTCTCTCGAAAGAAGTGAGTGGGAGGAAGGTAGAACTTGATGAGGTAATTGTACCTTCTCTCGAATTGGAAAGTAGCTCATCACAGAAATCAGTTCCAGTGATGCCTACACCAACTAGAGAGGAAGCTAATGATGATGATCATGAAACTTCAGATCAAGTTACAACCGAACCTCGTAGGTCAACCAGAGCACGTTCCGCACCTGAGTGGTTCGGTAATCCCATTCTGGAAGTCATGTTACTAGACCATGACGAACCTATGAACTATGAGGAAGCGATGATGAACCCAGATTTCGATAAATGGCTTGGGACCATGAAATCTGAGATAGGATCCATGTATGAGAACAGAGTATGGACTTTGGTGGACTTGCCCGATGATCGGCAAGCCATTGAGAATAAATGGATCTTCAAGAGGAAGATGGACACTGATGGTAGTGTTACTATCTACAAAGCTCGACTTGTCGCAAAATGTTTTCAACAAGTTCAAGGTGTTGACTATGATGAGATTATCTCACTCGTAGCAATGCTTAAGTCTATTCGAATCATGTTAGCCATTGCCGCATTTTATGAAATCTGGCAAATGGATGTCAAAACTGAATTCCTTAATGGATTTATTGAAGAAGAGTTGTATATGATGCAACCAGAAGGTCTTTTGTCGATCCTAAAGGTGCTAACAAAATGTGCAAGCTCTAGTGATCCATCTATGGACAGGTGCAAGCATCTCGAAGTTGGAATATACGCTTTGATGAGTTGACTAAAGCATATAGTTTTATACAGACTTGTGGTGAAGCCTATATTTACAAGAAAGTGAGTGGGAGCACTACAACCTTTCTGATAAGTATATGTAAATGACATATTGTTGATCGTAAATGATGTAGAATTTTCTAGAAAGCATAAAGGAGTGTTTGAAAGGATTTTTTCAAAGAAAGACCTCGGTGAAGCTGCTTACATATTGAGCATCAAGATCTATAGAGATAGATCAAGACGCTTGATAAGATTTTTCAATGAGTATATACCTTGGCAAGATTTTGAAGTAGTTCAAAATGGAACAGTCAAAGAAGGAGTTCTTGCCTGTGTTGCAAGGTGTGAAGTTGAGTAAGACTCAAAGCCCGATCACGGTAGAAGATAGAGAGAGAATGAAAGTCATTCCCTATGCCTCAGCCATAGGTTCTATAAAGTTTGCCATGCTATGTACCAGACCTATTGTATACCTTAGCATGAGTTTGGCAAGGGAGTACAATAGTGATCTAGGAGTAGATCACTGGACAACGGATAAAATTATCCTTAGAGGACTAAGGAAATATTTCTCGGTTAGGGAGGTAATAAAAGAGTTCGTCGTAAAGAGTTACATCGATGAAAGCTTTGACACTAATCTGGATTACTCTGAGTCTCGATCTGGATACATATTGAAAGTAGGAGCATTTAGCTAGAGTAGCTCCGTGCAGAGCATTGTAGACATAGGAATTTGCAAAATACATACGGATCTGAATGTGGCAGACCCGTTGACTAAATCTCTCTCACAAGCAAAACATGATCACACCTTAGTACTCTTTGGGTGTTAATCACATGGTGGTGTGAACTATATTTCTAACTCTAGCAAACCCTTTGGGTGTTAATCACATGGTGATGTGAACTATTGGTGTTAAATCACATGGCGATGTGAACTAGATTATTGACTCTAGTGCAAGAGGGAGACTGAAGGAAATATGCCCTAGAGGAAATAATAAAGTTGTTATTTTATATTTCCTTATATCAAGATAAATGTTTATTATTCATGCTAGAATTGTATTAACCGGAAACTTGATACATGTGTGGATACATAGACAAAACACCGTGTCCCTAGTAAGCCTCTACTAGACTAGCTCGTTAATCAAAGATGGTTAAGTTTCCTAAACATAGACATGTGTTGTCATTTGATGAACGAGATCACATCATTAGGAGAATGATGTGATGGACAAGACCCACCCGTTAGCTTAGCATAATGATCGTTAAGTTTTATTACTATTGCTTTCTTCGTGACTTATACATATTCCTTTGACTATGAGGTTGCTATTGATAGAACACCTTGTGTGCTATCGAATGTCACAACGTAACTGGGTGATTATAAAGATGCTCTACAGGTGTCTCCGAAGGTTTTTCTTGGGTTGGCATAGATCGAGATTAGGATTTGTCACCGAGTATCGGAGAGGTATCTTTGGGCCCTCTCGGTAATGCACATCACTATAAGCCTTGCAAGCAATGTGACTAATGAGTTAGTTGTGGGATGATGCATTACAAAACGAGTAAAGATACTTCCGGTAACGAGATTGAACTAGGTATAAGGATACCGACGATTGAATCTCGGGCAAGTAACATACCGATGACAAAGGGAATGGCGTATGTTGTCATTGCGGTTTGACCGATAAGGATCTTCATAGAATATGTAGGAACCAATATGAGCATCCAGGTTCCACTATTGGTTATTGACTAGAGATGTGTCTTGGTCATGTCTACATAGTTCTCGAACCCGTAGGGTCCGCACGCTTAACGTTCGATGACGATTTGTATTATGAGTTATGTGTTTTGGTGACAGAAGTTTGTTCGGAGTCCCGGATAAGATCACAGACATGACGAGGAGTCTCGAAATGGTCGAGAGGTAAAAATTGATATATTGGAAGGTAGTATTCGAACACCGGAAGAGTTCTAGAGTGTATCGGGTACATACCGGAGTACCGGAGAGGTTACCGGAACCCCCCGGCGAAAGATATGGGCCATATAGGCCATAGGAGGGAGGCTAACCAGCCCACAAGGGGCTGGTGCGCCCCCCCACAAGGTAGGAGACCGAATTGGACTAGGGAAGGGGGCGCCACCCCCTTTCCTTCTCCTACTCCCTCTCCTTTCCCCCGTTTCCCCTCCATGAAAAGGAAAAAAAGGTGGGGCCGAATCCTACTAGGACTAGGAGTCCTAGTAGGACTCCCCCTTATGGGGCGCCCCCTAGGGCCGGCCTCCTCCCTCTCCTCCTTTATATACGGGGGCGGGGGCGGGGCACCCGAAAGGCACACCAATTGTTTCTTAGCCGTGTGCGGTGTCCCCCTCCACAGTTTACCACCTCGGTCATATTGTCATAGTGCTTAAGCGAAGCCCTACGCGAATCACATCATCAACAGCGTCACCACGCCGTCGTGCTGACGAAACTCTCCCTCAACCCTCTACTGGATCAAGAGCTCGAGGGACGTCATCGTGCTGAACGTGTGCTGAACACGGAGGTGTCGCTACTTGGATCGTTTGGATCGTGAAGACGTTCGACTACATCAACCGCATTGACAAAACTCTTCCGCTTTCGGTCTACGAGGGTACGTGGACACACTCTTCCCTCTCGTTGCTATGCATCTCCTAGATAGATCTTGCGTGATCATAGGTTTTTTTTTAAATTGCATGCTACGTTCCCCAACACCTCCAACCACCAACCGAGCACATGATGCACCTTCTTCCTGCTGTCACCTGCGTAGACAACCGCCTGCGCGTACTACCGGACGACAAAACCTCCTTGCTCCATCGTGACGTCTGAGACAACACCGCAGCAACGGGGACATGGC
This sequence comes from Triticum urartu, assembly GCF_056163025.1. NCBI lineage: Eukaryota > Viridiplantae > Streptophyta > Magnoliopsida > Poales > Poaceae > Triticum > Triticum urartu. The sequence goes on from NC_141878.1 coordinate 149,980,023, forward strand.
AGAAGGAGAGACACACCTGATGGGATCGCCGCCGCTGCCTCGCCGACGCCATCCATAAACCCTAACGCAGCCTATCTGAATGATCGACAAATACACGGTGCTATCAACTCCGAGAAGCCGTCATGAAAGACACCGCCAGTATGGGAGTGAAGCTGAGGCAGATTTATTTGTCCGGTCGCCGTTTCCACCACCCCAACAGCGCACCACAACCGACAAAACCTAACCCTAACTACAAAGCGAAGCAACGGGGTCCCCCTCTTTCCTGCTGCCGGAGCAGCAGTCGGAGGGAGAGGGGACTAGCCCTGGACGGTGGAGATCGAAGGTAGAGGATCGCCTCCCTAGACGCCTTCACGTGGCGGCGGCTAGGTCAGGGATAGCTTTTTAGCCGCGTACATGCTTGGGCCCTGTTTGGTTCATAAGTCTTAGGACTTTTTTTAATCTCAACTAAAAAGTCGCTAGTCCCTAAAAAGTCCTACTTATGGACCATGTCTTTATCTTTATATATATATATATGTATATATATATATATATATATATAATAATAATAAAAGGGCTATTGCTTCTTCCTCCCTAATTTTGGTCCGTCATTACCAGATTTTCGTCCGTCCGTCAGTTACAGGATTTTCGTACGTCGGAAAAAATAGTTCAGCCTTTTATTCTCTCTGTCTCGTGTACATGGACCCGTTTGGGCCTGTGGCTGTCCGACAGCGGCATGTGTTATGGCCCACCAATGAATCCGGCAAAAAATTGTTGCTGCTTTCAGGGATCGAACTCGAGAGCTCCTATTGGACGCTCTTTGCGTCAAATTGGCGGCCAGACGCACAGGGGCAGCTCGACTGCGCCGGCCCATGAAGCTTCACCGCGGGACGAAAAAGATGGCAAAAAGGAAAGGCAGGCACGACGAGGATTCCAACTTCAGACTCAATGCTTTTGACCGCGCGCACCTGGCCAACCCAATAGACTGCTACAGTTGGTTCAAGCGCAGCGCATAGCTTAAAAATAAACCTGACTTGTGAACAGGAACAAATTACTGTAGCGAACCCGAAATTACTTGTTGTATTGATTTTTTTAAAGTATACTTTCTTTCAACGTGTCTCTTTAAACAAGTGCGCACCATTTTTGAATTGATGAAAAAAATAGAGACAGGAACATTTTTCGAATATGTGAACAAAAAATTGAAAAGTCAGAAATTGTTTTTGTGATAATGTGAACCACCTTTTCAATTTGTGAACAAAGTTTAAACCGTGTGATCAAATTATGAAATTCCAAAGAAATTTGTAACTGCAAACATTTTTTGAATTTGTGAACAAATTATGAAATTCCAAACAAATTTGAAACCGCAAACATTTTTTGAATTTTTGAACAAAAATTTGAAAAATGGAACATTTCATGATATTCCGAACAAAAATTCATACAGCGAACATTTTTTATTGGTGAACAAAAAAATAAAAATGGAATATTTCATGAAAGTATGAACAAAAGTTTAAAACCATAAACATTTTTTGAAATTCTTGAACATTTATAAAATTTCTATCCAAATTTTGAAAACGTGAACATTTTTTGAAAATGCGAACAATTTTTTGAAAAACACGAACAATTTTCGAAAAATGGAACAAATGTAAAATTCCAAAACTTTTTTGAGAATTTGAACAAATTTGAAAACGCGAACATTTTTTGAAAATCACGTGCAAATTTTGAAAAATGACAGAAAATGTGAAATTCCATTTTTTTGGAAAATTTGAACAAATTTGAAAACACGAACATTTTTTGAAAATGACGAACAAATTTTGAAACACCGAACACATTTTGAAACACCAACAAATTTTGTACATTTTTTAAAAGAACAAAATGTTTATTGAAACCTGAACAAAAAATCAAACAATTTTTTATAAAAAGTCGAATAAAGTATTGAATATATTGAACTTTTTTTGAAATTGCGATATTTCTAGAACAAAAATAAAAGAAAGAAAGAAACAGGAAAACGAAAAACGTGAAAGGAAGAAACAGATAATAACAGACCTTTTTGCATGTGTAAGACACAAATGTTGTTAAGCTCGAGTGGTTGGATACGCATGTCCAGTTGTGGGAGGTTTGAGGTTCGATTCCTTCCTCTCTTCATTTTTTTTAACAATTTTCTCTGTAGGAAGCATCCAACATGGGCCGCCCACGAACGGTCGATGGGTGTGCGACAGGTCGACATTTTGCCGCAAAATGCGGCGAATAGGGCTTTCCATCGAAGTCACCATCTACCAATAGTTTTTCTCACATAGAACCAACTGATCTAAATAAGGCTTCTGTAAACAAAAGATATTTCGTATGTATTGTATAGTAGCACCTCGCGTCTTTGCATATAATTTCACCAATTTATATATGAGTACAAGTTGAAATCAATGGGAAATGAGTGGGCCGAAATTAATGGAAAGACACAGAGAGAGATCCGGGCATTCACGGAGAAATAGTGGGAAAGAACTTGGCATGGAGGGATTACTAGGAGAAAATTATGGGATTAAATTGGCTGAAGCCGTGCCATTCGTGGAGGAATTAGTGGGAAAGAATCATGCGATTAATAAATCATGGAGGGATTAGTGGGAGAAAATTATGGGATTAAATTGGCTGAAGCCGTGCTGATTAAATCATGGAGGGATTACTGCAAGAAAATTATGGGATTAAATTGGCAGAAGCCACGCCTTTTGTGGAGGAATTAGTGGTAAAGAATCATGCGATTAAATCGGCCATTCATGGAGGGATTAGTCTGAGAAAATCATGCGATTAAATCGGCTGATTTTTTTAAATGTATGAAGGGATTAGTCTGGGAAAATCATGCGATTAAATCGGCTGATTTTTTTTGAAAATGTCCAGCAATTGCTGGCTATTTCATTGATTCATAGCAGGGAGAACATGGAGATGACAAAATGGTGTCTGACGGTCATGGACCAAGGAAGGAAAAACGGAGAGAAAAAAAATAAAAAGAGGCCTCTAAAAAGCAAAAATCTCACAGTGGTTCCCCGAAGGGGCTCTCAATACATTTTGCTCCAGCAAGTCTCCATAGCTCCAGGGAGTTTCTCAATTCTCTCACCATGTCAGGGGTGGAGGCTATTTTGTTTTGGAAAGTGCTTCTATTCCGTTCTTGCCAGATCTCCCAGCATGCTGCGAGGAGCATGGTTTTTGCTCCTTTTCGCTCCCTTGGCGCTGCCCTGTTGATGATTTCTCTGATGATCATCAGCGGCTTCTTCTGGCGCCACTCATTCGTCGGCGTGAAGGTGGAACAACCGCGCCACGATGCCACCTGTTACCACATGCTCCATGCTTTGGGGCATTCCCACAAAATGTGTTTGCTTGTTTCAAGGTTTCTGTGGCAGAGCTGGTAGAAATAGCCGTTTGGCCAGCCCCGACGCTGGAGTCTGTCATTGGACTAGACTTGGTCTTGCAGCAGCAGCCAGAAAAACATCTTAAATCGGCTGATGGACAACGGCACCCAGCCATGCTGCTCTTGTGGCCAATTAGATCAGAATTAATTAAGTCCACTAATTAATTGGATTCCTGGAACATGATGATGTCATTAAATTAGTGAATTAATCAATATTGTGTGATTTTTTACTCGACGGTACTTGATTTTCTCATATCATACTGACTAAAGAATATTCTGATTATGTTAATTCTTGGACCACTTCTCGAGCAAATATACACACTAACTATTCACTTCTAATATAATATTGTTGGTTTATTTGCATATTATTGATAAAATACATATAATCCCCCCCCCCCAAAAAAAGACACATATAATACTTATGGACTCAACTCTTTTGACAAAAAATTGCGGGTGTCTACTATCCGACTCTATCACGTTGGACGTCAAAAAGACCGTGGTGCAGGACACCTGTTTCAACTACGGTCGTGCTCCGCCCATTCGGGTTGACGCCATCGAGATAGAGGTCAGAATAATGGATGACTACGGATGACTTATCCGATACCAGGCACCCCATCTCGCTCATTGTGTCAATCACATACCTAGCATGGAGATCACATTCGGGCTTGCAAAGTTTCCGGGTTTTGTGTGGAAACTAGAACATCAACTGGTCACATTGTTGTATAAATTTTGTAACATTCAAAGAAGAATTCGAAAATTCACAACCAATAGGCCATGCGTTCTCTACCTACTACAGCCTTAACATGGCTAGCAAATTTTTTACTATGACGAATCTTAACAAGGTTCATCATCCATTCACCGGGAGGGCCTTGACTTCCTTCACTATTTATAAGTTGAGCCGTTTAACTACTTCACGGAAATTGATGATTTAGTTCGGACAATGCATGGACCGTTGTTGAATAGATGGATAAGCTGGCCACCATTTGTGATGGTACCAAAGATTAGAATTGATAACATGGATGAGTCGGACATGCAAGCTTTTGTTCCCCCATTGCAAGGCACGGGCACATTTGTTACTATATAGTGCGTTGCAATAGGGGACGCCATAGCTTTTGTTTCAATGAGACGTATTGATGGCACATAATTAAATGAGGACGCATCAATTCAAGGATAATTCAAAGAGACGACATTTCAAGAGTCTTGCGAGCGCATAAATTTAAGTATATGTCAGTTTATCTCGCATTACAACGCACAGTATGCTATAATATAATCTCTCCCTAATAATAAAGTACGGATTGACTTCGTGGGTTCACCGTCACAATATGCTTTCTTCTTGTGAATTTACACTTTCACTTTAAATTTAAAACATATACGCGAGGTGGTACTAATTCGTCATCGTTTGTTACCGGTTCACGCGGAGTTCATGTACTATTCTATCGCTAATAAAAGTCCCGATCCGATACACCATCCACCGTACCCGGCTTTATATTGGACCTTGACCCACGCTGCCTCTTCAGCATCGCATCACTTACCAATTCCAAAACTCCAATACATAGTCTCGCCTCGCTGAATTCCATGTATTTTCACTGGTTCATATGTACGTACGAGAGTTACACCGAGGATTAACAAGCCGCATTAGAAGGAAAGTGACAGAAGGAAGGAACGGATTGAAGGAAAAGGAACGGAACGAAGTGCTGCTGGAGGCGGTGGTGACCAGGGCGCTGGTGGCCGGAGGAGGAGGCACAAAGGAGAGGAGGGGGCGCAAGGGCGAGAGAGGCCATGCAATGAAAGGAAGGGCCGGTCGGCGGGTGAGGAGGCGTGAGATCGGGCGAGGTGGGGGTGCCCTGGCGGCGGCGGGGTGCCTGAGTCGCGTGGGGATGGAGCAGGGAGAGAGCGAGTGGGGATCGAGCAGACTGTTGTGTCGCTAGGATTAGAGGGTGCTGGGCTTGTTCGGCCAGTTTGGCCTTGGAGCCCGCTGGCACTTTTTAGCCTGCTGGGAGGCTGGCTCCGCTGCGCCCATTGGGGCCAGCCACTGCACATTCCCATTCTTTAAAAAAAAATAGAGACGGTGAGAAAAAATCAAATATTTTCTTTTTAAGGTGATTTTTTTTGCATGTGGCTACTCCGACATATATCAAAGCTCCACAACTTGAATTGGAGTAATGGAGAATAGAGCATAGATTTAAAAATATTTAGAAACAAAAGGTATTTAAATTGGAAGTATTTTTATGTGTAATTTGCAAATAATGGAATACTTTATTTTAGCTCCCAAATAATATTAGGAGGCTATGTTCATAGGTTATAAAGAGAACCACCATGTGAAATCTCTCGATTTAAATAGATCAAAGATCCATGCAATTTATTCATTCACATCTTATTTGGGTTAGAAATTTTTAATTCAAGTTTAGGGTTTGAACAACCCTAAACTAAATTAAATTATCATGACATGATGCAATGCAAAATAAAACAAAAGAAATATTGTCATAATTATTATGGAAAGAAATTAGAGAATTGGTCTTGGGTTACAACAAGCGTAAATATGTGAAGATGTTGCACGACGCTCGGAGTGGGGGTATAAGATATGTGTGTACCTTATACACGAAATGCTTGTATTTGGACCAAGTCCAAATAATGCAAAAGAAATTGCATTATAAATGTATATAAAAAATCTCACTCCGTCTGATAAATAGCGTGAAGCTAGAGGCGTCGTCGGAGGACTTGAATGCGGTAATTGCAGATGCTAGACATTAATAGTGGCATCATAAATGAGTCACTAGAAACATGCGACGATTTTTTCCTTTCGGTGCAACGCACAAACACATTATTGATGTATGCAAAGATTAAAGAAACCTTTTTTATAAACACTGTACAAAACATAGATGCTCACAAGTCACAAGCACATACATACACTCATTCTATGAGTGCACACACGCATATCATGCCCTTGTGACACCTCCGAGAGACTGAGTTGACGAGTACTGAGATTGATTAAGTTACCCTATACGATGATTTCATACTAAACCGCAAATACGAGCTTTATGTAACCGGTGGCTTAACCTTGGTTTCCATATTGTTTCAAATTGTGCCCATAAATATTTTTTAAGAATATTGTTTGCTGATGTTGTCGGGTATGTTTATGAGGGATGATTTTTTTTTCTCCTGTTGCAACGCACGGGCAAGTTTTGCTAGTAACTATTAAGAAGAAGAAATTTGCGATGAGTGAAGGAATTAACGCCCAACGAAGCATGCAAGATGGAGCGAGTACGACCCTTAAATAATCTAATGGTTCTGCTGCATTTTGATTATCATGGATAATATGATCGGACTTGTCATACAAAAATCATAACACAAAAATCATACACAATCTATTCCCCTGCCGCTGAACCGATGAACAGATCCGCGCGTTCCCTTGTTTGCTGAGACATGTTGTTTGTTGTTTTTTGTTGTGATCGAAAGGCAAAGGCGGATGCAGTACTATACAAGCTAGGAGTATACAGGATCCCAGATCAAATCAGAGCGGACACTGAAGCTTGTCTCCTTGAAGCTTCCCTGGCCTGTCAAAACTGGACGGAAATGCGCCAAGATAAGAAAAACTGGCAAAATAAAAGGAACCAGTCACTGGACACGAAGGATGGAGCGAGCAGCTCAATCGCCGAGTCATCTCCACGAAGGATGGTGCTGCTGTTTCCCAGTAGGACTGGTGTTTCTTAGTAATAGGTCTCGCGAAATCCCAGACACACGAGCAGATGGCTGAAAGCGATGGCATTATCAGCAACCAGCGATCCGAATGCAAGGGCGATCGACCCGATCTTAAAAAAAAAACACGGGCCAAAGGACCAAATTGGATTTCTGAAAGAGTCAATCGCTCTGAACAAAAAATACAGCGGACATGCATGCGTATGTATAGGCCTGACGCAATAGCCGGCTGCTTCCGGCGAGTGATGGAGAGAGCTCATGCTTTGCAGTGCGACTTTGTGTACGCCGCTAGGATTGATCTGCAGCATACTTGACGCCGAAGCCTTCAACGTTGACGCTTTCGTGACGACAAAGACGCATTCTTTCATGCAAGGAGATAATCCAATCGTATGGACGATCGAGTCAAACCATATCACAAGGAGATTATTAACGCCAGTTTAACGCCCCCGGATTTGCCGGCTTACCTACCCACCAAACCGGCACTATCCGCAACATTTTCAGAAACGCCCCCAGAATCCTCGCGGAATCTCGGAGCCACCCCTCACGTCTCGCACTATTACACCCAGCGCCTTTCCCGGCCTGCTCGGTCGGTCTCTCTCCCCTCCACATTTTGCCATTCCCCTCCGAATTATTGCCTCGCCTCGCCTCGCCTCGCCACCCCCCGTCTCTGACGGCCATGGCCCACCTCCAGCTCACGGCGGTCGCCGGCGGCAGCGACGACGACATGGAGGAGGTGGCGCTGCTGGGGTCCTACGGCGAGGCGGAGGGGCCGAGCTCGCGGACGGAGGAGGAGGAGGAGGCGGGCATGCGGCGGGCCCAGGTGCGGGTCACGGGCATGACGTGCTCCGCCTGCACCGGCGCCGTCGAGGCTGCCCTCTCCGCCCGCTGCGGCGTGCGCAGCGCCGCCGTTTCGCTGCTGCAGAACCGCGCCCACGTCGTGTTCGACCCCGCGCTCGCCAAGGTTTGCTTCCGTGTGATCCCTCCCCCTCCCGCTCCCTCCCTCGCCTCCGCGCGCGCGCTGGAGATTTGGCCTGGGATCGCGCCCCTGCGGTGAATTCTTGCGCGGCGGCTTCGAGTTTGTAGGATTATAGCGCTCTTGTTGGTAATCAGCAGCGGAATTGGTCAACTCGAGGCGGGAAACTTAGCTGCGTTTTGTCGGTTATGGTGGTTAGGATGCGAAACGAACACTCACAACTCGTGCTGTATCTGCTTCATTTTCGGCTCGCCTGTCCTTGTTCTAGCTGGCTGTTCCGATTGATCAGTCGTGTGGGCTGAGTTTGTGGGACGCTCTGCGTTGCTTTGTCGGGAATCAAGTCTAGCGTGTTTGATAATCGATGCCAGTTAAATTGTAAAGGTGCAGTCCTAGTATTGGATCATAACGATTTTCATAGTAATTTAACTGGTTCCCCAACAGGACCATGAAGCACCTGTACTGTAAACTTGCAATTGCAAACAACCTCTGAAAAAAAAGTGATGTTAGGTCTGTTTCAAAGATCTCAACTCTCCACGACGTTGCCAACCTGTAACCTTTCTTATTTAAACTAACTTGCTTTTATATAAAGTTTCTGAAATGGACCTGACAGTGTTTGTTGTATTCAGGAAGAAGACATTGTAGAAGCAATAGAAGATGCTGGGTTTGAAGCAGAAATCCTCCCAGATTCTGCTGTTTCTCAGCCAAAGTCACAGAAGGTTTTGTCAGGCCAATTTAGGATAGGGGGGATGACTTGTGCTGCCTGTGTCAACTCAGTTGAAGGGATCTTAAAGAAGTTGCCAGGTGTAAACAGAGCAGTTGTTGCATTAGCGACCTCATTAGGGGAAGTTGAGTACGATCCGACTGCTATTAGCAAAGATAAGATTGTTCAGGCAATCGAGGATGCTGGTTTTGAAGCCGCACTGGTACAAAGTAGTGAGCAAGATAAGGCTTTATTAGGTTTGATAGGATTGCATACAGAGAGAGATGTAAATTTATTGTATGATATCCTGAGAAAAACAGAAGGCCTGCGGCAATTTGATGTAAATTCTGTACGGGCAGAAGTTGAAATTACATTCGATCCAGAAGTCGTTGGTTTGAGATCGGTTGTGGATATTATTGATATGGAAAGCAGTGGCAGACTGAAAGCCCATGTACAGAATCCATATGTACGGTCTTCTTCAAATGATGCACAAGAGGCTTCGAAAATGCTTCACCTCCTTCGCTCCAGCTTATTTCTAAGTGTAAGTTTTTATCCCTGCTATCCTATTTGTTTATGGTTTTTGTTGCCTCTCTAGTTCAGTCTACATTTTCCTCTGGTAGCTATACCCTTATGCCAGTTGTGACCGTAAATAAATAGCAAGCCCATCTGATGTGTCAGATTGATTTTATATAATTGTCACTATTGCATACAATTACTACTATAAAGAGATAATATAAAGTAAAATTATCATGAGTTGTTGTTTTACTTGCGTACTGACTTTCTTTACTGGTTTCCTTGCACCAGATTCCAGTGTTTTTTATGCGCATGGTATGCCCTCACATATCTTTCATTAACTCATTCCTACTCATGCACTGCGGACCATTTCGTATAGGAGATCTGCTCAAGTGGATGCTAGTGAGTGTAGTACAATTTGTTGTTGGCAAACGTTTCTACATTGCAGCTTATAGGGCCCTTAGACATGGCTCTACAAATATGGATGTATTGGTCGTTCTTGGCACAACTGCGACATATGTGTACTCAGTTTGCGCGCTTCTTTATGGGGCATTCACTGGATTTCATCCTCCGATGTATTTTGAGACAAGTGCAATGATAATTACATTTGTGCTATTGGGGAAGTATCTTGAGGTGCTTGCTAAAGGAAGGACATCAGATGCAATTAAGAAGCTTGTAGAGCTGGTTCCTGCTACAGCTATCTTGCTTCTGAAATACAAAGGTATCTGATTCCTACTTTATGGTAACTTAGCATGCATACACCAAAAATGGCTAGCAGTTCAGAAAGCTCATGTCTAAGTGATTTACATATAGTCCCCTTCTTTTTATGTTTTTCGTTGGATATTAGTAATTAACTGATTGCTTAGGATTGCAGCCTTGCATCCATACTCTTGCATTTTGATTGTAGTTGCACACATCAACTCATAGCACTGTACCTGAATCCAGATGGAAAATATGCTGGAGAAAAGGAAATTGATGCATTGTTGATCCAACCTGGTGATGTCTTAAAAGTGCTTCCTGGTTCAAAGATTCCTGCTGATGGCATTGTCACTTGGGGTACAAGCCATGTTGATGAAAGTATGGTAACTGGTGAATCTGCGTCTATCTGCAAGGAAGTGTCCAGTTCAGTAATTGGAGGCACCATGAACCTAAATGGCATCCTTCACATACAAGCGGCGGAAGTAGGATCAGGGACAGTTTTGAGCCAGATAATATCTCTTGTTGAGACTGCCCAGATGTCTAAAGCACCTATTCAGAAGTTCGCTGATTATGTGAGTGCACTTGTCTGTTTATGATGTTTCTGAGTTATAAAAATTATCTCTGTTATAATCTTAAAATTGTAAAACATGTTTCTGGTCAATTTCATTACACTTCTGTCATTGACGTAAGTGCTAAGGATGTATTTTTATTGCCTTATAAAAAGTATATTACTCATGTCAGATTTCACACAAACTGTTTACACCTGGTTGGTTTTTATCAAGTCATTAGTTATTGAAAATCAGTTTAAGTTCTTATTATTACAACACATTACATGAAGAAACCAGTGCAATCTTGGGGATTTGTACATCTTGGTTAGCATGCAGTGACATTTTGTTTCCTATAATAACCATTACGTTTTGTGAATGCTGATGCTATCTATGTTCTTTTCAGGTGGCCGGCATTTTTGTTCCTATTGTCATCACATTGTCCTTACTGACATTCTGTACATGGTAAGTTTCATGGTTCATTCATCTGTCTGAGGTTGGGTTTGGGGGTGTCAGGCTACTCGTGTCTAAAATTTTCATCTATTATTGACCTTTGTAGGTTTGTATGTGGGACGCTGGGGGCATATCCAAATTCATGGGTTTCAGAAACTAGCAATTGCTTTGTTTTCTCCCTCATGTTCTCCATCTCTGTTGTGGTTATTGCCTGTCCATGTGCTCTTGGTCTGGCGACACCAACTGCTGTAATGGTAGCAACTGGAGTTGGCGCCAATCATGGAGTACTTGTAAAGGGTGGAGATGCACTGGAGAGGGCTCAGAATGTCAACTATATTATATTTGATAAAACTGGGACACTGACACAAGGAAAGGCCACTGTAACAACGACGAAAGTGTTCTCAGGAATGGATGTTGGTGACTTCCTCACATTGGTAGCGTCTGCGGAGGTGAGGCAACAAAACATTCCCAAGGATTTTGCTTATTCGTAGTAGAGTGCAAACATGGTAATCTTACTTTGTTCTTTTCTGTTAATTTAGGCAAGCAGTGAGCATCCACTTGCAAAAGCTATCTTGGATTATGCATTTCATTTCCATTTCTTTGGCAAACTCCCCTCATCAAAAGACGACGTTAAGAAAAGAAAAGAAGATGCATTCTCTCAATGGCTCTTGGAAGTTGCTGATTTTTCTGCGTTGCCTGGCAAAGGAGTTCAGTGTTTGATCAATGGGAAGATGATTCTGGTGAGCTATGTGATACAGCTATTCTGGATTATCTTTCTTAATTGCTTAAGGAAAGAGTTACTGTGCCTGGGTAATTCAATATTTTGATGTTAAATGTTTTATGTAGGTGGGCAACCGTGCCTTGATATCTGAAAATGGGGTTAACATTCCTGAAGAGGCTGAAAGTTTCTTGGTAGACATGGAATTGAACGCAAAGACAGGCATTCTTGTAGCATATGATGGCGACTTCATTGGTTTGATGGGGGTAACCGATCCCTTGAAGAGGGAGGCTGCTGTAGTTATAGAAGGCCTAAAAAAGATGGGCATTTATCCAGTTATGGTGACAGGGGACAATTGGAGGACTGCACTGGCAGTTGCAAAGGAGGTCGGTCGTAATTCTCATGTAGTAGTGCAACCACAACCGCATTTGATTATTTTGATTCTTCTAGACGACATATCAGTAAATATGAGTTCAACTTTATTGCCTAACTGATTTCATGTGTACAACTTGATTACTCACTCTGTTCACTTTTATAAGACCTTGAAGACGTTTCAGACAAGGTGCAAAGTAGCTCATTTTCAGTTGTCTGAAACGACTTATAAAAGTGAACGGAGGGAGTAGTTGATTTGATGTTGCTTATATGAGTTGCCTCCTGCGAAAGCTCAAGTTATTGAAACCATTGTCCTTCTGCAGATTGGAATTGAAGATGTGAGAGCAGAGGTCATGCCTGCCGGAAAAGCCGACGTAATCCGCTCTTTCCAGAAGGATGGGAGCGTGGTTGCAATGGTTGGAGATGGGATCAATGATTCCCCTGCCCTAGCAGCAGCCGACGTCGGGATGGCCATCGGTGCAGGGACTGACATCGCCATCGAGGCAGCAGACTATGTGCTGGTGCGGAATAACCTTGAAGACGTCATCACGGCGATTGACCTCTCACGGAAGACGTTCAGCCGAATCCGGTGGAACTACTTCTTTGCCATGGCGTATAACATCGTTGCCATCCCTGTGGCTGCCGGCGCACTCTTCCCCTTCACTGGCTTGCAAATGCCGCCGTGGCTGGCTGGCGCTTGCATGGCCTTCTCGTCGGTTAGTGTAGTATGTTCCTCACTGCTGCTGAGGAGATATAGGAAACCAAGGCTTACCACCGTCTTGCAGATAACTGTAGAGTGATTCCAACCTGGAACCTAACCCGCCTGTTTTTGTGTGTGACATTTCTACTTGAAAGAAATGGATATGGCATCTGTTTGTAACTCAGTGATGATACAGTTTTTGACACCTGTGCTTGTAAATAGCACATATATACACAGATGCAAATTGTTTGTAATGCAAGATTTCCAGTTGTTCACAGGATGTTAATTGACTAGTCGAACATATGAACTGCGAGCCTCTTTTACTTGAGAAGCTGTGAAGAATTAAGCGCTGAGAGCAAGTCTAGTAGAGCCCTCAAACCCCTAAAAATACCCCTTTTTTTTTACAGTTTTCGCCGAAAAAACGCTGTAGACTAGAACCTCTAAACCCTCAAACCCGTAAAAAAAATTAAAGGTCCAACTCTCAAACCAGTTTGCAACCTGTAGAAGTAGGGGTTAAGAGGGAAATCTCCCCCCAACCCGCACTCCTCCTCTCTCGTGCGGGAGGAAACTTCCTCCTCCTCCCGCCGCCTCCTGCCGTGCCGGCCATGGAGGGCCCCGCCGCCGCCGCGCCCTCGCCCGCCCCGCCCGCCCCGCCCGCCTCCGCCACCGCCCCCGCCCACCCGACGTGGCGGCGGCGACCCACGTCGGGGCCAAGCGGCGGCGGGCGGGCCTCGCACCTCCTCCTCCCGCCTCCCCGGCTCCCGTCCCGGCCACCGTCACCGCCCCGGCGCCCGCCCCCGCCGCCTCCCCGGCTCCCGCCCCGGCCACCAAGAAGAGCCGGCCGAAGGCGCCATCCAAGGTCGCCCCGGCCGTGAAGATGCCGCGGAAGAAGGCCGCGGTGCGGAAGAAGCCCACGCCCCCGCCCCCGCCCGCCTCCGTCGTCGAACCTTCTTTCGTTGTTGTCGCCGAACCTCCTCCCGCCGCGCACGAGGTGTTCGAGAAAATGGCAACCCCATCCTCGTTCATGGACCTCCTCCAAAGCAGTTTAAGGGGTGGATTTGGGTTCTAGTATTTGCCTCTGTTTTTCAACCCTTAAAAGTGTCGAAAAGTGGCACTTCTCAACCCTTAAAACTGCTTTAAGGATTTGAGGGTTTGAGGGTTCTACTAGTAATGCTCTGAGAACTGTACGTTTCCAATCCTAAGCGTGTTGCCAACTTGCCATAGGTATCTGGCCGTATCTTAGTAAAGTTATATCATCAACAGTAAAGTTCGAAAAAGGTTGAAAATTGCTTTTGGAGCTCGGCCCCATGGAGGCCGGTTTATGAAAAAAATTCAAAATTCAACAAAATTCATATTTTTACATTTCAAAAAAAAACTGGAAAAAATACAGACATACATGGAGGCATAACACATGAGATACGTTGAAACGAGGGCTGTGCAAGAAAGACAAATCTGTAGTTTTTCAACACATGATACTATTTATTCCAAAAGTCCATGAATTTGTTCCTTTTGCACAAATCGCATATCAAAGTATTTCATTCTAAACGGGTACACGAATCAACTTCAGCTCGGCCCCAAAAAAAGATGCGGGAGGCTAGGGTTTGGCGGAGACGGGGCGCCGCCGCCAACAACAGCGTCCATCGCCGGGGAAGATGTCGCGGCCTCGTCCGCCATCGCGGCTTCGTTAGCCATCGCGGCAGCGTCTGCCATCACGGCTTTGTCCGTCACTGCGGCAGCGTCCGCCATCGCGGCTTCGTCCGCCACTGCGGCTGCGTCTGCCATCGCGGCTTTGCCCGCCCTGTCCACAGGCTCGAAGGTCGCTGCAAGGATGGAAGGAGCACACAGATGCGGTCAACGCGTCCAGATGCACACGACAGATGAACTGGAGGCCCGATCGGGTTGGAGGAGCATTGCAGTTGCACGACCGCCAGGCATGCAATTCGACCCAGGGGGCCTCGACGGGAAGCATCGGGCCGCACGACCGCCTCACCAACAAGGCTCTTCGTCACAGTACTCCCAGATCGGCGACGTGCGCAGCAACCTCCAACCCAGTTTGCGCTCTTCACTTTCTCAGTTGGGAACGTCCCTGGCGCCTCCTCCTGTGAACCTTGCTGTCGGTGGGGGTGAAAAAGGGGCATCCGTTGAGGAAGCCACCCGCCCGAAGCCGTCCAGTGAGACCACAGAGGAGACAACGGAAGGAGAATCAACTTCGAGGGCCACAACTATTGGTAACACCCGGGAACTGATGGCCAGTTCACCTGCTACGCCGCTGCCGACGCCGCCGCCATCACCAACACTGGCGGAGGAGTGACAGCCGCCACACCTTAATTTGGCACCAACATTTTTTTATATATATATATATATATATATATATAAAATGTTTGGGGCACCTAGGTGCCTGGGCACCTAGGCCCAAACATGGCAAGCCATTTTTATTAGTATTAGTGCATGACGTGCAATCAATGAAATAGTAGTTTCCCATTTTTCATTTGCATGCACTAGTACACTCAACGGTCAATGATTACTTTCCAAAAATATATTATGCTGATTTTCTAGCAACAATTCTTTTCCAAATATTATGTTGACCTATTATACCTAATAAAAATATACACATAAGCAGGCTATTATATCTAATGAAAATATACATATACCGTAAATATTACTTAATAAAAAATATACATATACCCATGCTATTATATGTACTAAGAATATACACATACCCGAAATCTCATGAGTATGTAGATACCTCGAGAATATCATGAGTATATACTTAAATTTGGTATGTATATATCTAAATGGTGTACATACTCCAAAGCATTGACACATGTCTGAGGTATCAAATACCTGCTAACGAGACACAATGTATATACCCAAAAATTTCATGAGTATGCAGATACCTCAAATAAATTTGTGAGTATGTGAACTTTTTTAGTAAAAAAGATATTCTCGGGTATGTTTATACCCAAAATATTTTTGGATATATGCAATATTTATTAATATGTACCTACAACTAGCTTATCCACGTACAATAAACTTAAAACGATGTACACATTTACTTTTTTGGGTATTTTATATTTTTGGATGCGTGAAACATGAGAATACCCAATATATTTCTAGATACCTTTGTTTTTAATAAGATTATACATGCACGTACTAGGAAATACAACCTCAGACACAAGAAAAGGCCGCATTCCAAAAAATTGAAGATATATATGACGTGCTAGGAAATATGATTTTATTAGTTTGGCATATGTGTGGGGTGTCCATACGACTATTTCCATGTACGAGTCATGTAGTTAATGCACGTCCAAAATTAGGAAGATATTTATTTCCTTATTGTCGTTGACCAATCAGATTAATACCTCATTAAAAAGGCAAGTAATCACTAATTTAAATAGTGCTAATTGATGGCAGCACTGCAGATTTCTTTCCAAATATAAGGTACTATAAACATGCATGCTTACTATATTAGCACGTATCCTAAAGCAATCTAACGGCGGGTACATAAGGTGCCTGGGCTCTTAGGTGTCCCAAACTGTCATCCTATATATATATACTTTTCTTCATGAAAATGCAAACATATACTGCTCGTTAGTTTTAGACCACACTAGATTGATTCATTCAAACAAAGCTAGATGAAGCACATAAGTAGATCGAAAGCACACAAACTGGCAGCTTAATTGATGTGTTGCCCAGCACATGCCCATCTCACTACGTAGACGTACGCGAACCAGCTCGCTTTCACTGCACATGCCCATCTCACTATGTAGATGCAGTGGCGGAGCTTAGTGGAGAGCAACCTGGGCCATTGCCCCCCCCCAGTCCATGAGAAAACTAGCATATATCCCCTAGTATTCAGCCCATATGCCCAGTTAAAATCAGCCTAAAGTCATATTTCTTGCCCCTCCACAAAATCAGCCCAAGCTCCGCCACTGCGTAGATGTATGCAAAATAACTATCTTTTGCATCTCTAAGACTAAAAATACCTCTCCAACAGATAGTGTAGATGTAAAAAATAATAATAATACATTTTCGTCTCCCAAAGATGCAAACCACAACACCTCACGGTGCAAATTTGCATCTACACCTCTAGGAGATGTAAAAGGAACGGCAGTGTGTCAACCGCCCAACCGTCTTCATTGCACCTCTGCCAGCCCGCCCGCCGGTGATTTTTGCCATGAAATGCGTCGCCGTCGCCTGTCGGCCCATCCCTGACCCCATCGCCGGCAGCAGCGTCGTAGCCGTGGCCGACCCGCCGATTTGAGTCTGCTACGCTGATGACTGCCCGCCTCCGCCGCTGGCGATTTGTGCCCGAAAACGCCGCCGCTGTCGCCTGTCCATCCATCCCTAACTCCATCGCGACCCCACGGCCTATCCCCGCCACTGCATGTGTCTTCTCTAGACATCATTAAAAGATTCTGTGCAGTGCAGTTTGAATTGGCTATTATGTCTTTGCATCAATTCTTTTTAGAGGGCATCAATTTTGTCTAGTTGACAGTTTGCCACATCTTAATTTTTTTTCGTCCTCCGCCTCTGATCACCAATGTCTAATACAGCTACACCGAGCGGTCGGGTCAGAGCCCCATCCGGAGCTTTGAACATCCTCAGCTGGAACTGTCGAGGGGGAGGGAGCCCAACGACAGTTCGTGACCTGAAGTGTTTGGTGCAGACTCACTCTCCCAAGATCGTTTTTCTTTATGAAACTAGACAATCTAAAGTGAAGATGAAAAGATATCGAGCTCGGTTAAGCCTTAGTGGTTTGGATGCAGTCGATAGTGTTGGTCACAATGGTGGTTTAGCTATCTTTTGGCATGAGTCATTGCATCTCGAAATTAAATCCATGTGTGAGAGACATATCGATGTGTATGTGAGAGAATCTGCTGATGCAACACCCTGGAGACTGACTTGTGTGTACGGCGAACCTCGGACAGAGAACCGTCACCTTATGTGGAAGCTCATGCGTGATTTACACCTGCAAGAGAACATGCCATGGCGGTGATAGGGGACTTTAACGAGGCCATGTGGGGCTTCGAGCACTCCTCCGCCACCCCGCGTTCGGCTGGTCAGATGCTTGATTTTCGAGATATTCTGAAATTATGTAACCTTGTGGATCTTGGATTTTCAGGACTTCCATATACATATGACAACCGCCGGCAGGGCCGTGCGAACGTTAAGGTACGGCCGGACCGTGCCGTCGCGAACTACGAATGGCGGGATATGTTTTGTGATGCTGCAGTACAACACCTGGTCGCCCCTAGCTCTAATCATGCACCGATCCTTCTCAAGTGCATACATGAGCGGAACCTGACTGAAGCTGGGAAGAAATGCAGACATTATGAGGTGATGTGGGAGAGGGATGCTGCATTACCTGAGGTGATTAAGGTGGCATGGGAGTCAGCTGGGATCATGGAGAACCTGGGTGATGTTGCTACCACTCTTGGCAGCATGATGGACTCCCTGTATGGTTGGAGCAGGAAAAGGTTTGGAAACGTGGTAAGAGAAATTAACAAATCTCGCACTCGGTTAGAGGAACTAATGGCTATGAACGCTGACCAGCGGACTATTAGAAAGGCTAATGCTCATATGAATGAGCTCCTGTATAGGGAGGAGATGCTCTGGATGCAGCGGTCAGAATTGCTTGGCTGTGAGAGGGTGACCGCAACATGGAATTTTTTCACCGCAGAGCTAGATGGCGTGCTAGAAAGAATCAAATAAAATTGTTAATTGATGATTCAGGGGTGGCTCAGCAGGATCATGAGGTTATGTCAAAAATGGCTACTGATTATTTCTCTAATCTATTTACTGCAGACCACACGCTACAGGCTGGGCCAGTAATTGATCTCATTAATAACCGGGTCAGTGAGGACATGAACACGGGATTATGTGCTGACTTTTCAGACAAGGAACTTTCTGATGCTTTGTTCCAAATTGGGCCTTTGAAAGCACCAGGGCCGGATGGTTTCCCTGCCCGAGGTTCCAAAGAAACTGGTCTGTCATGAAAGAGCAGGTAATTAAGGCGGTGAAGGAGTTCTTTCGGACAAGTATCATGCCAGATGGGGTTAACAACACCTCTATTGTATTAATTCCCAAGGTGGACAATCCAACGAAGCTTGCGGAATTCCGATCTATCAGTTTGTGTAATGTTATATATAAGGTGGTTGCTAAGTGGCTTGTAAACCGTCTCCGCCCCATATTGGATGAAATTATCTCACCTGCACAGAGTGCCTTTGTTCCTGGACGGCTCATTACGGATAATGCATTGCTGGCCTTTGAATGCATACATTATATCCAATAGGAAAAGGACCCAAGGAAAAGTTTTTGTGCGTACAAATTGAATCTCTCCAAAGCCTATAATCGGGTTGACTGGATTTTCTTGAGGCAAATGATGCAAAAGATGGGTTTTGCTCAACGATGGGTTGACTGGGTTATGACATGTGTCACATCATTGAGATATTCAGTAAAATTCAATGGAACCCTCTTGGATTCATTTGCACCGTCGCATGGTCTTCGGCAAGGTGATCCGCTCTCTCCATTCATGTTCCTTTTTGTTGCTGACTGCCTCTCTGCTTTGTTGAAGGATGGGGAGGACGGTCAAATATTTACACCAGTTAAAGTCTGTCGGTGTGCCCCAGGAGTGTCACACCTCCTATTTGCAGATGATACGCTTCTCTTCTTTAAGGAGGATAATAACGAGGCTACCCATGTGAGGAATATCCTGAGCACATATGAGCGAGCGACTGGTCAATTTATTAATCCAGCTAAATGTAGTATCTTGTTTGGGCAGTCATGCCCGACTACTACTCAGGAGGATATACGGGCAGTGCTGCAAGTGCAAACAACGGCGTTCGAGGAGAAATACCTCGGGGTACCTACGCCGGAAGGAAGGATGTCCAAGGGGAAATTTCAGAATTTACAAGCAACTGTCGCTAAATGGATCATGTTATGGGGTGATACTCTCTCATATGCCGGGAAATAAGTTATGATCAAGGCGGTCCTACAAGCAATCCCGACATATATAATGAGAGTTTTTAAGCTTCCAGCCTCAGTGTGTGATGACCTTAACATGCTCGCTCGAAATTATTGGTGGGGTTCAGCAAAAGGACGGCGTAAAACGCATTGGAAAGCCTGGCCTCAAATTTTGAAAACAAAGGCGCATGGTGGCATTGGGTTTCGGGACTTTCGTATCTTCAACCAGGCCCTCCTCGCACGTCAAGTGTGGCGCTTGTTGACTAAACCTGACAGCTTGTGTGCGCAGGTCTTGAAAGCTCGCTACTACCCGGACGGTCGCCTCGAGGACACGGTCTTCTCTGGGAACGCCTCCTCTACCTGGCAGGATATTCAACATGGCCTCGAGCTCCTCAAGAAGGGTCTTGTGTGGCGCGTCAGCAACGGGGAACAAATTCGGATATGACGTGATCGTTGGTTGCCCCGGATGCACTCTGGTATGCCAATCACGTTGCAAGGTACGTGCAGGCTTAAGCGGGTGGCCGAGCTGCTCGACGAACGAGGTGCCTGGCGCATGGAGACCCTTCAGAAGTACTTCCTCCCATCCGATGTGGAGGGCATTACTAGTATCCGCATCTCCACAAGGGCTCCGAAAGATATGTTGCTTGGACACCGGAGAAGTCCGAAAACTTCACGGTCAAATCAGCCTACTGGCTCGCCATGGATGAGCCCAACGGCATCGTCTACGAGCAGGGCACCGGATGGTCGTCGTGCCATCTGGAAGACTATATGGAGGTGCCCTGCTCCCCCGAAGGTACGGGTCTTCGCCTGGAAGCTAGCCTCAAACTCTTTGGCGACTTGGGAAAATAAATTCTCTCGACACCTTGAAACTTCCAATTTTTGCCCCGTTTGTGGTATGGAATGCGAGCACATCTTTCATACATTTTGTAGGTGCCCCCGGGCGAGGGAATTATGGTGTGCAATGGCCCAAGACTGGCCGCTCCCCGACGTCGACTCAGTCTGTCATACTGGCCCCAAATGGCTCCTGGACGTCTTGCACCCGCTCTCCGACATGGCTAGAATGGCCCTCCTCATGACCCTATGGAGGTCGTGGTACATCCATAATGAAATCACCCATGGGAAGAAGGCGCCCCCTACCGAAGCGTCGCGTCGCTTTCTTCACAGCTACATATCTTCCCTAATTTGTATCAAGGAGCACCCAGATGGAGACATGGAGAAGGGAAAGATGGTCATAGCAGACCCAATGGCACTCGCTGGCCCAACCACTCCTGAACTAGTGCAGTGCTCTGCGGTGGCTGAGTTGAAATGGACACCCCCACCATGTGGTTGGACGAAGATGAATGCAGATGGGTCCTACCTATAAGCGGATGGTAGCGTTGGAGCCGGAATGGTACTTCGTGATGAGATGGGAGTGATCATCTTCTCCGCCTGTAGAGAACTACGTACATGTGCTGACACCCTCCAAGCAGAATTGGAAGCCTGTAGAGAAGGTGTTCATTTGGCACTGCAATGGACCACAAAAACTGTGATAGTTGAGCTTGATTGTGCTGAGGCTGTCAGGATGATTCAAGATAAATCATGTGATCGTTCAGGGCATATGGCGTTTGTTGGTGAGATCAAGTCCTTGTTAGCTGAAGGAAGGGAGATTGTCTTTTTTTTTGAAAGATCCAGACTTGCTGGCTTTTCATTGGCTTAGCAGGGGAGAGTTACAAAATTTGTGATCAACTGATCAGTGAAAAGAAAATGAGTTACAGAGGCGTAGGAGGAGGGAGGGAGCAGCCTCTCCCTCTCCGCCGCCTAGCAAAAAATCTAGTCTATTCCTCGCGTTGTATCCCCGAAAGGGGGCACTATGGCATGTGCTCCGGCGAGTCTCCATTGCTCGATGTCTCTCCGGCAGGCCTCTGTTATACTGAGTGCACTTGGTGTATTTCCTCTGAATGTGCAGTTGTTTCTCTCAAGCCAGATTTGCCAGGTGACCAATGCCACCATGGCCTTGACTCCTCTTCTTTCCCTTGGCGCCGCGGAGTTTAGGATTGCGGCGACAACATCTATTGTAGTGTTGCATGCACTCCAGGAGGCTGGGGAGAGCGCCGCGCAGCCCATCCAGGTGGCTGCCTTTACCCAAACCTCCTTCGATATGTTGCAGTTCCAAATTAGGTGGAAGGAAGACTCAAGGTTGCGGCAGCAGAGCTGGCAGAAATAGGGAAATAACTTGGCGCTGCAGGTGATCGTTGCACCAGAGCCGTTTTTGGTGGAGTAGACAGAGAAATAACTTGATCTTTCCGGGTGCCCAGATCTTCCATACCAAGCTTTTCATGGCCGAGGATGGTTGCGAGGGGAGTTGAGAGTGGTACGCTGACCTCGCCGTGTAGTCTCCACCGGCTTTCCAGGTGATCTTGTCCTCGGTCCCTCCATGCAGCGCCAAGTTGGCTTCTGTGATGCGTCGCTGCAGCAACACGACCTGGGGGTGATTTCCAGGTTGTTGTCGCGCCTGAGGTCCATGATCCATCTGTCATCGCGTATCGCCTCTGCGACAGTGCGGTTCTTCCTAGCTGAGCGCCTGAATAGGTCGGGGTAGTCTTGCCTTAGCGGTTGCTCGCCGAGCCAGGAGCAGTGCCAGAAGAGCGCCATGTTGCCGTCGCCCACTGTCACCGTCGTTGCCGAGGCGAAGAGTGCTCTATCCTTGTCGTTGCAAGGCAACTCCAGGTGCGTCCATGGCCTGGCCGGGTTCATCCACACCAGCCAAAGCCAGCGGAGGCACAAGGCCCGCGCGAGCCGCTCCATGTTGGGGATGCTGAGGCCGCCATGCTCGATCGGGGACGTGACAAGTTGCCAGTTTACTTTGCATCTACCTCCGGTGACCTCCTCGTCTTGTGCCTACAGGAACCGACGCCACGCTTTGTCTACATCCTTGTAGAATCTCTTTGGGATTTGTAGCACAACCATGGCGAAAGATGGCAGCGCAGATAGGACGCTCCTGACGAGTACGCGGCGCCCTGCGATCGGCAGGAGCCGACCTTTCCAAGCTGCCAACCTTGCGCGGATGCGGCCAAGGAGGTACTGAATGTGCACGAGCCGAAGCCTGCCGATGCAGAGCGGGAGGCCTAGATATCTGATCGGGAAACCTACTCTGCCGCCGCCGAAATTTTGAAGGACGTCTATGAGGTCTACATTGCCGCAGTTTAGGGCTGCCGCTGACGACTTCTGAGGGTTGCCGCGCAGTCCCGTCGCGTCCCCGAACCCCTCCAGGAGCTGCATGATGGCGTCGATCTCCTGGCACACCGGGTTGGCGAAGAAGATCGCGTCGTCCGCGTAAAGCGTGACGCGCATGCGCGCGGCGCCGGTCGGCAGTGGCGCGATGGCGCCGGCCTGCTGCGCCGCCTCTAACAGCCGGTGGAGGGGGTCAATCGCCAGGATGAAGAGGATCTGTGAGAGTGGGTCGCCTTGCCGCAGTCCTCGCTGATGAAGAATCGCAGGGCCCGGGTCCCCGTTCAGCAGGCAGGCGGAAGACGCGATGGAGAGGAGCAACGCGATCCAGTCCCGCTAGCGCGCCGGGAAGTTCATGCGTTGCAGCAGCTCGAGGATATATTCCCATGACACCGTGTCGAAAGCCTTGGTGATGTCGATCTTTAGCAGGAGCATCAGTGTTATTTTCCTTTTAAACTGTCGTAGCACGCTCTGGACGTAGAGGAAACTGTCATGAATGCCCTTCTTCCTTTGGAATGCGCTCTGGGCCGGCGAGATGAGCTGATCAAGCACACCCGCTAGTCTGATCGAAAGCACTTTGGCAATTAGTTTGGCCACCGAGTGGATGAGACTAATTGGGCGAAAATCCGACAGTTTTGTTGCACCATCTTTCTTCGGCAGTAGGATGATCATGGCGCGGTTCAGAGCTGCAAAATCACCTCCAGCGAGCTGATAGAATGCATGGAAGACTGCCATGACGTCTATCTTGATCGTTTGCCAGCATGCACGAAAGAAAACCCCGCTGAAGCCGTCCGGCCCCGGTGCCTTCTCGGCCGGGGACGCGCAGATTGCCGCCCAGATTTCTTATTCGGTGAAGGGGTTGTCGAGGCCTGCACCGGCCTGCAGACGGGGCAGCTGGATCCTATCCTAGTCGATCGCCTTCGTCCTTCTCACCTTGCTGCCCAGGAGTGTAGTGAAATGGTCATGGATCATTTCTGCCTTCTCTTTGTGATCTGTGGCTTGTTTGCTCTTTGACTCCAAACAGTGGGTGTAGTTTTTCCTTCTTCTAGAGTTGATCTTGGCCTGGAAAAATGATGTCTTTGCATTGCCCACTTTGAGCCAGGTGGTCCGTGCCGCCTGCCTCTTCCTTACTCGCTCGAGAGCCGCGAGTCTCACAATCTTCAGCTTCAGGGTTTTCCTCAGCCAGAACTCTCTTTGCGTTAGCTGGCGTCTCTCCTGCGCCACATCAAGTCTCAGCACCACCTCAGACGCAATGTGAAACTGCATTTTGGTGTTGCTGAAGATGCTCTTGGCCCAGATCTTCAGGTCTGCTGCTGTTCGTTTTAGCTTGATTTTCATCCTGGTGAAGGGACAACAGTGGTTTACTGGTCTTTGCCATGCCCTCTGGACCGTCTGCTGAAAGTGCGGGAACTTGGGCCAGAAGGATTCAAATTTGAAAACTGCTTTGCGTGGTGGCGCCGCTGCATCCGTGAGCAACAGGGGGCAGTGACCGGAGCAGGAAGTGGATGCAGCCATGAGTGTGTAGGAGGGGAAGATTGCCTCCCATTCTTGGTTGCAGAAAATTTTGTCGATGGCGACAAAAGTAGGGTTTTCTCTCTCGTTACTCCATGTGAAGCACCTGTTTTTGCACTTTATCTCTCTCAGGCAAGCCCGGTCGATTTGCATCTCTGAATCTGCTGATGACCCTTCTATTGATGTTATGGTTGCTCTTATCCCTTGCCTCGTAGATGACGTTAAAATCACCGTTGATCAGCCACGGATCGCCAAGAGGTGGTCTGCTTCTGCTCAGCTCCTCGAGGAAGTCATCTTTCCTGGTGTCGTCAGCTGCGCCATACACAGTGGTGATCCAGAAGGAGAGACCACCATGGGGGAGGAACGCCCTGGCAGTGATGGAGAATTGCCCTACAGATTGCGTGGCGATTGTGATCCTGGTGGAGTCCCAGAAAATCGCGGCGCCACCACGGGTGCCCAACGCCGGTCATTACACATATTCGACGTACACAAAATATAGCTAGTCATGAGCTAGCACATTACGGCCGTGCCACGCCTCGTACTGCTGTCTGGCTCGACTCGGGCACGGATGAAGTTGTAAGGTTGTGTATGAACAATGTAATTCCCAGTTGAGTAATATAAGATCCCATTTCCCCGCAAAAAAAGTATTTCATTCTAAAATTTTACACACATACACATCATAGTACAACATTTTCAGTTTTTTTTAAACCGAGAAGTATGAATTTTGATTTTTTTTCAACAAATTCGGCCTCGATGAAGGCCGAACTCTAAAATGACGTTCTTGATAAAGGTAATGTGTACAACTTCTCCTCCCCTATATCCCTTGGTGGCTAGGGCAACCCCCCCGCCCCCCCCCCCCCCAGAATTCATCGGTGAGCCCATAGATTTGCCTATTCTTTGCCTGTCGTTCCGACGGCTGGTGGCGGGAAAGGGAATCCCAGTGCCTCCGATTAGTAGTTTAGCCGTTTAGGTTATTGTTTTTTAGTTCTTGCTGGTACGGTGCTCGGGCGAAGGTGACGCTTATTCTTCAAGTTTGTCTTTTGGACTCCGATCTTCCTCGGGTTCATTCGTTTGTACTTAGTTGATGGAGCCCAGTGTAAATTCATGTCATCTCGTTGGGGTGTTGAGATTAGGGTTTCTCGTCATGAAGAGATTTGGTGTCAGGTGATTCAGATCTATTTAAGGTTTCAACATCAACAACTACGGCTAGGGCTGGAATTCGAGCCGAGTCGAGCCAGCTCGGTTCGACTCGCTAGAGCTCGTTTCGTTAACGAGTTAGCTCGACTCGACTTATTATTATAACGAGCTCAAATCCAAGATTGTCTCGACTCGTATAACTCGCGAGCTGGCTTGTTTAGCTTGTTAACCTCGTTAAAGATATGAACATAAAACCCTCAAATCTTATAAAAATGATTATGTATATATTAAACACACACACACACACACACACACACACACACATATATATATATATATATATATATCACTAAACAATAGTAATTTTCTTGTAGCGCATGAGTCTCCTAGAAGGCTGGCCCTTCATCGGCTAGGCCTTGTGTTGTGCGCCTAGGACATAGGGTGCTGACTGCTGAGTGGCTGCTTTTTTTTTGTATTGGGAGTGGCTGATTTTTTGTACCGAGCCTAACGAGTACACAAGTACTCATGAGATTGGTTCGTTTAACTTGGTCTATAAACAATTTTAAACTAAAGCTCGGCTCGACTCGTTATTCTTTGAGTTCGAGTCGATTCAAGCCGAGTCACGAGCTACTCGTTTAGCTTGCGAGCTTCGTGCTTTTTTCGAGCCCTATCTACGGCTCAAGGCGTTGGTCCTTAGTTGCACATGAACATAGACTTCCCGTCAACAATAAGGTCAAGCCAGCTCTGACAGGGGAGCCTCGGAGGCGGTGCATCGGCGGTTCATTTTGGCGGCGATAGTGGTTGTTCGATGGTCTGAATCTCGATGTAATTTTTATTTTGTTGAGGTGCTTTGTATTTCCGATGAATTTTGATAATAGATTGGATATTTTTCTCACACCTTGTTTGGATGTATGTACCAGGGCCTGTAATCGATTTGGTATTGCCAAACTTACAATTCAGATGTTTGGGTCGTACTCTCTTCATTTTTATTTACTTTGGATATTAGGTTTGACTGAAATAAGTTTGACCAAGTTTATAAAAAAATATATATAAACATTTATCATAATAAATCTATATGATGTGAAAGTATGTTCAATAATGAATCTAATGATATTGATTTGTTATTGTATATATCAATATTTTTGTTTATAAACTTTGTCAAAGTTTGGACTAAGTAAAAACGGCGGGAGTATATGGAAACTGTCGTCTGAATCCTGGCGAATACATCCGAAATCCCGCCTGTGCGCCGAGCCCTCCCACGGTTCGGACCCCTCCCGCTCTGAAACGCCTGGAAACGACGAGTTCCCGCAAAACGTACCTGTTCGGGCCTCTGTTTCATCGCTCGACTAGGGGAAACCCTTTCCCCCACCCCGCGATAGGAGCCAGACGAGGCAGCACGCGAGAAACCTCGACGGCGACGCGCAGGTATGCTCCTCTCGCCGGCCGCCCTCCCTCCTCCTCCGACGACTCATTCCTCGCTGCTGTAGCTCCATCTATTTCCCGTCGGCTGGTTCCCTCCGTCCTCTCATGTGAAGTCCCCCTCCGCCCTCCCTCTGAATCCCCAAATCCATCAGATTTGGCCGCCGGCGGAGCACCTCCTCCTCTCGCTCCCTTCTTCTTCTTTCTCTACGGCCCGGGATCCTCCTCCTTGGGTGCCATCCAACCACCTCCTCCTCTGCCCCCTTCAGCTTCTCCCCTGGCTGCCCTAGATCTTTGTCCTTCCCTGCCAACCGACCACCTCCTCCTCTGCCCCCTTCTTCTTTTACTATGACAGCCAACATTCTCATGTGTTCATGCTGATTATTGCAGATTATCCTCTGTTGGTCCATTTATTTGTGCAAAGTTTGCTGACCTAAACTTGTATGTTTGTGCAGATTGAGGTGAAAAAATTCATGCTTTACTCTGTCAGTTGAGATGTTGAATATGTGATGCTCTATCCTGCTCATGTGATGATTGAACAATTGATGTTTTTCTCTCTCAATTGATATGTTGTGTCCTGCTCATGTGTAGATTTAATAGTGCATGCTTTCTTTGTCAAAGGAGATGGTGAAATAATGATGTTGTGTGCTGCTAATGCCAAGTTCATAATTAGTGTTTGTGTATGTGTGCATTGTAGCTCCATAATGTCTCAAATGGACTTAATTGCTTCCATTACCGAAGAGAACAAAAGAAGAAACATGAAAAGGACTGTATTGACAACAATGTATATTGAGTCAGTTTGTCTTGCACTAGCTTATCTTAGTATGCAAAGGGCAGCAAAGAATTTAGGATGCTTCGGTCATGAGGAGCATCCGTATGGTCTTAGGAAGTATTTTCTCAAAGAAATATATAATGGTTCAGAAGTAACTTGTTATGATGAGTTGCGATTAACTAAAAGAAACTTCCATGATTTACGTTCTATGTTGCGTGAGAAGTGTGGCTTGGTTGACAACATATATGTGATTGTAGAAAAAAGGTTGCAATGCTTTTATTGGTGGTTGGACATGGTCTTAAGATGAGGTTGCTCCGCGGCACTTACAAGTGTTCTTTAGAGACTATTAGTAGGCACTTCTCAAGTGTGTTAAAAGCCATCCTTTCCCTAAGTGGGGAGTTTATAAAGCTTCCGGATCCTTCTGTTGAACCTCCAAATGATTACAAATTAAGGTTTGGCAATGCATTGGGAGCACTAGACGGGTGTCATGTTGACGTCTCTGTTGTTCCGGTTGACCAAGGTAGGTATAAGAATAGAAAGCAAGATATCACCAAAACATTCTAGGTGTTGTTGATTGGAACATGAAATTTCTTTATGTTCTACCCGACTGGGAGGGATCTACTTCTGACTCCAGAGTATTGCACGATGCAATGAGAAACAATCGTCAAGATGCATTTGTTATACCTTAGGGCATGACTAGTTTTTCTTGACATTTCGTTTCTTCTTCCTCTATGTCATTGTTAGCTAACACTTGTGCGCGTCGGTGCTAAACAAACGGTTTTTAACCCCTTTCCGCGACGACATTTGGAACCGTCGCCAAGTTAGTGTGTGCGATAGGGTGCCCTTCCCACACGGCCTAGAAACCATTGAGGATATGGAACAGTGATCCAGAGGCCTTCTAAAATGTAATCGTGTGCGATGCAGCACACAATAAATTCTTTCGCACATGTGGTATCAGTGATTAAGCGTTTCTAATGACGCGGTGAAACCATACGGTCTGTTGTAATGAACCGTTTGGGAAACTTTATGTAAGGCACACGGGCCAACATATGAACCGTGTGTGATTTGTGCCCCATCGCACACGAGTTTTCTCCGTAACCCGTCTACCATGCTAGACTCTATCGCACGCGGTTGCCAACAATTACCGTATGCGATAATGTTCTGTCACAAACGGTTCAGGAGCCCCTTCGCACACATACAAGTGTTGCAGACCATTTGTGATTTGTTGGGTATCACCTACGGTTGCCGCAAGAGTGACGTGTGCTTTTCGTTTGGGACCCCACACGTTTTCTGAAAAAATTATGACTAGGATTGTACTTTGCATTGGTCACGGTTTACTCCCAGTTCTCGTGTGTGATAACGCGATATCACAGAGACCCTATGCACATGTAGTAGCGTTGCAAATCGTTTGTGATCTGTTGTGTATCACCGACGGTTTCACTACGATTGACGTATGCTTTCCGATGTGGATCGCGCACACTCATTTAGTTGAAGTTGAACCGTGTGCGGAGCAATTGCCAGGTTGAAACAAAAACATCCCATTTTGAATTGGCAAGCAAAAAGCAAATTCACCACAATATTCAATTGAACAAATAGTGTCCACAGGAAGAACATTCATCAGATTTCGCAACAATTGCAATTGAACATACGGTAGCTAAATTCCAATGATTTGTCCACACATATATGCATTACGTAATTAATCATAGTGTATGAAATACGAAGACCTCATCAGATGGAAAACAATGGATCCATGCGTTATATGTTTAGCGGCTAACTCTTACTCAATGTTTTAGGAGAATGCATGCTGAAATCTTCATTATCACCAGTGAGATTGATGTAGTGATCCAGGAAGAAGTCGCTGATTAATCTCCGAACCATCAGCAATTCACCAGCCGGGAGCGGTTTAGGGTTCCTTGGTTTTAAGATGAGCTACAGTATTTTTAAGATCAGAATGTGCCATATGAGTGGAGTAGAAGATATTAATTAAGATGGACTTATTGGTACTAATTCGCGAGGATCGTCACAACTATCAGTAGATTTGCATATGGAGATCATGTGTCTGCAAATATAGTATCGACAAAGGTTGGTCCCTGCTTCTTGCTGAGGACATTGAAATTTTTTGTACAAAATTAGTCATGTATTTGTCCTGTTAGGAACAACCTAACCGGTGTTAGATGTATTATTTTTTCTTTGGACAAAATAGAAAGAGGTTTATTTAGAAGCTTGAACATTTGATTAACGTAAGGAGAGGTATTTGTAGACTGTTGGATAAATTTTCCGAAAATAACGGATTTCGATGTGTTACTAGAGAAACGATCTTGTGCTGCAGAGGTTGTTCCGTCTTGAATAGGTTCCCTGGTTTAGTTTTCCACAATGCGAGCACATTGCAAATGATGATGAATTTTGATAACATCAATTATTGAACCAGATATGAATGCAAATTAATTTCAACATCATAGAATTTAATACCTATCCAAAAATTGTTGAACATGCGTCAGATCCTGAGCGTTTGTTGACTCTCTATGAGAATCAATATAGTAAATTGTGTTCTTGTTTGGAATAATGAATACTAATATCCAGTGATTGCTACATATTAAAAAAGCCATGAACTTATGAATGATGTCGAAATCTGAAAGACAATCAGTGTATGCGTGGTTGTTTACTTGACTTACCATTCATGATATGGCCAAAAAAATGATTATGCATGGGACGTGTTTTCGAAGATACAGATGACCGTGTTAACGGCCCAGTCCCGTCGGTTCTTACCATCTAATGCTGTGCCATTTGCTAATGCAGGATCTATGAAATACACACTCTCCCTTTTTCTTCTCTGTGTGTTCAATCCCCTGAGAGGAATAAAATGCAGTTAGCTGTTTATCATTTACAACCTTGTATGGAGAAGTTGATCAGAGTTTGTTAAGTACTTACAAAATCAGGCATCTAACAAGAGTGGCATCGAGCACGTTGAAGTTGAAGAAGAGATGTAAGTCCTCGAAACTCACATTGATGGAACCAGCATCGTGTCGGAATTGATCTCTGTTGTAGTGGACTAGCAAACCATGATGACCTTTTGACATTTGATCCATGCAATATTCATATAACTCGCGGCAACTGGAGTTGCACTCATCAAAGTATTCACCAACAAGAAATGGTTGGTCATGGACGTACTTGCGTGCTTGAAGTACAACTGCTTTACTTTTAGCAAGCAACAATTCTACTTCATCATCCATGACGTCAGAAATAATATTACTCCCCGATTCAAACAAGTTGCTGTTAATTTGGTTCTGGGCGATTAGTGCTTTAAGTAAGAGGCAATCGTTCTCTTTCTTCTTCACTCTCCCGGTGTGCTTCCTCGTGGGTGTAGCTTTTTTGGCCACTTCCTTCTTGGTACTTGAAGCATTTCTGGCAGAACATATGGTTGGCTGCAAGGTAGACTGTCGAGCAGACGGTGAAGCTTGGGCGGACTGCTTAGCAGACGATTTATCTATGTTGGACCGCTGAGCTAGCGGTGCTGCTGTGACGGACTGCTGGGCTGTAGGAGCAGAGGCATCGGACTGATCACCATGCGTTGAAGCTATGTCGGGTTTCTGTGCAGGTGGTGCCAACTTGTTGGTGTGCTGAGGAGGCCGTGCCAATGCATTGGTTTGCTGAGCAGGAAGTGCTGACGCATTGGTATGTTGACCACGCGCCCGCGGATCGATGGACTGATGAACAGTCGGTTCTGAACCTACAAACTGCTTAGCAGGCGGTTTCGAAGCATCAGACTGCTTAGCAGTCTGTTTCACCAGGTTGGTCTGCTGAGCATGTGCTGCAGCTGGGTCTCCTCCAGGTAGGCCTTGCCATTGTCTGCTTTGGGGTAGAGGATGACATGAAATGTACGTCACAAAGTCAAGCCGGCTGATCATAGGTTGGTGCATCAGCCCGCGAGAGCTGTTGTGTCAAGGAGAGCGTCACCGTTTGAGTAAGCACATTTTAATGCACCTTCACAATGTGTAAGCACGTCCTTCAGTCTGTCTTTCATTCCATATAGATCAGATATAGCATCATCACGAGCAGTTGCAGTCTCAGTGTCGCTGGGGTCAGCTGATGCACAACTACTCTTGTGCAGTGTTGTCGCACAATAAGCATCATCCTCCATGCCCGACCCCCTCCCATCTGCTGGCTATATGTCGGTGTTAGAGTCTTCTGCATCATCATTGACTTCTCAATATCCTTTCAAACAGCCGGATAAATCTCTTTATTCAACCTTTCATACAATGCATTCTGCTTCATTTCACTCCTTACTTTTTTCATGCCGAGCCTCTTTTCTTTACTGAGTGTGAAAACCCTCTTGTGCGGGACATTAACACCTATACCCCTTACACGGCCAGGGGGCTCTTTTGTGTCCAGAGCAATGGACAGAATGTCACATGGCCCTAAGTTCCTGTAGAACCTTCCAGAGATCTTGGAAGCCTCTAACATCACTTCATACAGTTTGGCGTCACGTGCGTTTTCAAAGTAATAAGTTCCGTCATCACGCCTTTTTGCACGTGCCCGCTAGTAGTCTCTGGCACGTTCGCCTCTGATTTCACTAAAGGCCAGATTCCCACCCGCCGCTACTGCTTCTTTGTCCTCCTATTCCCATATCAGTTTCACGCCGTAGTATCCTGTCACACCCATACGGTGGGGGTGTATGTTCTTCTTCTGAAGTTCCGATTGGTTGAAACTCTTCTCACCAAACTCTTTAGTTGTCCTGACCCTTTTGAATTCTGCCTAGTCTGCTTTTGTAATTTGGGGGTATGTGGGGATTGGGTCCTTGCCTTCAGTCAAGCACTTCTTGTACAACATGTGCTTCTAGTTTCTCCAAGCATCCCTAGCCTTCTTCAGTGCAGCGTGTTCCACTTGCATTCTCCACTACTCTGGAACGTTGAAGTGATCCATGATCTCCCGGACTATCCTTCGCCGTGTTTCTGTGTCAGCCTTCTGAAACCCCGGCAGATTAATGTTGAGCCTTGCCCTGCCAACAAATCCACACACACTCCCGAACCTCATGCGTGCTTTATCTTGTTTAATTGGAGCCCATGACTTTAAATCAATCTCGGTTACTTCATATACACCTTTAGGCTGGTGTGTGGGCTTCCTTGGAGCGTTCCTTCGTGTCCTGACCGGAAGGGTAATTGCTGCAGCTCTATCCCGTTCAAGACTATTTGATCCCTCACAATCTGCTGAAGACCTAGGGTTGTCCGAATCAGATGAAGATACATAGCCTGAATGAGTGCTTTCGCTGCTACTCGGCATCTACAGAGAACACATGCGAAACTCAGGAAAGGAGGATAAGCATAAAACTAACAACTTGGTATCAAGCTTTCTAAACATGCCATGCAATAATTTAGAAAATGTACGGCTAATTTGTTAAATTTGTGTGACTCAGGCGCTCGCGATATGTAAATATGCAGTAACTTATTAGAACAAATACAGCTTATATGTAGTAAGGAAGGTAGATAATGAACACATATACACTCTCCGTTATTTTATAGCCAATTTGGGAACATACGGAATGAAATTGGAAGAGGGATTGCGAGGAAATATGCCTCACCGCGATGGGGAGCAGTAACTAGCAGGCTTCTTAATGCAAACCCAGCCGGACCACAGCAGAGTCGAGGGTTACTGCATCGATATGCTCGAGGATGGCTGGTGAGCAAACGAAGACGGCGAGGCGCGGGCCGCCGCGTGTTGGGAACGGCAGTGGAGGTAGGCTTGACGCCGAAGAGCGGGCACACGACTGGGGTGAGCACGGCGGCACCGGAGAGGGTTCTGCTATGGACCTGGGGAAGGGGGGGGAGCTGGCGAAGGAGATTGGGTGGACCAGTTGAGTGAAACGCGGGCGGGCGGTGGGGGGGTGTTGGGGACTCCGGGTGTTGGCGGCCTAGGTGAAAAGGGCCAAAAATCTCCCCGGTCGCCGCACGTGCGGAAAGGCCTATGCAAACGGTTGCCTCTTAGCGCTCGTGTGCACAAACAGAATAATTTCGTTTGAAATGAAGACGTACTAATTTTGAAATAAAGACGTGAGTTCATCGTTTCGCCTCTAAATTTTTTCCACGTAAACCAATCACAATTTTACCACGGGTTTGATTTTCTGGCGCATTTAAGGTATCGTGTGCTATATGTAAGATATTTTTTTGGCATTTACCGTGCATGTTGGCATATAAATCAATTCCTAGCCGGACTGCATTTCCTGTCGAAAGGGATGAGGATTGCCGTTCGATCTGGGAGCATCCAATGATGTAGACGTACGATCCGTGGGGTTTGGGTTTGGCCAATCAGAACGCACGACTCACATCGCGTGCGCAGCATGTTGTTGTTCTAAGTCTGACAGTAGTGTAAGGGGGTAGTAATGGAGAGGCAAGATCCTGCTATGAAGTAGTTGTAAGCACACAAGGTTTATGAGTTCAGGCCCTTCTCGGAGGAAGTAACAACCCTACGTCTCGGAGCCCGGAGGCGATCGACTGGATTATGTGTGTATGAATTACAGAGGTGCCAACCCTTTACACTGAGGAGGGGGGTGGCTTATATAGAGTTCGCCAGACCCCTCCGGCCCTCAGTTATGCAGGGTTTAAAGTACATTAAGGTCGGGCGTTACTGGTAACGCCACTAATAAAGTGTTATAAAGATCATAAAGGCTACTTAATGTCCGACCGTTAGCGCGCGGAGCGTCTTTAGATCTCCTGGCCGTCGAGTGGGCGAATCTTGGTCGAGTGGTAGGCTTCACGGTCGAGTGTCTTCGAGTTCGTCGAGTGGATCACTTTCAAGTCGATTGAAAGGTGATTTCTTCTAGGGATGTCCTTGGGTAGGGTAGTTTGGACAGGTCCATGACCCTACCCTAGGTACATAACTTTATCATTAGCCCCCGAATGGATCGGGGTTTGAGTGGGGAAGGAGTTGAGCATTCTTCCGACCCATCCTTCGTGTCATGAGTATATCTTGTTTTGGATCAATGAACCTGGGCGTCGTTACCAACTTCTTTTCCGGTCGCCTTGATCCATTCATAATTTTCTTTAGTCGAGTGAATTTCTTTACTTGTAGATTCCCGAGTGGTTGCGTGGAGGAGATCCTCCGTCTGACGAGTTGTTCTGCTACCCGCGGATTTCGCGGGATTCGAATTTTGGGAAGCGCGCGGGACGGGGGAAGCCGCAGTAATCGGATGGGATAGAATGGAGCCTCCTCGATCTCCGCGCCACCTTTTTCGCCACGTATCGCGTGCGCGACTGTTGCGTGATTTGATAGGATCGCCTGGGCCTACAGGTGAGTCACTCGGAAACGACCCCATATAAGCTGCCGGCCGAAGGCTTTTGAACGGTGCGCCTTCACTTTTCCCCTTCCTTCTCGAATTCTTCCGCCACCTCTGCTCTCGTCTCAGCACTGCCGGCCTGTTCGAGCTTCGTCCGCGCCGATGGTGAAGGAGAAGACGGCGGCCCTGGAGCGTGCGAAGAAAGCGACGGTGCAGGCGAAGGCAAGGAAGTCCAGTCGGGGCGGATCTTCTTCGAGGTCCGCTCTGCCGAAGGACTGGATCCAGGGTGATTGGATGCCTTCGGCGATTCGGCAAGATGACATCGATGATCTGATCGATGGGGGGTTCATTCCCCATGAATCTGCGCGTCTCCCGGGGAACGAGATCGAACCTCAGCCTCGCGAGGGTGAGTGCATCCTCCTCACCACTCACGTCGACCGCGGATTTTCTCTGCCTCCTCATTCTTTCTTCCGGAGCTTCTTGAACTTTTTCGGAGCGCAGCTCCATCACTTTACTCCAAATTCCATTGTGTATCTTGCTGCCTTTGTATCTGTACACCCATTGGGTGTGTCGATTGGATTTTTTGGACTAGTGGGGGCACGCTGAGTGCACCCACTGGGTGTAGTCCCCGAGACTACGATGGGCTGCTAGCAGTCGACTGTAGTCTTTATATTGTGCTGCTT
Source organism: Triticum urartu (assembly GCF_056163025.1). Classification (NCBI taxonomy): domain Eukaryota; kingdom Viridiplantae; phylum Streptophyta; class Magnoliopsida; order Poales; family Poaceae; genus Triticum; species Triticum urartu. The sequence goes on from NC_141878.1 coordinate 150,015,722, forward strand.
CACTCGAATTTCTTCACTCGGTCTGGTCAGGCCATTTCGAATGGAATCTTGGAACCAGTGGGGGCACGCTGAGTGCACCCACTGGGTGTAGTCCCCGAGACCATGGTCGACTGCTGGCAGTCGACTAAGGTCTGAAGAACCTTTTTTTTGCAGATCATGATGAGATCATAACCTCTTAGTCTCTTTCGGTCGACTGGTCGAGCCGAGTCGGTCAAACCAGTGGGGGCACGCTGAGTGCACCCACTGGGTGTGGTCCCCGAGACTACTGTCGGATATTTTTGATTCGACCGTTGTCTTAGAAATGTTACGATTTTTCTCTTAGTCGCTCGGAGGCAACCTATCTTTGACGTCTGTCAACTGACTCTTCGCAGAAATCCTGCGAGCTTGTGGCTCGCTATACTGAATTGGAAAACAAATAGATCCAGCTCAACCTCGACTTGAAGCTTGCCCAGGAGAACTTGCAGAAGGCGAGGGACGAAGCGCAAGGTATGGCTGGTGAGAACTTGACGACTGTCTTACTTTTCTGCCCATTCCTGATGCTGATCCCGTTGATGTTTTGCAGATAAAATGGAGGAGGCTCTCAAGAAGAAGGACCATGACCTTGCCGAGGCGCAGAAGGCGGCTTTGGACAAAACGAGGCTTGCGAAAGAAAAGCTGGCTTCAGTCGATAATCTCGAAGAGGAGAACTCCAAACTGAAAGCTGCTCTCGACGCAGCCAACAAAGAGGCCAGCCGTCTGAAGAATGACAAGATAGCTCTGAATGACAAGGCAAGTGAACTGGCGGGGAAGAGGAACGATCTGGAGGCTTATCTGGGTGAGCTCGCCAAGAAGTTATTCGTCATGCTTGAGGGTAATCACTCCTACCCGACTGACTTGTTGTCATCAATCCATTGTAGAGCCACTGACTTATCTTTGAATTGTGTTTACAGAATTCTGTCAGAACTTCGAGGAGGAGACAGTCGAGTGGAGACGAACTTGGACCCCATTCATTCTTCGGTGAAGGATGAGGCTGCTATGAACGTGCTCCAACTGGAGTCTCGTATTGCTGGAGTGGTTGACTACCTTGCTCGACTGAAGGTTGCGGCGTCGCGGATCGACACGGCGCTCTAGCCTGGAACGACGCTTCAAAATGACCTCGAGTCTCTGATGACTCAACTGAATGAAGTTCCAGGTCGAGTGCAGGAATGGAAGAAGTCTTCTGCTAGGTGTGGCGCTGACGTCGCTTTGTCCTTGGTCCGTGTTCACTGCAAGGAGGCGCGAGAGGAAAAGATGGCGGATCTCCAAGTTGCCAATACCAGGAAGCACAACTTTCAGTCTTTCATGGAGACCTTCATTGCTGCTGCCACTCGGATTGCTGACGGGATTGACCTGGACCAGTTTGTCGCGCCCTCCAGTCCAACACCTGAGGAGTAAAACTTCTATGCTTCCCTTTAAATTTGCCTCGGAATGCCGAGTGATGGTGTAACCGTTAAACTTCTTCGGACTTGATGCTCGAATACTTTTGATCTGCCGTTTGGAACCTTGGGATTTATCCGAACTTGGTTTGTTTCTGAATATGCTGGTGTTTCCTTTCGACTGGAACTTGATTTTACTTGGAATACTCTTTGTGCTTGGAACGCAGCTCTGAGGTGGAGAAAGCTTAGGCGAGTACTGGACTGTAGCTAAGCCCCCCGAGTGGGAGGATCGCTCACCACTCGGTAAGATTTTTTAAACTTAGGCAAGTACTGGGACTGCAGCTAAGCCCCCGAGTGGGAGGATTGCTCACCACTCGGTAGGATTTTGTAAACTTAGACGAGTACTGGGACTGCAGCTAAGCCCCTGAGTGGGAGGATTGCTCTCCACTTGGTGGGATTTTTCAAACTTAGGCGAGTACCGGGACTGCAGTTAAGCCTCCGAGTGGGAGGATTGCTCACCACTCGGTAGGATTTTTTAAACTTAGGCGAGTACTTGGACTGCAGCTAAGCCTCCGAGTGGGAGGATTGCTCACCACTCGGTAGGATTTTTTAAACTTAGGCGAGTACTGGACTGCAGCTAAGCCCCCGAGTGGGAGGGTTGCTCGCCACTCGGTAGGATTTTTTCAAACTTAGGCGAGTACTGGATTGCAGCTAAGCCCCTGAGTGGGAGGCTGGCTCACCACTCGGTAGGATTTTCAAATACTTAGGCGAGTACTGGACTGCAGCTAAGCCCCCGAGTGGGAGGCTGGCTCACCACTCGGTAGGATTTTCAAATACTTAGGCGAGTACTGGACTGCAGCTAAGCCCCCGAGTGGGAGGCTGGCTCACCACTCGGTAGGATTTTAAAATACTTAGGCGAGTACTGGACTGCAGCTAAGCCCCCGAGTGGGAGGCTGGCTCACCACTCGGTAGGATTTTCAAATACTTAGGCGAGTACTGGACTGCAGCTAAGCCCCCGAGTGGGAGGATTGCTCACCACTCGGTAGGATTTTCAAATACTTTGGCGAGTACTGGACTGCAGCTAAGCCCCCGAGTGGGAGGATTGCTCACCACTCGGTAGGATTTTTAAAATACTTAGGCGAGTACTGGACTGCAGCTAAGCCCCCGAGTGGGAGGGTTGCTCGCCACTCGGTAGGATTTTTTCAAACTTAGGTGAGTACTGGACTGCAGCTAAGCCCCCGAGTGGGAGGCTGGCTCACCACCCGGTAGGATTTTTTTACAAACTTAGGCGAAGCGGATTCGCAGCTAAGTCACCCACTGGGGGATTTCTCACGCAAACAAAAGCAACAACAATCACTGGGAAAATTATAACACTCTTGTCTTTGATAAATAAACTACATAAGTTTTTCTTATTACATCTCATCCGAGTGAGAATTCAAGTGTAAAAGGGGCGGAGCAGCTCCGCATTCCAGGCTCGTGGCTCATCAATCTGGCGATCGACATTGTAAAGGTGGTACGCTCCATTGTGGAGGACTCTGGTGACGATGAAGGGACCTTCCCAAGTAGGAGCGAGCTTGTGTGGTTTCTGTTGATCCACTCGGAGGACCAAGTCTCCTTCTTGGAAGGCTCGACTCTTCACATTTCTGGCATGGAATCGACGCAAGTCTTGCTGATAGATGGTCAATCGGATCATGGCTATTTCTCTTCTTCCAGGAGGTCGACTGCGTCCTGCCGGGCTTGTTCTGCTTCATCTTCAGAGTAGAGCTCGACTCAGGGTGCATTGTGAAGCAGGTCACTCGGCAAAACTGCTTCAGCTCCGTAGACCAGAAAGAATGGGGTTCTTCCAGTCGACCGGTTCGGGGTGGTCCTCAATCCCCAAAGAACTGATGGAAGCTCGTCGACCCATGCACCCGCTGCGTGCTTGAGATCGCGCATCAGTCGGGGTTTCAGTCCTTTGAGAATTAGACCGTTTGCTCTTTCTGCTTGTCCATTCGACTGGGGATGAGCGACTGAAGCGTAGTCGACTCTTGTGCCTTGAGAGGCACAAAAAGCTCTGAACTTGTCTGAATCGAAGTTTGACCCATTGTCAGTGATGATGCTATGCGGAACTCCATATCTGAATATCAACTCTCTGATGAAACTGATAGCAGTGCAGGCATCAAGATTCTTGATAGGCTTAGCTTCAATCCATTTGGTAAACTTGTCGACTGCCACTAGCACATGAGTGAATCCGCTCCTGCCTGTTCTTAGTGGTCCAACCATATCCAATCCCCAAACAGCGAAGGGCCAGACGAGTGGAATGGTCTTTAGGGCTGAGGCGGGTTTGTGGGACATGTTGGAGTAGAACTGACATCCTTCGCATTTGTCGACTATCTCTTTCGCCATTTCATTTGCTCTTGCCCAGTAGAATCCCGCTCGGTATGCTTTAGCCACAACGGTCCGAGAGGATGCATGATGACCACAGGTCCCCGAGTGGATATCATCAAGGATTATCTGACCTTCTTCTGGTGTTATACACTTCTGACTGACTCCAGTCACGCTTTCTCTATACAACTGTCCCTTTATGATTGTAAAGGCCTTGGATCGACGGGCGATCTGTTGAGCCTCTTCTTCGTCCTCTGGGAGTTTTTTCCTTAGGATGTACGCGATGTACGGCACTGTCCAGTCGGGAGTAATGACCAAAACTTCCATGATCAGGTCGACCACAGCTGGAACCTCGACTTCAGTCGGATCCGTGGCACTTTTTGGCTGCGGGGCTTCTTTAGTGAAAGGATCCTCTTGAACTGATGGTGTGTGGATGTGTTCCAGAAACACATTGCTGGGAATGACTTCTCTCTTGGAACCTATTTTTGCTAAATCATCAGCTGCTTGATTTTTCAGTCGGGGTATATGATGCAGCTCTAACCCCTCGAATTTCTTCTCTAGCTTTCTCACTGCATTGCAATAACCGGTAATGGCCGGACTTCTGACGTCCCACTCCTTCATCACTTGATTAACCACCAAATCTGAGTCGCCATAGACCATGAGGCGACGGATGCCGAGTGAAATGGCCATGCGTAACCCATATAAAAGTGCTTCATATTCTGCTTCGTTATTGGAGGAATCAAAGTGAATCTGGAGAACATATCTGAGCTTATCTCCTCGGGAGGAAACCAATACTACCCCAACACCAGAACCGTTCAGCATCTTAGACCCATCGAAGAACATGGTCCAATGCTCCGAGTGAACTTGAGTTGGTAGTTGCTGTTCAATCCACTCGGCGACGAAATCTGCTATTGCTTGGGACTTGATAGCCTTATTTGCCTCAAACTTGATATCTAGGGGAAGGAGTTCAATCGCCCATTTTGCCACCCGACTAGTTGCATCTCTGTTGTGCAGAATCTCTGACAATGGAGCGTCGCTGACGACTGTAATGGAATGGTCAGAGAAGTAATGTGCAACCTTCTTCGTGGTCATATAAATCCCATATACAAGCTTCTGGTAATGAGGATATGTTTGCTTTGATGGAGTCAAAACTTCAGAAACATAATATACTGGGCGCTGAACTTTAAAGGCTTTTCCTTCTTCTTCCCGCTTGACCGTAAGTACTGTACTGACGACTTGTCCCGTGGCTGCAATGTAAAGCAGCAAAGGCTCTTTGCTGATTGGGGCAGCAAGCACCGGCTGGGTGGAGAGCAGAGCTTTGAGCTCTGCAAACGCTGCATCAGCTTCTGGAGTCCACTCGAACTTGTATGACTTCTTCATCAGTCGGTAAAGAGGAAATGCCTTTTCACCGAGACGAGAGATGAATCGACTTAAAGCGGCCAAGCAACCAGTAAGCTTCTGGACGTCGTGCACACGCACAGGACGTTTCATCCGGAGTATAGTACCAACTTTTTCTAGGTTGGCGTCGATTCCCCATTCGGAAACGAGAAATCCGAGTAACTTTCCGCTAGGAACTCCAATGCGCACTTTGATGGATTAAGCTTGATATCATACCTCCTGAGGTTGGCAAAGGTTTCAGCAAGGTCAGTCAGCAGGTCGAAACCCTTCCATGACTTGACCATAATATCATCCATGTATGCTTCCACATTCCGACTGATTTGAGTGAGCAAACACTTCTGAATCATCCTCATGAACGTGGCTCCGGCATTCTTGAGGCCGAACGGCATGGTAACATAACAGAAGCACCCGAATGGAGTGATAAAAGCTGTTTTGATCTCGTCGGGTCCATATAGACGGATCTGATGATACCCGGAATAGGCGTCTAAAAAAGATAGTCGCTCACATCCCGCAGTCGAGTCGACTATCTGGTCGATGCGGGGGAGAGGAAAATGATCTTTCGGGCAGGCCTGATTGATATGTTTAAAGTCAATGCACATGCGGAGTGACTTGTCCTTCTTGGGGACCCTGACAACATTGGCGAGCCACTCGGAGTGGTAAATCTCTCGGATGAACTCCGCTGCTAAGAGCCGAGCCACCTCCTCACCAATAGCTTTTCTCTTCTGGACGGCGGACTGTCGAAGATGTTCTTTGACAGGTTTCACTTTTGGGTCGACTCGTAAATAGTGCTCAGCCAGCCCCCTGGGAACACCCGACATGTCAGAAGGCTTCCATGCGAAGATGTCCCAGTTCTCATGGAGGAACTGGATGAGCGCTTCTTCCTATTTGGACTCGAGTGTGGTTGAGATATGAGTCGGAGCAGCATTGGGATCGGTCGGGTGAATGTGAATCGGCTTTGTCTCACCGGACGACTGAAATGCTGATTCCGTAGCGGGCTTCTTGGCTCGCAACAAATCACTCGGGTCTGCAGTCTTCTGGTACCCCTGCAGCTCTACCACTGCCATCTGAGCATCAGCGATCTTTGAGCCTTTCTGAAAACACTCTTCCGCCTTCTTCCGATTGCCCGTAACAGTGATCATACCTTTGGGACCAGGCATTTTCCATTTGAGGTACACATAACATGGTCGAGCCATGAAGCGTGCATAAGCTGGCCTGCCCAAAATAGCGTGGTAAGCACTCTGGAAATCCACAACTTCAAACGTCAACTATTCTTTGCGGCAATTCTTGGAATCACCGAAAACCACATCAAGAGCAATTTGGCCGAGTGACTCAGCCTTCTTCCCAGGAATGACTCCGTGGAAACTCATGTTGCTAGTACTGAGTCTGGACATCGAAATGCCCATCCCTTTCAACGTTTCTGCGTACAGAATATTCAAGCCACTACCACCATCCATCAAGACTTTGGTCAGTTGAGTGCCTTCGACAACTGGGTCGACCACCAAAGCTTGCCTCCCAGGGGTGGCAATGTGTGTTGGGTGATCAGACTGGTGTGATGACAGTCTGAGACCATTTTAGATAACTGGGTGTCGCTGGAGCAACCATATTTACTTCTCGGTTGATAACTTTCAGTCGAATTTTGCTTTCTACGTCAGCAAAAATCATCAGAGTGGAATTGACCTGGGGGTATCCATCATCACTATCTTCCTTGTCCTCAACTTTATCCGACTCCTTTTCCTTGTCTTTGGGCTGCTTCCCTTGGAATTGCTGGATCAAGAGCCGACACTGTCGAGTGGTATGCTTCGGGTAAATGAGTTTACCCTCTTCATCTTTCTTTGTGTGAATGTGGCATGGCAGATCCAACACATCATTTCCGTCTTGGTCTTTAACTTTCTTAGGGTTCCAAGGCCCTTTGGGTTTCCCCTTAAACTTTCCTTGAGTCACAGCCAAGGCTTCTCCAGGAGTAGCTGGCTCGGCTTTCCACTTTTGTTTCCGATTGGAATTTCCTCCTCCGATTTCTTGGGTGACTGACTTGAGCTTGCCACTCCGGAGTCGACCCTCATCTTCACCATTAGCGTACTTGGTAGCAATCTCCATCATTCGACTCAGAGACATGTCTCCGGTTCGACCGAATTTCAGATTCAGCTCTCTGTACTTGACGCCTTCCTTGAAGGCACAGACTGCTTGGTGGTCAGATACATTCTCCACTGTGTCATGCAACGTGATCCATCTCTGGATGTAATCCCTCAAAGTTTCATTCGGCTTCTGCACACAAGATCGCTGTTCCGTCAGCCCTGCCGGTCGCTTGCATGTTCCTTCAAATGTTGTGACAAACACTCGGGCGAGATCTTCCCAAGTGTAAATGTTGTTGGGTGCTAACTGATTCAGCCACGCTCGGGCTGAGCCCTCCAACATGAGAGGCAGGTGCTTCATGGCCACTTCATCATTGCCACCGCCAATCTGGACAGCCACTCGGTAGTCTTCAAGCCAAGTATCGGGCTTGGACTCACTAGCAAACTTACTGACACCAGTCGCCAACCTGAAGTTGGGTGGAATCACCGCGGCCCTGATGGCTCTGCTAAAGCACTCTGGCCCTAAAACATGCACTATGCTGCTGGTAGGTGCCTCTCTGTCACGACCTTCTCGGTGAGCTCTGTTCCTGTCGACCAAACCTTGAACGAGAATGGATCTCGCATCAAAGCCTGGTTCCCTGGGGTCGACTGGAATCCTTCGCCCAACACTGTGAGGGCGTCTGTCATCCTGCTGTTGAGGCACATACGACCCACTTCTCGGGGAGGGGTGGGCACTCGACGTCGATCATCACGATCGAATCGGTGATCATACTGCTCATGGTTCCCGTACTGATCACGCCGGTCTCCACGTCCCTTGCGCCTCGGGGGTGATCTTGGGCTGTGAGCCGACTGGACTGTATCTGCAGCCACGGATCTGCTGTGGATCCTGTTCCGCGACTGTGAAACAACTGAGTTCTGGTCTCCTGCTGCCCGGAGTAATGCTCTGATCTGCAACAAGCCTCTGCCAGCCTCTGAGTGGGAAGGCTGAATCGACTCTGCTATACGGGCCGCAGCTGCTAAATTCTGAATCGGGGTTCGATATACCTGCGGGGGCGGAAAGAGCTGACGTCGACTGGATTCTGGAACCCGCTGTCGCGCACGCTCGTCGAGTGCTCGCTGGAGGTTCTCCAGTCGAGTGCGTTCAGCCAAGTTGGCCAAACGCGCGTCCTCCAAGGCACGAGCCTCAGGGGTTTCTCCAACGATAGGAGTGTGCAGCGCATCCATGTTCCGGCGGCGAAGTTCTTCTCTTTGCAGCGACGTGAGAGGCTCGGGGAGATATTCCTCATGGGGATGCGACGGGTCGCCTCCACCGGCGCCACCATCGGCACGGGGAAAACCGGGAGGGCTGCGCGGCCCATCGACCATCAGAACCTCCGCCGCTGGATCACTGTTGTCGCACTCGGATGCAGTCTTCGTGGAGTCAGTCGACAGATCGAACAGGTCGTAGAGGTATTCGTCGGGCTCGATCGCCGCGACTTGAGGGGTGGCCGACTGGCGTGCCACCGCATGTCTCACCCACCGCTGAAGTCTCGACCGACCGGAGCGCTTGCGCCGGCGGCAAACAGGGAGGGAGGACAACACAGGGGTCGACCGATAATGGGTCGACGGTTGCCGCAAGAGGACGCCGTGGACGCACGCGCGAAAGTGCGTTGCCCCGCGGACAGGGAGCGCGTCGACGTCAAGCGAAGCCTCCTGAAGCCAAGCGGAGTCGTCGGCGATGAACGTGAGCGCACCGAGACGGATCTCGCGGCCCTCCACCAAAACTCCGCCTGAAACCATGATGATTTGGATTGGAAAAATCGCAACTTCTCCAACAAGTCGCTAAGACACTGGCCCCACGGTGGGCGCCAACTGTCGTGGTTCTAAGTCTGACAGTAGTGTAAGGGGGTAGTAATGGAGAGGCAAGATCCTAGCTATGGAGTAGTTGTAAGCACACAAGGTTTACGAATTCAGGCCCTTCTCGGAGGAAGTAACAGCCCTACGTCTCGGAGCCCGGAGGCGGTCGACTGGATTATGTGTGTATGAATTACAGGGGTGCCAACCCTTTACACCGAGGAGGGGGTGGCTTATATAGAGTTTGCCAGACCCCTCCGGCCCTCAGTTATGCAGGGTTTAAAGTACATTAAGGTCGGGCGTTACTGGTAGCGCCACTAATAAAGTGTTATAAAGATCATAAAGGCTACTTAATGTCCGACCGTTAGCGCGCGAAGCGTCTTTAGATCTCCTGGCCGTCGAGTGGGCGGATCTTGGTCGAGTGTTAGGCTTCACGGTCGAGTGTCTTCGACTTCGTCGAGTGGATCACTTTCAAGTCGATTGAAAGGTGATTTCTTCTAGGGATGTCCTTGGGTAGGGTAGTTTGGACAGGTCCATGACCCTACCCTAGGTACATAACTTCATCACAGCAAGGGGGGGCATCGACTACGGTTTGGTAGGCACACGACTTTCGTGTGTAAACCGTGTGCTCTTTGAAAACAATTTTTTGGGAGGGGCTATTTGAAAACATTTACATGTGTTGTAGAAAGGGATAAGAATCACCATTCGATCAAGGAGAATCCAGTGGTGCAGACGTATGATCCGTGGGGTTTGGGTTCTGATCAATCAGAATGCACGACTCAGATCACGCGCGTGGCAGAGGGGTGGGGGGGGGGTGCATCGGCCACGGTTTAGTGGACACATGGCTTTCGTGAGTGAACCGTGTGCTCTTTGAAAACATTTACATTACCTAACATCATATTTTTGTTTGAATGAAAACATGAGTTCATCGTTTCGCCTCCAATTTTTTTCCACGGTAAGAAATCACGAGTATAGCGGAGAGTGTCATATACTAGTATCATGAATATACAGTATATATGATACTAGTGTATGATACTACCTTTAATTAATTATAGTGCATAGTATAATACATAAAGTATAGTATCATATATAGATCATATTTATTGCCATGCATGACACAAATTAGCATCACATTTAACATGATACGGTATCTACCTATATGTTACTCTAACCCTCTCTCTCTATATATATTTAATTCTTCGCCACATCAGCATACTTCCTATTTCCGAGTGCATGACATCGTCGGCTATGATACCACCACTATGACCAGCCTTATATAGTGGGGAGTATCATATACTATATATAGTATCATGCATATGATACTAGTGTATGATACTACGTGCGTACCTTCATAGTGCATATATAGTATCATAGAGTAGTATATATCATAGATGACCGTATTTATGGCCATGCATGACACAAAGTAGTATAGCATTTATTATATATATGTTACGGTATCTACCTATGTTATTGCTTCTTTGCCTATATATATATGTTGCTGTTCTAAGAATGATCATGATGCCCTCATGTCCGTATTTTATTTTATCGACACCTCTATCTCTAAACATGTGGACATATTTTTCGATATCGGCTTTCGCTTGAGGGAAAGCAAGGTCTAAGCTTGGGGGAGTTGATACATCCATTTTGCATCATATTTTTATATCGATATTTATTGTATTATGGGTTGTTATTACACATTATGTCATAATACTTATGCCTATTCTCTCTTATTTTACAAGGTTTACATGAAGAGGGAGAATGCCGGCAGCTGGAATTCTGGGCTAGAAAAGGAGCAACTATTAGAGACCTATTCTGCACAACTCCAAAAGTCCTGAAACTCCACAAAAGTCAGTTTTGGAATATATAAAAAATATTGGGCGAAGAAAGCACCAGAGGGGGGCCACCCACCATCCACGAGGGTGGGGGCGCACCCTACCCCCTGGGCGCGCCCCCTGCCTCGTGGGCCCCCTGGCAGGCCTCCGATGCCCATCTTTGGCTATATGAAGTCTTTCGCCCTGAAAAAAATCATAAGCAAGCTCACGGGACAAAACTCCGCCGCCATGAGGCGAAACCTTGGCGGAACCAATCTAGGGCTCCGGCGAAGCTGTTCTGCCGGGAAAACATCCCTCCGGGAGGGGGGATCATCACCACCACCACCACCATCATCATCATCAATCCTCTCATCGGGAGGGGGTCAATCTCCATCAACATCTTCACCAGCACCATCTCATCTCAAACCCTAGTTCGTCTCTTGTATCCAATCTTTGTCTCAAAACCTCAGATTGGTATCTGTGGGTTGCTAGTAGTGTTGATTACTCCTTGTAGTTGATGCTAGTTGGTTTATTTGGTGAAAGATCATATGTTCAGATCCTTTATGCATATTAACACCCCTCTGATTATGAACATGAATATGATTTGTGAGTAGTTACTTTTGTTCCCGAGGACATGGGAGAATTCTTTCTATAAGTAGTCATGTGAATTTGGTATTCGTTCGATATTTTGATGAGATGTATGTTGTCTTTCCTCTAGTGGTGTCATGTGAACGTCGACTACATGACACTTCACCATTGTTTGGGCCTAGGGGAAGGCATTGGGAAGTAATAAGTAGATGATGGGTTGCTAGAGTGACATAAGCTTAAACCCTAGTTTATGCGTTGCTTTGTAAGGGGCTGATTTGGATCCATATGTTTCATGCTATGGTTAGGTTGACCTTAATACTTCTTTTGTAGTTGCGAATGATTGCAAGAGGGGTTAATCACAAGTGGGATGCTTGTCCAAGGAAGGACAGTACCCAAGCACCGGTCCACCCACATATCAAATTATCAAAGTACCGAACGCGAATCATATGAGCGTGATGAAAACTAGCTTGACGATAATTCTCACGTGTCCTCGGGAGCGTTTTCCTTTATATAAGAGTTTGTTCAGGCTTGTCCTTTGCTACAAAAAGGATTGGGCCATCTTGCTGCACCTTATTTAATTTTATTACTTGTTACCCGTTACAAATTACCTTATCACAAAACTATCTGTTACCGATAATTTCAGTGCTTGCAGAGAATACCTTACTGAAAACTGCTTATCATTTCCTTCTGCTCCTCGTTGGGTTCGAAACTCTTACTTATCGAAAGGACTACGATAGATCCCCTATACTTGTGGGTCGTCAAGACTCTTTTCTGGCGCCATTGCCGGGGAGTGAAGCGCCTTTGGTAGGTGGAATTTGGCAAGGAAAATTTTATATAGTGTGCTGAAATTTATTGTCACTTGTTACTATGGAAAGTAATCCTTTGAGGGGCTTGTTCGGGGTATCTTCACACCGACCAGTAGAGCAAAGAGTTGCTCCTCAACCTACTGAACCTACTGAAAATGTTTACTTTGAAATTTCTTCGGGTATGATAGAGAAAGTGCTAGCTAATCCTTTTACAGGAGATGGAACATTGCATCCCGATTTACTCCTAATCTATGTGGGTGAAGTTTGTGGATTATTTAAGCTTGAAGGTATGCCCGAGGATATTATCAATAAGAAGGTCTTTCCTTTATCTTTGAAGGGAGAGGCATTGACATGGTTTACGCTATGTGATGATATTGGATCATGGAACTAGAACCGATTGAAATTGGAATTTCATCAGAAGTTTTATCCTATGCATCTGGTTCATTGTGATCGTAATTATATATATAATTTTTGGCCTCGCGAAGGATAAAGCATCGCTCAAGCTTGGGGGAGGCTTAACTCAATGTTATATTCATGCCCCAATCATGAGGTCTCAAGAGAAATTATTATTCAGAATTTTTATGCTCAGCTTTCTCTCAATAATCGCTCCATGCTCGATACTTCTTGTACTAGTCTTTTATGATGAATACTATTGAATTCAAATGGGATTTATTGGAAAGAATTAAACGCAACTCTGAAGATTGGGAACTCGACAAAGGTAAGGAGTCAGGTATAACACCTAAGTTTGATTGTGTTAAATCTTTTATGGATACTGATACTTTTCGTGAATTTAGCACTAAATATGGACTTGACTCTGAGATAGTAGCTTCTTTCTGTGAATCATTTGCTACTCATGTTGATCTCCCTAAGGAGAACTGGATTAAATATCATCCTCCCTTTGAAGTAAAAGTAGTTGAACCTATTAAAGTTGAAGAAAATACTATCACTTATAATGTTGATCCTATTGTTCCTACCGCTTATATTGAGAAACCACCTTTCCCTGTTAGAATGAGGATCATGCTAAAGCTTCAACTGTGGTCAACAAAAGTAACATTAGAACACCCAAACCCTCTGAGAAAATTAAAGTTGAATCTAGTATTGCTATGATTATAGATCTCTTGTCCGATAATATTGATGGGAATGTTATTTACCTTTGTGATGAAGCTTCTAGAATTGCTAGACCCGATACTAAAAATAAACATTGACCTATTGTAGGCATACCTGCTATCATGGCTTATGTGATATTGGTGCTAGCGCAAGTGAAATACCTCATTCTTTATATGAAGAAATTATGCATGATATTGCACCTGCTGAGATAGAAGGTATTGATGTTACAATTAATCTTGCCACTAGAGATACTATTTCACCGATTGGGATTGTTAGAGATGTTGAAGTCTTGTGTGGGAAAGTTAAATATCTTGCTGATTTTCTTGTTCTTGGTTCCCCACAAGATGACTTTTGTCCCATTATATTTGGTAGACCCTTCTTAAATACTGTTAATACTAAGATAGACTGCAAAAAGGATATTGTTTCTGTTGGTTTAGGGTATATGTCTCATGATTTTAATTTTGCTAAATTTCGTAGACAACCCCATGATAAAGAATTGCCTAGTAAAGATGAAATTATTGGTCTTGCTTCTATTGCCGTGCCTCCCAATGATCCTTTAGAACAATATTTGCTAGACCATAAAAGTGACATGTTTATGAATGAAAGAAGGGAAATAGATGAAGTATTCTTTAAACAGGGACCTATTTTGAAACACAACTTGCCTGTTGAAATCCTAGGGGATCCTCCTCCACCCAAGGGTGATCCCGTGTTTGAGCTTAAACCATTGCCTGATACTCTTAAATATGCTCATCTTGATGAAAAGAAGATATATCCTGTTATTATTAGTGCTAACCTTTCAGAGCAGGAAGAAGAGAAATTATTGAAAACTCTGAAGAAGCACCATGCTGCTATTGGATATACTCTTGATGATCTTAAGGGCATTAGTCCTACTCTATGCCAGCACAAAATAAATTTGGAGAAATACGCTAAACCGCTTGTTGATCACCAACGATGGTTAAATCCTAAGATGAAAGAAGTGGTAAGAAAAGAAATACTAAAGCTTCTTGAGGCAGGTATAATTTATCCCGTTGCTGATAGTCAGTGGGTAAGTCCTGTCCATTGTGTCCGTAAGAAGGGATGTATTACTGTTGTTCCTAATGATAAGGATGAATTGATCCCATAAAGAATTGTTATAGGTTATAGAATGGTAATTGATTTCCACAAACTAAATATAGCTACTAAAAAGGATCATTACCCTTTACCTTTTATTGATCAAATGCTAGAAAGATTATCCAAACATACACATTTTTTGCTTTCTAGACGGTTATTCTGGTTTCTCTCAAATACCTGTGTCAAAAGAGGATTAGGAAAATACCACTTTTACTTGCCCTTTTGGTACCTTTGCTTATAGACGTATGCCTTTTGGCTTATGTAATGCACCTGCTACCTTTCAAAGATGTATGACTGCTATATTCTCTGACTTTTGTGGAAAAATTGTTGAGGTTTTCATGGATGATTTCTCCGTATACGGAACTTCTTTTGATGATTGCTTAAGCAACCTTGATCGAGTTTTGCAGGGATGTGAAGAAACTAATCTTGTCTTGAATTAGGAGAAGTGCCACTTTATGGTTAATGAAGGCATTGTCTTGGGGCATAAAATTTCTGAAAGAGGTATCGAAGTTGATAAAGCTAAAGTTGATGCTATTGAAAAGATGTCGTGTCCAAAGGACATTAAAGGTATAAGAAGTTTCCTTGGTCATGCCGGTTTTTATAGGAGGTTCATTAAAGACTTCTCAAAAATTTCTAGGCCTATGAATAATCTCTTATAAAAAGATGTCCCTTTTGTCTTTGATGATAATTGTGTAGAAGCATTTGAAATACTTAAGAAAGCTTTGATTTCTGCACCTATTGTTCAGCCTCCTGATTGGAATTTACCCTTTGAAATTATGTGTGATGCTAGTGATTATGTTGTAGGGGCTGTTCTAGGACAAAGAGTTGATAAGAAATTAAATGTTATCCAATATGCTAGCAAAACTCTAGACAATGCCCAAAGAAATTATGCTACTACTGAAAAGGAATTTTTAGCAGTTGTATTTTCTTGTGATAAGTTCAGACCTTATATTGTTGATTGTAAAGCAACTATTCACAATGATCATGCTGCTATTAAATACCTTATGGAAAAGAAAGATGCTAAACCTAGACTTATTAGATGGATTCTCCTACTACAAGAATTTAATTTGCATATTATTGATAGAAAAGGAGCTGAGAACCCCGTTGCAGACAACTTGTCTAGGTTAGAGAATGTTCTTGATGACCCACTACCTATTGATGATAGCTTTCCTGATGAACAATTAGCTGTCATAAATGCTTCTCGTACTGCTCCATGGTATGTTGATTATGCCAATTATATTGTTTCTAAATTTATACCACCTAGTTTCTCGTACCAGCAAAAGAAAAAGTTTTTCTATGACTTAAGACATTACTTCTAGGATGACCCACACCTTTATAAAGAAGGAGTAGATGGTGTTATTAGACGTTGTGTACCTGAGCATGAACATGAACAGATCCTACGCAAGTGTCACTGTGAGGCTTATGGAGGACACCATGCTAGAGATAGAACTGCACATAAGGTATTGCAATCCGGTTTTTATTGGCCTACTCTCTTCAAGGATGCCTGTAAGTTTGTCTTGTCTTGTGATGAATGTCAAAGAATTGGTAATATTAGTAGACGTCAAGAAATGCCTATGAATTATTCACTTGTTGTTGAACCATTTGATGTTTGGGGCTTTGATTATATGGGACCGTTTCCTTCCTCTAATGGGTATACAAATATTTTAGTTGCTGTTGATTATGTTACTAAGTGGGTAGAAGCTATTCCAACTAGTAGTGCTGATCATAACACCTCTATTAAGATGCTTAAAGAAGTTATTTTCCCGAGGTTTGGAGTCCCTAGATATTTAATGACTGATGGCGGTTCACATTTTATTCATGGTGCTTTTCGTAAAATGCTTGCTAAGTATGATGTTAATCATAGAATTGCATCTCCGTATCACCCACAGTCTAGTGGTCAAGTAGAACTGAGTAATAGTGAGCTTAAATTAATTTTGCAAAAGACTATTAATAAATCTAGAAAGAATTGGTCCAAGAAACTTGATGATGCATTATGGGCTTGAAGAACTGCATATAAAAATCCTATGGGTATGTCTCCATATAAAATGGTTTATGGGAAAGTATGTCACTTACCTCTCGAACTAGAACATAAGGCATATTGGGCCGTTAAAGAGCTCAATTATGATTTCAAACTTGCCGGTGAGAAGAGACTATTTGACATTGGCTCACTTGATGAATGGAGAACCCAGGCCTATGAGAATGCCAAGCTGTTTAAAGAAAAAGTTAAAAGATGGCATGGCAAAAGGATACAAAAACGTGAGTTTAATGTAGGTGATTATGTATTGTTATAGAACTCCCGTTTAAGATTTTTTGCAGGAAAACTCCTCTCTAAATGGGAAGGTCCTTACATTATCGAGGAGGTCTATTGTTCCGGTGCCATAAAAATCAACAACTTCGAAGGCACAAATCCGAGGGTGGTGAACGGTCAAAGAATCAAACATTATATCTCAGGTAATCCTATAAACGTTGAAACTAATGTGATTGAAACCGTAACCCCGGAGGAGTATATAAGGGACACCTTCCAGAACATTTCAGCCTCTGAAAAGGAAGAGGTATGTGGTACGGTAAGTAAACCGACTCCAAAACAGTTCTAATAGCAATTTTTCTCCGTTTTGGAATATTTAAGAAAATAGGAAAATAAGAAGCAGTCCAGAAAGGGAACGAGGCTTCCAGGAGGACAAGTTTTCTTGCACGATACTTCTTTTGGTCGATAAAAATTCATTATATGATCTCCCGAAGGTTTTGACCACCTTACCAGGCAAATATCTCATGCCTTTGTTTCGAGCTGTTTTTCTGACAGATCTAGATCACCATGACGTCTTCAAGCGCCCCCAAGGACAAGTTTTTCGAGAGGGTCATCAACCCCTACCTCGCGGAGGTGCTACAACACCCTTAAACCATTGAGTTGCGTGAGGGGGTGCTGCACATCCACGATGTTGAGGGACCGAGGAGGACCGGAAGTGTGGAGACAAGACTCGAAGCAATGGAGTAACAAGTTTTCAAGTGCCAGGGATGGTGGAACGCGGACTCGACGCCAACCACATGATGATCGCGGAGTTCACCAGCAATCACAAGCTAGATGCCAAGGGCATTGGGGAGACCATCTTCAAGCTTCACAAGAAAATCAAGCACCTCCAAGCCCAGATCTATGACCCGCAAAACCAAAACTGTGAGTATGAATGTAGATTCAAGAGGATGAGTTTGGCTGCATATTCGGGGATCCCAAAGACTCGGTCATCCTTCTGTGATGGTGAGCCCATGCCTTGGAAGATGGACGACAAGCCTACATCATCAACAACTCCATCATCACTACCACCAAAGGAGAATTGAGTATTGGGTATGGGCACTCCCCTTGGCAACTGCCAAGCTTGGGGGAGTGCCCGGTATCGTATCACCATCACACTTTTATCTTTAGCGTTTTCTTAGTTCTATCCTTTTGGTTATATCTTGATCTAGTAGAATAAAGTTTTAGTATGATCTAGTTTGGAGTTTTGCTTTATGATCCTTCTATGTAATCGAGTCCGTGAGATATATATATATATATATAATAAAGATTAGTGTTGAGTCAAGGGCTTGGTTATCTTGCTATGGTCTTGAGGGAATAAAAGTAAGAATAAAAAGAAATAAAGAGACCATATTGATCTTATGGAGAGTAATGACTTCACATATAAAGAGTATGATGAATAAAAGTTGTTGAGAGTTGACAAACATAGTTTTGGTCATCGTTGCAATTAATAGGAAGTAATAAAGAAAGATAGGTTTTCACATATAAATATACTATCTTGGACATCTTTTATGATTGTGAGCACTCATTAAATATGACATGCTAAAAGGTTGATGTTGGACAAGGAAGACAACGTAATGGGTTATGTTTTCTTACATCTAAAATAAATTATATTGTCATGGATCACCCAACATGTTGAGCTTGCCTTTCCCCCTCATGCTAGCCAAATTCTTTGCACCAAGTCGATACTACTTGTGCTTCCAAATATCCTTAAACCCACTTTTGCCATGAGAGTCCACCATATCTACTTATGGATTGAGTAAGATCCTTCAAGTAAGTTGTCATTGTTGCAAGCAATAAAAATGGCTCTATAAATATTATGATTTATTAGTGTGGAGAAAATAAGCTTTATACGATCTTGTGATGTGGAAGAAATAAAAGCGACGGACTGCATAATAAAGGTCCATATCACAAGTGGCAATATAAAGTGACATTCTTTTGCATTAAGATTTCGTGCATCCAACCATAAAAACACATGACAACCTCTGCTTCCCTCTGCGAAGGGCCTATCTTTTATTCTTGTCTTATATTTCATACAAGAGTCATGGTGATCTTCACCTTTCCTTTTTACATTTTACCCTTTGGCAAGCACAATGTGTTAGAAAGATCCTGATATA
This sequence comes from Triticum urartu, assembly GCF_056163025.1. Classification (NCBI taxonomy): domain Eukaryota; kingdom Viridiplantae; phylum Streptophyta; class Magnoliopsida; order Poales; family Poaceae; genus Triticum; species Triticum urartu. The sequence goes on from NC_141878.1 coordinate 150,034,603, forward strand.
TATAGCTAATTGGATGTGAGTTTTCATGAACTATTATTGTTGACATTACCCTTGAGGTAAAAGGTTGGGAGGCAAAACTATAAGCCCCTATCTTTCTCTGTGTTCGATTAAAACTTCATACCCATAAATATCGCGTGAGTGTTAGCAATTGTGAAAGAGTAAATGATAGTTGAGTATGTGGACTTGCTGAAAAGCTCTTATATTGACTCTTTCTGATGTTATGATAAATTGCAATTGCTTCAATGACTGAGATTATAGTTTGTTAGTTTTCAATGAAGTTTCTGATTCATACTTGAAATTGTGAATGAATTGTTACTTTAGCATAAGAAATCATAAGCCAGTTTCTGATTCATATATATGTTGCTGTTCTAAGAATGATCATGATGCCCTCATGTCCGTATTTTATTTTATCGACACCTCTATCTCTAAACATGTGGACATATTTTTCGACACTGGCTTTCGCTTGAGGACAAGCGAGGTCTAAGCTTGGGGGAGTTGATACGTCCATTTTGCATCATGTTTTTATATCAATATTTATTGCATTATGGGCTGTTATTACACATTATGTCATAATACTTATGCCTATTCTCTCTTATTTTACAAGGTTTACATGAAGAGGGAGAATGCTGGCAGCTGGAATTCTGGGCTGGAAAAGGAGCAAATATTAGAGACCTATTCTGCACAACTCCAAAAGTCCTGAAACTCTATGAAAGTCAGTTTTGGAATATGTAAAAAATATTGGGTGAAGAAAACACCAGAGGGGGGCCACCCACCATCCATGAGGGTGGGGGCGCGCCCTACCCCCCTGGACGTGCCCCTGCCTCGTGGGCCCCCTGGCAGGCCTTCGATGCCCATCTTTGTCTATATGAAGTCTTTCGCCCTGGAAAAATCATAAGCAAGCTCACGGGATGAAACTCCGCCGCCATGAGGCGGAACCAATCTAGGGCTCCGGCGGAGCTGTTCTACCGGGGAAACATCCCTCCGGGAGGGGGAAATCATCACCATCGTCATCACCATCGATCCTCTCATCGGGAGGGGGTCAATCTCCATCAACATCTTCACCAGCACCATCTCATCTCAAACCCTCGTTCATCTCTTGTATCCAATCTTTGTCTCAAAACCTCAGATTGGTACCTGTGGGTTGCTAGTAGTGTTGATTACTCCTTGTAGTTGATGCTAGTTGGTTTATTTGGTGGAAGATCATATGTTCAGATCCTTTATGCATATTAATACCCCTCTGATTATGAACATGAATATGATTTGTGAGTAGTTACTTTTGTTCCTGAGGACATGGGAGAAGTCTTTCTATAAGTAGTCATGTGAATTTGGTATTCGTTCGATATTTTGATGAGATGTATGTTGTCTTTCCTCTAGTGGTGTCATGTGAATGTCAACTACATGACACTCCACCATTGTTTGGGCCTAGGGGAAGGCATTGGGAAGTAATAAGTAGATGATGGGTTGCTCGGGTGACATAAGCTTAAACCCTAGTTTATGCGTTGCTTCGTAAGGGGCTAATTTGGATCCATATGTTTCATGCTATGGTTAGGTTGACCTTAATACTTCTTTTGTAGTTGCGGATGATTGCAATAGGGGTTAATCATAAGTGGGATGCTTGTTCAAGGAAGGACAGTACCCAAGCACCGGTCCACCCACATATCAAATTATCAAAGTACCGAACGCGAATCATATGAGCGTGATGAAAACTAGCTTGACGATAATTCTCACGTGTCCTCAGGAGCGTTTTCCTTTATATAAGAGTTTGTTCAGGCTTGTCCTTTGCTACAAAAAGGATTGGGCCATCTTGCTGCACCTTGTTTAATTTTATTACTTGTTACCCGTTACAAATTACCTTATCACAAAACTATCTGTTACCGATAATTTCAGTGCTTGCAGAGAATACCTTACTGAAAACTGCTTATCATTTCCTTCTGCTCCTCGTTGGGTTTGACACTCTTACTTATCGAAAGGACTACGATAGATCCACTATACTTGTGGGTCATCACCATGTCATATACAGCCAACCTCTTAGCGGGCATGTACAATAATAAGTTTTAAATACGTACTAGTTTATCAATAGTTGCCCCACCTTACATCCTCACGAAGTGTCTTGGGTCTCGTGTTGCAGCTGACTCTAGTAACCAAGAGCCCACTTCTCTTCTCTTTCCTCCAACTAATAAGCACATATATATTATTCTATTCCTTATAGCCTGCTTAGACTACCCACAATGGGAGTAACATAGGTAGTAACATCACACGTATCTAGATAAAATGGATGATGTGGCAAGCAATAAATGAAGAAAGAGAGGAAAGTGGTAACATAGCTAGTTACTAGTAGTATGAGTAACATCACACACTCAAGGCAAGATGAGTCTATAGCCTAATAAATGAAGTTTTGCATGTTACTACAGATCTGTTACTCCCCACTATAGAGGTAGTAACATAGACTAGCTAGTAACATTCTATGTTACTACCCATTGTGGCTAGTCTTTATGTCACTCTATTGTGTACTTGCTCTAATGCATAGTATCATAGAGTAGCTAGTATCACATGTAGTACTTTATTTATATTGTCATGCATGTTACATAGTAGCATAGCATTTATTATGATACGGTTTCATGATATGATACTTAACCCTCTCTTTCTTCATTTAATTAATTCTATGACATCTCATCAAAATTTCCTAGTTGGCATGCATGATACTAGCTATGATACCCCCTTACTACCAGCCTAGCAAAGAAGGTGTATAGATTATTTGTGCGTCGCTTTGTGAGTTTGCATGCGTTTGTCCGAGAAGCGGGGAGAAGTTTCAAACATTTCGGCCGCGAGGTGCGGCCACTGGCGTAGGCCTAGTTAGTATTTTAATTATAGGAAATTCGGATGGAGTTCGGACATCATCAAAATCGATTTGTGCCCGTGGCGTGCCCTCACGACCCCGTGGAAAAAAATTGGTAAATTTTGGCACAAGTTTTGATGACCGCCCGTTCCAAACCAGAGCATCTCACATGAAGGATCATGGTTTTCCAAAAGGAGACGTGTCAGTTCAAACTCCTATGGCCGGTGACTTCATCGTTTGGCCTCATAAAAATTTCCACAGTACGCAATCACCATTATACCACGGGTTTGATTTTCTGGTGCATTTCAGGTATCGTTAGCTATATTTAAGACATTTTTTGAGATTAACGTGCATTTTGTGCATAAAAATAAAATTACAACCAGAACTGCATGTGCTGTTGAAAGGGATGAGGATCGCCGTTCGATCTGGGAGCATCCAATGGTCCAGACGTACGATCCGTGGGGTTTGGGTTTTGGCCAATCAGAAAGCATGACTCAGATTGTGGGCAGGGTGACGGGGTTTGGTCGGCACACGGCTTTCATCAACGAACCGTGTGCTATTCGTAAACCAGATTGCATATTTTTATTCACACATACTATAGTGAGATCAATTGAGTGTGCTACCTCTATAATATAATAATAACAATAATAATAAAAATAGTTCATATTCATTGCCTGAGCTCATAGCATATCAAGGTCAGCATATTAACGGTTCTTACATCAACAGAAAACCGGACATAACTCACAAATTTAGTACATGCGATAGTTCTAAATTGAATGAATTAAGTTGCAAGGTAGGCATAAAGACTAGTCTTGCGGCTTAACTCCCATGTACATGGGGGAACTGGGATCATTAAGTTGACCCCGAATGAACTTGGGGTTTTTGATGATTTTACGCTGCTCTGTTACACGGGTGTGTGATCCCTTGGCTGGCAACTCATCAAATTCATCATACTCATCCTCATCGGAAACATCGTCGACACCCAGCACCCTTCTGTTCCCATGCATCGCTAAATGGCTGTTCTTATGCAAGGGGTCTTCCACAAAGAAAATCTGGGTAGCATCGCTGGCGAATGAATGGGTCCGCGTGATATGCCATCGTTGTCCTGTTAACACAGGTCTTCTTGTACTCATCAATCCTTAACTGACCAAGAGGGATCCATGCGCACCTGAATAATGCCACCTTAACTTTCACATAGTCAAGCTCCCAAATATCTTTGATGGTTCCATAGTATACCCTTTTATCAGCTTCATTTACAGTCATGCATTCTATTCAAAAAGAGCTGTTCTGATATGAGGTCTTCTAATCACGTTCCTCAGTGTAGAACGTGTATCCATTTATGTCATATGCTTGGTACGTCAACACCGTAGGTGATGGCTTTTGTGCCAACCATGTAGCAATGTCATCGATGGATCCTTGTGCCAAACAATTCTTCAGCCATTCGGCGTAGTTCTTAGTGTGCTCCTTCATCTCAGAAGCTTTGGCGTATCTTCGCCAAGTGTTCTTCGGCATAAGCGATGAGAACTGGGCTGTTAAGCAGTACCATCAAATGGGCTTTCTCTGCCAATTCTCCGGGTGCAACCATTTGCATGCCAACAAGGACTGGCTTACCTTTCAGCCTTCCCTCGTGGTGAGAGAGGGGCAAACCTATAGGTCTTTGTTTCATGTATTCAGTGCAAAACTCAACCACCTCCTCCGCGGTATAACCTTGTAGGATGCTTGCCTCGGGATGGTTTTGGTTCCGACAAAAGCGCTTCAGTATTCCCATGAACCGCTCAAAGGGATACATGTTGCGAACAAACACAGGACCACAATACTTTTTCTCGTTGACAAGGTGCATAGTGAGATGGACCATGACATCAAAGAATGACGGTGGGAAAAACATCTCTAGGTTGGAAAATATTCTTGCAATATCATCTTGCATATGATCCAACTTTTCAGGATTTACAACTTTCTGTCATAGTTGGTTCAAGAAATCACAGAGGTCAATGAGTGTGTTTCTTATATCTTTGTCCATCAGATTCCTGATGGCCACCGGGAGGATTTGTGTCAACATTACATGGAAATCATGTGGCTTCATGTGTCCCAACTTCATTTTACCCGAGCTCACATCCACGAGACTTCTGATGTTTGCGCAGTAGGAAGAGGGTGTCTTAACTGACAACAAATAGGTGAAGAACTGTGTTGCTTATTTTGTACTAAAATTGTAACTTTGGCGAGCTTTGATGAATTTGTCATCATCTTCTGCTTCACTTTTGTGTTTTGATTGATTAGCAAGCATATCGAGCCATGAACCGTCACCATCCTTTCTTTTACCTTTAATCTTGAGCAGAGTACCAAGGATGCTTTCACATACGTTCTTCTCTACGTGCATGACATCGATGCAGTGACGTACATGCAGAATCTCCCAGTAAGGTAATTTCCAGAACACCGATTTCTTCTTAAACACTTGACCCTTGGGTGTTTGTTTCACCGTCAAAGGGTGGTTCTTGCCAAGCACAACATTAATTTTTTAGCCATGTTGTGGATCACCTCCCCGTCATAGGGTCTTGGGCTCGTACCTACCTCTGCCGTACCATCAAATTCAGCTTTCATCTTTCGGCATGGGTGATTTTTCCGCAAGAACCTACAATGACGCAAATACACTATTTTGCGCGAGTTGGGAAGTCTTCTGCTAGCTGTCCTATCCATGCATGTGACACACCCTACATCTCCCTTTGTTTTCTTCCCTGATGTGTTTCCTAATGCTGTCATATCTTGAATGGTGTGCACCAGCATTGCATGTAAATTGAAAATCTCCTTTCTGTAAGCATCATAACATTTTACAGTAGGCGCATCTATTCACACTATCAGCAGTTCTTCTACCAGTAGCTGAAAGTAAATGTCAATGCCATTTCTAGGTTGCTTGGGCCTTGGATAATCATTGACATCATAATGTATTTTTTATTCATACACAACCAAGGAGCTAGGTTATATATGCATAGAAGCACCGGCCATGTGCTGTGATTGGTGCTCATATCGCCAAAAGGATTCATCTCGTCAGTACACTCCTCGAGCCTTATACTTCTAGGATCCTTGGCAAAATTTTCAAACTTTTTGTCGATTAATTCCCACTGAGCCCCATCTTTCGGGTGCCTCATAAACCTATCGCAATTCGCACATCATGATGCCACCGAAACCTATTTGCCTCTCTATGATTTGCGAACAAACGCCTCAACCTTCGAATTAAAGGCAAGTACCAACCAACCTTGAATGGGATTCCTATCTTGATCTCATCGTCCAATTTGTACTTGTCCTTTGCTCTCCTGCGCTTGTATCGTGGATGCTTGCATGTGGGACATGCACGTGAATCTTTGTACTCACCATGGTACAATATACGATCATTCACACAAGCGTGTATCTTCTGTACTTCAAGTTCCAATGGGCAAACAATTTTCTTCGCTTCATTCGTGCTTCTGGGGAGAACATATCTTCCAGAAGAATTTCTTTGAAAAGACCTAACATCTCTGTGAAGCCCTTATTTGATAGACCGTTTGCTGCTTTAAATCTGAGAAGCGCCAGGGTGCACTCAACCTGGAATATTTCTTTTTGCAACCTGGATACAATTCTTTCATGGAGTCTGCATCAATGGTTGGCAGATCCTTGTACCCAATCATATCCTTTTTGGGCCCTCGAAATTTGCAATCATAGCAGAAAAATCTGACATATCAAGATCGTCGTCATCTGCGTCGACGTCCTGGTTTTCGAGTAGGCATTTCTTTTTGCAGCACTTGCCTAAGGTCATCAGAAGGCAGGTGTACTACGGACCCGAATCGTCCTATCAGATTCCAATCTATCCCTATCTATTTTAGCATTCCAAAGTATAGCTCCTTGCTGAATCCGTCCTGAATGACCCCCCCCAGGAAAGCAATCTGCCACCGGATCCGGAGCATGACTCCAGACTCCCGCAACACGAGTTCGACTCCGAGTTTTGCGCCACCGAGAAGTACCAAAAGCTGAGTTGTGTGCACGGGCACACTCCCGCTCGACATGTATGCACGTAGGGATTTGACATTGGTAGGCGGTTTCTCAGTTGCCCCTTAGAGGTTAGTGCTAATTAAGTTCATCATTTTACTTCACTTAATGCCACTGCTCATCCAGAATACTATTTAACATTGGCTGGGATATGAGGCTTGTGCCTATGTTAACTAGCTGGATGAAGAATGGCATGGCATGGCTCAGAACATTATTACCAAGCTCACATAAGATAACGTAAAGCTGAAGAAGAAACTGGCTGATCTAGAATGTACAATCAGAATGATGAAGCAAGAAAGAATCTATCACATGCAACATATGAAAGAACGAGACAAGAAGGAACTAGCATGTGTAGTTGTGGTTGTCGCATGAGCCATGTTCTATGCGTTGTTTGCAATGATGATTAGGGGTTTTGTTTGACAATATTGCTAAAGCACATCTAGATGTGCTCTAAGTAATGCACATCTAGGTCCTATGCCATTGATGTTACGCGAAGATTCGTGCAGATATTTTTCTTTGTCTTTTTTCTTTTCCTTTCTAGTTTGATTATTACTGGCTTTATCAATAAGAAGAGCTCAATGTATTGCTTGCCAACTGTCCTACTCTGTTCGTACTGGCACCGGTGCATAATCCCAAAACTCATTCCTTGTTTTTGTCCTGAAAAAGGAAACTAGCCAAATAGCCAATAGGAGTCATGTGTAACCCCGAGAATTTGGAGCGAGTGGGTACAAATAATTGCAGTTGATTATATCAACGGTTAGATAATACGTCAACCCCCGCTTCAATCCCCCCCCTCCCCGCGTAAGAAAAACCCCCCGCTTCAATTGGCAGTTCCTTTTCTACATAACCCACGCACTTAAGTGTCCACCATATTTATTATCCCTGGCAGGCAGCGCTACACACTTGCACACACTCTGCAGCCATGTCGAGCGACATCGAGGATGACAGTTCGGCCAACAGTCTGGCGCCCAATGATAGTTCAACATCGGAATCATTCCGCTCGTCTTCCATGAGTCCGACGTCGAGCCCTGACCTTGATTATATCCGGTTCATGGAAGGGACGCCGCCTTCGGAGTCGTCAGACGACAACCAGACAGACGAGGAGCCGTCGAAGGACGAAGAAGAGAACGGCGTTGATGATGATGAGGAATGGTCGAACGAGGAGGAGGACGACAACAACGACGATGACGACGGCGGCGGTGATGAAAAGCCAACGGTCAGCGGCAAGAAGTGTCCTCGCCAAGGCGATGTCGCAGGGCCATCCAACAACAACAACAAGAAGAAGGACTAAATTAAGCCGACTGTATATATCTCTTATCTTGTCAATCTCATCGTAGACGGTTAGTAATATGTATTCGACAGAGATCTTCTACATTATCGCCCACAGGTTGGTTTGTTGAACTGTGTGTCCTGACAAGCACACAATTCACAAAAAAAGACTGTATGGGCTGTCTATAATGATCGCACACAATTCTGATTACCGACGTGTTTGTCGGGTATCACACACATCTTGTTACGCCGAATTGTTTGTGTTCACCTCAATCACCGCGAATGATTCATCTGAGTGAACTGTATGCCGTATATCGCACACACCTTGATCTGGCTGCCCATTTCTGTTGCTCTGTCTCATCACAAACAGTTCGTAAAGAACCGTATGCCCCTCATCGCACAAGCAACTAAAATCTGAACCGTGTTTGATGTATCATCCATCGCAAACGTTTTGCACCTTTTGACGGTTTTTTACATCACCATTTGCGATTAATGCATCACACATAGTTTCGTCAAAGGGTCTCTGATCATAGTGTCGCGTTAGTAGCATCCTGTAGTAGTGTAACTTTAATTGATCAACCATATGTAAATATTACGTAGTGGATGCTGGCTACACCAATGGACCTAGCTTTCTGGCTCCATTCAGATCTACTAGGTATCACTTGAAACAGTGGGTTTAAATTCAACAACAGCCCAAACTCCTAAAGAATTGTATAACTTGTGTCATTCTCGTGCTATAAATGTTGTGGAAGAAAAAATGGGCCATCCTAAGAATTCAATCATTCTTTGGCATAAAGGGCCAGACAACGAATGTTTATATGGTGTTAAATAGCATATGGCTAACCTGGCATGCTAACTATGAATAAAATTCCTTGCAGATTCAAATTATTAATGCTTATTGTGTGTTACACAACTTTGCAAGAGATAGGCATCATATGATGGATGATTTATTACTGCAAGAAGTTGACAATGATCTAGCAGATTTGGAACATAGCCTATGGATGAAGCTAACTTAATTACTTCTGTTGAAGTCACTACTGAATGGACCAACTTTAGGCAACAATTATCGGAAGACATGTATGCTAAATACCTTCTTAGGCATGGTGAACTAGAGATGGATTAACTAGGTGGTGGTGGTCTCATTTTGTGCAGTACCTAGGTGATAGTGGTCTCATTTTGTGCATTACCTAGGTGATGGTGGTCTCATTTTGTATAGTACCTAGGTGATGTTGGTCACTTGCTGATTGTCTTTTGTGAGATAGCATAGCTGACCATGATGGTGCGTTGTGTGTTCCTTTGTACATGCATCATCTTGAATATTGTGCTGTAATTTGTTGGTGCAAGAGATCTGTAGCTGTTGTTGCATCAATATTATATGATATATAATGTTGTTGTCAATTTCTAGAATATTTGATAGTATTTGTTGCTATATATTCATCCAATTGTATTCACACATTGTACAAATTTTGGTTTTATGCACATACTAATGTTGCTATGCAATTCCATATTTTGACATCCAAACAAGATTCTGTATTGAAACCTCAGTAAGATTCCATGAACCAATTCAACAAACACCCAAACATCCGAATTCGTATTCATGTCCATTACAGCTTCCTGACTGAATTGGAATTGTAACCAATTCAATACATATGCCTCCAATATAGACATCCAAACAGAGCGGTAGAGAATTTTAGTTGAGTTTGATGCACCCCGAGAATGACCAATACCAGATGGTTTCATCCGCCTCTCCTACATTGTTGGGATGTGTGGAAGATGGACCTGTTGTGTATGGTAAACCAAATCCAATCTCTATGTGTCGAGTATCTCCTAATTAAGCGCATCTCAACAGCTGCACTATTTTAGGGTAGCACTGCTTTTTGTGCTTTTGAAGGAAAAAAACATCTCCAACAGCTGCCTATTTTTTTTCCAAAAATAAAAAGTGGTCAATTTTTCTTTTGGGCAGCCCAAAAACAGGGCACGTCTGTCTGGATATTTGTGGCACGAAGGAAACCAAATCCACCACGCACGAGTGTCCAACTGCCACCTCCATGAAATTTCCCCTCTCGCATCGGCGCTGCCCCCAACCGCCACAGTTCTGATTTGTCCCGCCATCGACAACGCCACCGGTTTACATCCCTCCTGTGGTTCCGCCCCGACTTGACCGCTTATCTGCACTGCTTCGTCACGCTGCTGAATCCCAACAGCAATGTCGAATCAGGTTAATGGCCGCCAGAGCTCCTATGAGGGCAGTATTCGATGGCTAGTAGCCATTCGCCACACATCAGCCGCGACCAAATTACCATATCTAATGCATGCTAGTTTAACCACACAATTATTTTGCAAATTGCGTTGCCATCAACACCAAAATCACTTTGGTAGGGAAATGTCCTTTGATGTAGTTACAAGAATTAACGTATTGAGTGTATGAAATTAATTTTATTTGCAAATGAAATTGAAATTCAGAATATTTAAGAACTGAAAAGAAAGTAAACAAGGTTTTATCTATTAGGAATAAACGGCTGGATTCATAGTTTGAGTAGTGGCATCTCTGCAAAGTAGCTTAAATGTGATCAACAAATTACAGTCCTGTATCGATTAAATTGTAGTTATTATAGTTGACCATACTTTCATGATCACACATATATATGCATTACATCCTTATATTTACTAGATGACTCGTTGATCCATTGGTGCAAAGACCAATTAGAGCCAAGAAGCCAAGCAACTTGTGAACAACATATTTTATCAATGATCCGCAAATGGGCAAAAAGCAGATGCACCGAGCAGTTAGGCGAACTCTTTGAAGTATGCTTTTCGTGAATCGTTTGCAAGTGAATATGTTCGTATTGCGTTTGTATTTGCCGTGTATTTACTAATAATATATTATGATGGTAGTTTCTCATGGCTTTATTTGCCAATACATAGGCAATTTGCCAATATAGTAACTGTTAGATTTTTTTATGCTCCAGACTTTCTTGATCTCGAAACTGTCAAAATAACCACAAATTTAAATGTAACCGTTACTGCGGCGTACGCCCTTATTTACAATGCCGACCCTGTACATCCTTAACAAAAAAATGACATTGCCACGATTTTCAGGTGTATTGTTGGTGGTCGTCGAGTCGACTGCTCGCTAGGGCATTTCCAAACAAACAGAAAGACGGAAGAGGTCTGGCTATGGAAACCCGACAAGGGGGGTATAGCCGCACCCCCACAATAAATGATCTCAACCATCAGAACCAGCCACTCCCACCCGGAACCACACATGAGTACAAGGAAACAAGCGAACCTCTAGATGATTCACGGGTTGGAGAAGAGTGCAATCTGTGAGCACGTGCAACACACACGCCAACCCATCAAATCGCAGCATCTAGAGGCCAGGCAATAATTCTAAAGCACGCCATCATGCCAGACTGCAACATCCAAAGGTTGACCAGAAATTCCAAGACACGCCATCCGGCTAGACCGCAACATTCAAACCAGACAGACATTCCAAAATACGTCATCCGATATTTATGTTCATGGTGTTCATATCCTACTCATGCTAGTATTCAATGTTGATTATGCATAACGCATGTTCATGACTGTTTTTGCTCTCTAACTGGCTGCTTCTCAACCTATCTTCTAGCCTTCGCCTGTACTAAGCGGAAATACTGCTTGTGCATCAAAATCCTTAAACCAAATTTATTCCCGATGAGTCCACTATATCTACCTATATGCAGTATTACCTTGCCGTTCCAAGTAAATTTGCATGTGCCACCTCTAAAATTTCAAATGAACATCTGTTTTGTGTGCCTGGACCGCTCATGGAGCGACAGGGGGTGGTTAATATCTTCCATGCTAAGCGGTTTAGTCTCATGATGAGTGTTTATTCACTCGCCCTTGCACGAGAGGGGCGGTAATAGGGATGCCCAGTCCCGAAATCAAAAAATGCAAATAATTAAACAAAACTCCCCTAGGATTGTTGTTGGTATGGACGGTACCCGTGGATTCGGCTAGCTGTGGAGTGTGTTTGTTGGTGGAGGGGGAGTAAACCTTTACATTTATCGCTTGGGAACCGCCACTAATTTGTTTAGCATGGAAGATATTGATAACTCTTGGTCGTAACGTTGACAGGAAGGGTGTACCTCCCAAAATTATATTTATCTCTGTTTTAGGCTTTGAGCTCTGGCAACCTACAATGGGGCACTTCTCATGGGACATCTAAATTCATGTCGGCACATGCACTCTACAATTTTATAGCTATCAGCTGTAAAAAAACAATGGAATGGGACGACGTAATAAAAGGTGATTGTTGCGAACAACTATTTGCGCCCGTGATGCAAACGACAAAGACAGCAAAGAAGCGAAGCAAACTATATGAAACTTTTTTATCACTGGCAACGTTTCTTTGTTCACAAGCGATGTGTCTCTATGGATCGCCCGCAGAACGTGAACCTTACCCATGCTAAGAAAACATACACAATAAAGTTGGCCGAGACCTCCCGCTGCCCAACTCCAAAACCGCCTGCCACTTCTTCCGTACCTGATTCCAGAAATTGTAGGGGGAGGGAGGGAGAGAGAGATGGCTGGGGACTCACCTGCGTACTTAGAGGCCGTGAATATTGATACGTCTCCGTCATATCTACTTTTCGTAACGCTTTTGCTCTTGTTTTGGACTCTAATTTGCATGATTTGAATGAAACTGACCCAAACTAATGTTGTTTTCAACAGAACTGCCATGGTGTTGTTTTCGTGCAGAAATAAAAGTTCTCAGATTTGGATGAAACTTTTTGGAGAATTATTTCAGAATAAATAAAAGTACTGGAACCAAGAACCACCGGAGGGGGGCCCTGGCTGACCACAAGACACCAGAGCGCGCCACCCCCTCCAGGTGCGCCCTGGTGGGTTGTATGGCCCTCAGGGCTCCCCTGACCCTAATTCCAACACTATAAATTCCTATTTTCAAAAAAATAGGGGAGGAAATTTCATTGTGTTTCACGATATGGAGCCGCCGCCACCTCTTGTTCTTCATCGGGAGGCCAGATCTGGAGCCCGTTCTGGGCTCCGGAGAGGGGAATCTTTGGTCTTCATCATCACCAACCCTCCTCCATCACCAATTCCATGATGCTCTGCACCGGGAGTGAGTAATTCTTTCATAGGCTCACTGGTCGGTGAGGAGTTTGATGAGATTCATCATGTAGTCGAGTTAGTTTTGTTAGGGCTTGATCCCTAGTATCCACTATGTTTCGAGATTGATGTTGCTATGACTTTGCTATGCTTAATGCTTGTCACTAGGGCTCGAGTGCCATGATGTCAGATCTGAACCATTTATGTTTTCACCATTATATCTATGTTATAGATTCGATCTTGCAAGTTATATGGACCTGCTACGTGTTATGATCCGTAAACCCTAGGGTGACAATAATTGGGATACTTTCCGGTGATGACCGTAGTTTGAGGAGTTCATGTATTCACTATGTGTTAATGCTTTGTTCCGGTTCTCTATTAAAAGGAGGCCATAATATCTCTTAGTTTCCTTATGGAACCCGCTGCCATGGGAGGTAGGACAAAAGATGTCATGCAAGTTCTTTTCCATAAGCACGTATGACTATATACAAAATACATGCCTACATATATTTATGAACTGGAGCTATTTCTGTGTCGCCCTGGGTTATGACTGTTATATGATGAATATCATCCAATGAATTCACCAATCCAATGCCTACGAGTTTTCCACAGATTGTTCTTGCTAAGTTACCGTTGCCATTACTACTTTTACAACTACCACAAAACTGCTACTGATATTACCGTTACCACTGCTATCAAAATTATCATATTAGTGTGCTACTAATCACTTTGTTGAAGATATTTATTCTTTAGGTGTGGTTGAATTGTGTGACGCCCCCGATTCAATCATACACTAATCATACACGCAAATGTGTACGATCAAGATCAGGGACTCACGGGAAGATATCACAACACAACTATACACACAAATTAAAATAAAACAAGCTTTATATTACAAGCCAGGGGCCTCGAGGGCTCAAATACATAAGCTCAAAAACAAATGAGTCAGCAAAAGCAACAATATCTGAGTACAGACATAAGTTAGACAAGTCTTGCCTTAAGAAGGCTAGCACAAACTGGGATACAGATCGAAAGAGGCGCAGGCCTCCTGTCTGGGATCCTCCTAAACTACTCCTGGTCGTCGTCAGCGGCCTGCACGTAGTAGTAGGCACCTCCGGTGTAGTAGGAGTCATCGTCAACGGTGGCGTCTTGCTCCTGGACTCCATCGTCTGGTCGCAACAATCGAATATAGAAAGAGGGGGAAAAGGGGGAGCAAAGCAACTGCGAGTACTCATCCAAAGTACTCGCAAGCAAGGAGCTACACTACATATGCATTGGTATCAATGAAAGGGGGTAGTATATGTGGACTGAACTACAGAAAGCCGGAATAAGAGGGGGATAGCTAGTCCTGTCGAAGACTATGCTTCTGACCGCCTCCATCTTGCAACATGTAGAAGAGAGTAGATGGTAAGTTCACCAAGTAGCATCGTGTAACATAATCCTACCCGGAGATCCTCTCCTCGTCGCCCTGTTAGAGAGCGATCACCTGGTTGTATCTGGCACTTGGAAGGGTGTGTTTTACTAAGTATCCGGTTCTAGTTGTCATAAGGTCAAGGTACAACTCCGGGTCGTCCTTTTACCGAGGGACACGGCTATTCGAATAGATCAACTTCCCTGCAGGGGTGCACCACATTTCCTAACACGCTTGATCCCCTTTGTCCGGACACACTTTTTGGGGTCATGCCCGACCTCGGAAGATCAACATGTCGCAACCCTACCTAGGCACAACAGAGAGGTTAGCACGCCGGTCTAAATCCTGTTGCGCAGGGGTCTGGTCCCATCGCCCATTGCACACCTGCACGTTGCAAACGCGGCCGTCGGCAGACCTAGCCTCCCTTATACAAGATCAGGCGTTCCAGTCCAACCCGGCACGCGCCGCTCAGTCGCCGACGTCAGGAAGGCTTCGGCTGATACCATGACGTCGAGTGCCCATAACTGTTCCCGCGTAGTTGGTTAGTGCGTATAGGCCAATGGCCAGACTCAGATCAAATACCCTGATCTCGTTAAGCGTGTTATTTTGAAATAACCACGAACGCCGACCAGGGCCAGGCCCACCTCTCTCCTAGGAGGTCTCAACCTGCCATGTTGCTCCGCCACAAAGATCCACTCAGAGGGCCGTCGGGACAAACGTCCTTTCGGACCCAATCTGTGAATCACTCGCGGGTACTCTACGAGCCGACCCAACTTTAGTCACCACAGGTATCATATAATATGTATAAGTATATACCCGTGATCACCTCCCGAGTGATCACGGCCCGATAGTATAACATGGCAGACAGACAAGAATGTAGGGCCACTGATGATAAACTAGCATCCTATACTAAGCATTTAGGATTGCAGGTAAGGTATCAATAACTAGAGCAACAATGACATGCTATGCATCAGGATAGGATTAACGGAAAGCAGTAACATGATACACTACTCTAATGCAAGTAGTAGAGAGAAGAATAGGCGATATCTGGTGATCAGGGGGGCTTGCCTGGTTGCTCTGGCAAGAAGGAGGGGTCATCTCTGATGTAGTTGAACACACGAACATCGACAACGGTCTCAGAGTCTATCGGAAAGGAGTAACGGAGGGGGAACACAATAATTAACAGAGCAATCAAAAGTAACGCAAAGCAAGACGCGACAATACGTTGTGCCAGGGTGACCTAACATAGGGATAGGCGATACCGACGAGGGGGGGGGGCATCCGGGAAAGTATTCCTGGTGTTTCGCGTTTTCGGGCAGATGAACCGAAGGGGGAAAGTTGCGTGTTCGCTATGGTAGGGATGTGTGGTGGACGAACATGCTGCATATCTAGATTCGTCTCGTCGTTCTAAGCAACTTTCATGTACAAAGTATTTTCATCCAAGCTGCGGATTATTTTTTATGATTTTTAAAGTCTAAATTGTTTTTCTGAAATTCTATAGTTAATTTAATTCGAAATCATATTAAATACTATATGCTACGGGTACACAGAAGTGTACCCAGGGATATGACTATTTAACTGACAGGTGGGCCCTGTTGACTGCCTAGCCAACAGTGAACAATCAACTTGTTGACTGGTTTGACTGGTCCAACTGACATGTGGGGGCCACATGTCATAGACTGCTAGTTAAACTATTTAACTAACTAGATTTATTTAGCAGTGGGACCCATATGTTAGTGGAACCTTTTGTTAAACAAAGTTTTAAATGGTTTTAGTTAATCTAATTAAGTAGTGGGGCCTACTGTCAGGGGCATGTTTTAAGTGAAGGGTTATTTGGGTGCTGGGGTCCACATGTTATTGTCTACTTAGTTAACATGTTTATTAAACAGTGGGAATTAGCAGGGATGACCCACTGGTCAATGACATAGGGGGTTGATTAGCATGGTAATTAAGCGCTAATCGCAGTTCCACGTCAACAGGGTAACGACGTTGAGGCAGAGCGCACCAGCGACGACCGTGCGCTCGCCTTCGGCGAACATTCTAGCGGTGGTCATCATGGATCGGACGAGGGCCTCGCCCCACACCCACTGGAGCTTCTAGCAGGAGCTGGGATGGTCGGAATCGACCACCACGTCGGCGTCGAGTGGCGGCAGAGGCACGGCCTCATCGGCAGGGCGTCTACGAGGCACGACGAAGAGAGGGGAGAGGCCAGGGGGAGCCGGAGGCTCACATCATTGCAGAGGAGGGCTCAGGGATGCCGGAGGAACCCTGCCGGCGAGGTCCGGCGGCTGGATGGGCCGGCAGGTGCGAGGCCGAGTAGAAGGCTTGGGGGACGCGGCGCGGGGACGACGTCCTCAGCATGGGGCGAGGAGGAGGAAGCCATGGCTCGTGAGGCGGTGGTGAGCTTCGGCGGGGCGTGGCGATGACCGCGGCAGCCGGTGGTGTTGCAGGCGCTGCGCGAGGAAGACGAAGAAGCTGTGGGGCGGAGGCGGCGGTCCTCGCGCACGGGCGCGCTCGCCGGGGCTATGGGGAGTACGTATCGCCGGACGCGGCTGGGACGATGAGGCGCCGGCGGGGGGGGGGGGGGGGAGAAGGGCTCCGGCGCGATGGTCGCGGGGGGAGGACAAAGGCGCGGCGGGGCGCGAGGTTCGGGCGCCTCCGAGCGGTGGCGGCGTCGAGCGCCCCGATCCAATTATGGATCGGGGGGAGGGGGAGGACGAGGTGGGGGGTGAGCGGCTGCGAGTGTGGGGGGGGGGTCGGGGGTTAGGGTTACGGGTGTGGGGGGTTAAGTGGTGGGGGTTGTGTCGGCCCGTTTGGGCGGCTGAGGCCAGTTGGGCCACTTGGCCCAGCGAGGGGGGGGGGTGTTTGTTTGTTTTTTTGTTCAGTTAATGTTTACTATTTCCTTTTATTTCTTCTTTTCTATTTCCTAATTTCCTTTTATTTGTTTTAGGTTTACAAGACATAAAGTCAGTACCTATTTTAGCATTAATAATTAGGCCACTGTCATATTAAGTGTAACATTTAAATAAATTATTCTAGAATTTTTATTATTTGATAAGCATTTAAATTATTGTTTCAACCACTATTTTTAATTAGTTTAGGGCATTTAAACACTTTGTAAAAGGTTGGTTCCACCACCAAAACTAGTTAGGGATTATTTACCACACGATGAACATTTTAGTTTTAATAGTTGAAAACTTTTATTGTTTGCTTGATTTTAAATTTGAATTCGAACCGGTTTCTAACTAACGCGAGATTATCAACGGTAACCAAGGTGACATGGCATCATTAGCAGGGAATTACTGTAGTCTAATTATCCGGGCGTCACAATTCTCCTCCACTATAAGAAATCTTGTCCCGAGATTTAAGAGGTAGAGTAAGGGGGAAAGATATGGCTACGAAGTTCTATCGGGTATTCTCGGTCTTGGTTGCTCTCTTCGAAGAGGTCGATCCATTACATTGATGTCTCCATTTCTTTGCTTCATGTCATGATGATGAATTCGGCATCCTTTCTTCGGAAACTCCATCGTATTTACGAAAGAATAAAGGGGAAGTATACTAGGAGAATGGAATGCTGCAAGGTTGACTATCTGGTAGCTAACATCGGGGAAGGTGGCGGAAAGTAACTCTCGAATAGATACTTAAGATCACATCAAGAGTAATGTAAGAAGGTACCATGAGAAGTTTCCAATGGCCAGGTAATCGTTCGATGGCCTAATCAGAAGGTGAAAGGGGTTCAGAGCAACGAGAATAAGTATTGCGTCTGATACCAGAATAGATCACTAGGCAGGTGGCCCATGAATTACATACAAAGTCAAGCGTGAGGAATAACATTTGACAACAGGGTGTATAGAAGAGTCAGATTTCGATCCTGTGGAACTGTGGGTTATGGGCCCACCATGTGGGTTAAAAGTAGGAAGGGGGATGACGTCTTGCAAGATCATGTAAGCAAGGCATGTCAGAGGATAGACTATCAATTATGTCGGAAACAACCATTGGTACCAAGGGCGAGGGACGAAGAGAACCATTTTCCCGCTCGTTGTACGAGGCAGACCAATAGGCAAAGTTCTCGTCCATCAGTGGTTACCGGAATGTTATCAACAATTGTAACATGGTCTTACTGACATAGTGGTACAACGATATGCTTACAAAAGTAGTGACTTATTACTGATTAGATCATATAAACCTCAACAAGGTTAAACAAAACAATGGAAAGGAAAAGGTGATTATCAGATTAAACAGAACAATGGAAAGAAAAATGTGTTTAAACACATATCCCAAGGGTATATCCTTCCCAAGCACAAGCAGAGCATGATATCCATGACATGATATGACGTAGAAAACCCTTTAGAAAAGGGGAGAGAGATATCATGCCATTACCCATACAACGGTGTTTTGGGTAATTAATAAAGAAATTTTAGCATTGTTGTCGGTGTCAAAACCGGCGGATCTCGGGTAGGGGGTCCTGAACTGTGTGTCTAGGCGGATGGTAACAGGAGACGGGGGACACGATGTTTTTACCCAGGTTCGGGCCCTCTCGATGGAGGTAAAACCCTACTCCTACTTGATTGATCTTGATGATATGAGTATTACAAGAGTTGATCTACCACGAGATCGAAGAGGCTAAACCCTAGAAGCTAGCCTATGGTATGATTGTTGTTCTTGGTCCTACGGACTAAACCCTCCGGTTTATATAGACACCGGAGGGGGCTAGGGTTACACAGAGTCGGTTACAAGGAAGGAGATCTACATATCCGTATTGCCAAGCTTGCCTTCCACGCCAAGGAGAGTCCCATCCGGACACGGGACAAAGTCTTCAATCTTGTATCTTCATAGTCCAACAGTCCGGCCAAAGGATATAATCCGGCTGTCAGGATACCCCCTAATCCAGGACTCCCTCAGTAGCCCCCGAACCAGGCTTCAATGACGATGAGTCCAGCGCGCAGATTGTCTTCAGTGTTGCAAGGCGGGTTCTTCTTCAAACTCTGAGTACCTGTTACATAGTGTCCGGCTTCTCGTAAATGTTGCGCTTCTTGGCTTCTGCGTCCAATAATGTCCATCTTCCACGTGTCAAGCGAATGTCAGGGGCCAGGGTGTTTTTACATTTACCACCCCATCTATGTGAATGAACTATCTATTAAAGAGAAGAGGATCCTCAGATCCAAATCACACCATCCTCCCTCAACGAGCATTCATCGGAGGAACTGCGTAAGGCGGTAGGGGAGATCAATAGCCCACCTACACAACCGAAGGATCCTAAACGGGTCCTCGACCCCGGCCTGAAAGAGGATCCAGACATATTCGTGGAGCTGATTGATAGGATTTTCCATCAGCTAAGCTGTGATGACACCATGGTGGCCATTATAGCCGACTACCCTGGGCTACTCCTAGCCTCGCAGGTAAATGAGACAGGAGTCCCAACCTTTGAAAAGGATTTCCTTTTATGCACTTCACCTACCGTATACAAACGGTGTTTTATAGGGAAGGCCCTCGGGATGCCATGCCGAGCCTGCGGCGACTCGCCAACAAGGGGTTTCAAAGCCGGACAGGCTAAAAAGGAAGGCGGTCCGGACGGAGACGTCGGCGCAGAGGTATGATGAAACACCTCACTCCGTGGTTGTCGTCTTTAAAAACATAATAACACCCGTGTTTCCTAGAAGGAAGAACGCTCACCGGAAAATATCCGGAGAGGTCTCCGATCACGCCTCTACCAGTCGGGCTCCAGGGCCGGACAGAGAGGTGGAAGCTAACACAAGGTACACGCTGGATGCTCCTTCTACAGAGGATGCGGATAAGATATCCGCTACGAATTCCAAAGTGGAGAGCGCCATGAATCACAGGCGTCGCCGAGCCATACTCTGTGACGCTTGTTTCTCCCAAGAGGCGTTTGATGCGTTCAACTCAGGAGATGCGTACATCCGTGCTGCTCAAAATGGTCTAGCCAGAGCCACGGACCAGTATGTAAAGGATGTACGGGTAAGAAAATTTGATGAATATATATATCAGTAGCCCCTGAGACTTGAAACAGTTGGCACAACTGATTTAAGGATAATTTATTGTGCAGGTTCTTACAGAGAAGAATACTCGACTGTCACAGGAGCTGGAGGAATGCAAGACCCAACTTCGGGCCGCCGTTGCCGCATTGAAGGAACCTGAAAAGTCCCCAACTGGTAACATTTGTTTCAAAGAATGATAGGTACCATATAGTGTGCGACATGGCTGCAGATCTAACAATAGATATTCCAGATGACTCCGGAGAGAATCCGGAGGACCAGCATGTCGTACGACAGCTAAATGCTAGTGAACGCGTGCTGACTAAGGTCATGCGGGAGAAAAAGAATCTCCAAGACGCCAATACCAAGCTGAGCATGGAACTAAAAGATGTTCGAGCCCAGCTTGCGGACTCCGTGAAGGAGAATAAGCGGCTTGGACGCAGCATTTTCAGTAAGTGCTTGAACGAACCCTTAAAAGAGTGCGGCGGAGAAGCCGGCTAACAGAGTTATGTGTGCAGGTATGCTGACGGGTTGTCCCGCGGAGGAGATGCCCGGGTCTGCGGGTGATCTTCTACCCGAGCTCTCACAACTGCATGAACAAGTTCGGTAGGTGATGCAAAGTATTGCCCAGGCCTTGTGGCCATCCGTCTCCTTGCTAGCAGGCATTGGAGAGCTTGCGGAGAAGCTCAAGGGAGCACGACGGCGCTTTCGATTATGGAAGATATCAGCCTGCCGTCAAGGTACCATGGAGGCCTGGGCCATGGTGAAGACGTGGTATACCAAGGTTGACCCAAACCACATGGCCGAGGTCAGACCTATGGGGTCCGATGGGAAAGAGATCCACGTTAGCTTAGTGTATGGGCAACTAGAATTAGCCACAAAGTATTCCCAACAGGATTGTAGGCTAGACAGCCTGTTGGATGGTATAGAAGAGGAATTTAGTCAGTCTACATGACTATGTAACTAAAGTGACATGTATAATGCCTTCTAGCCGGATTGTAAATCATTTGTCATGGTGGACCTTTTCGCTTCGACATCGGGACCCGATAGTCCGGAGTGTATCCGAATACCCGCTCAGTTATATAAGAACCGGGGTATGCGTGGAAACTAGGCGTAGGGGTCATTAGTGCTTGAACAGACAAGTACCCAACTAGTTATGTTATATTACATGGGTAGTAAGAAACATCTTCCAGGGAGAATAGTTCCGTTAAGGGTTCCTTTCCCTGGGTGCGCATGCCCTAAAGTGCATGTCCGGACTGCGAGAGGAGACGCAGGCAAAAACATCTGGGGGCACATATGGAAAATATATAAAAATCATCTTTTGTTCACCGACAGAATATTCCCTTAAGAACGCTAGCCTTCGGCTTCACCCAGTCTGAGGTACACATCCGGCTGACCCGGCAGTAACAATCGCAGAGGTGCTCCCCTTATGCCCTAGCCGAATTAACGGGAACGTAGGGCATAAATACAATAGCCAGGCAACCCAGATTGGCCAAAACTTAAGTCATATAGATGCATATAATGGCGAAGAAAAGGTACATATAGAAGAATAACACATGTGAGGGGCATGAAGCCCAGCTAAATAATTAAGCTTCTGTGTAAGAAGCCCCTGGGTATAATGAGCGCGGTTAGCGCGTCAATAGTGTGCAAGCAAGGCACAAGTTGGCCCTTGAAGGCCTTGATAAAGAATAAAAGAAAGAAAGAGAGAAAAGACAGATAATGTATATGCAAAAAATGGACAGAGGAAGGAGACGAACATAGAGTTCCACATTAGGCGTAAATCTTCGGAGCCTGGCTGCGTTCCATGGGTTCGGCTCAAGTCGATTATTCGATGCATCCCGCAGACAGTACGCTCCACCGGTCAGAACTTGGTCAATAATGAAGGGACCTTCCCATTTGGGTTCGGGCTTGGTCTTTTTCTTCTCCGGCAGGCGTGGAACTAGCTCACCAACGTTATAAGTTTTGGCCCATACTTCCCTGCTTTGGTATCTTCGAGCCTGTTGCTGATAGAATGCGGAACGGGCTTTTGCAACGTCGCGCTCCTCCTCCAGGGTGTCCAGACTGTCCTGCCGATCGAGCTCGACTTCTCTTTCTTCGTACATGCACAGTCGAGGTGAGTCATGAATTATGTCGCAGGGCAGAACCGCGTCTACGCCGTACACCATAAAGAAGGGTGTGTATCCGGTAGTACGATTCGGCGTGGTCCGCAGCCCCCAGAGTACGGAGTCAAGCTCCTCTACCCAGTGCGTGTTAGACTCCTTTAAGGACCGCACTAATCTGGGTTTGATGCCGCTCATGATAAGACCATTTGCTCGCTCCACTTGGCCGTTAGTTTGTGGGTGATAGACAGAAGCATAATCGAGCTTGATGCCCATGTTGCTGCACCAGAGTTTACCTCGTCGTCCGTGAAGTTCGTGCCGTTGTCAGTGATGATGCTGTGGGGGATGCCATAACGGTCTACAACCCCGGATATGAAGTCTATCACCGGTCCGGATTTGGCCGTTTTAACAGGTTTGGCTTCTATCCATTTGGTGAATTTATCCACCATGACCAGTAAGTATTTTTTCTTATGGGTTCCCCCTTTAAGGGGTCCAACCATGTCAAGCCCTAGACCGCGAAGGGCCAGGTAATGGGGATTGTTTGGAGGGCGGTGGGTGGCATGTGGCTTTGGTTTGCAAAAAGCTGGCAATCGATGCAGCGTTGGACCAAGTCCAGTGCATCTACTCGGGCCGCCGGCCAATAAAAACCTATACGAAAGGCCTTGCTTATAAGGGCCCGGGCTGCGACGTGGTGGCCGCCGAGTCCGGCGTGAATTTCTGCCAAAAGCTTCCGCCCTTCCTCTTCAGAGATGCACCTTTGAAGGACTCCGGTAGTGCTTTTTTTATACAACTCTCCCTCATGGACCCTATAGGCTTTAGATCGCCGCACTTTGCAGCGTGCCTCATTTTGGTCCTTGGGAAGTTCCTGCCTAGTTAGGTAGGCCAGGAAAGATTCTGTCCACGGGGCGATGATGGCCATTATTACGTGGGCTGATGGTGTTATTTTGGTGGCAGAGCCTCCGATTATGTTAGAGTGTTCGGTATCGGGCATTTTGGCCGGGTCCGGACTATTGTTACCGGTGTCCCCTTCCCATACCACGGATGGCTTAAACAACCTCTCCAAAAAGATGTTGGGGGGGGGGGGGACCGCATCGCGTTTTGCGCCGACGCGGGCGAGGATATCCGCCGCCTGATTGTTTTCCCGAGCCACATGGTGAAATTCGAGCCCCTCGAACCGAGCTGACATCTTTAGGACGGAGTTGTGATAGGCTGCCATCTTTGGATCCTTGGCATCGAAGTCTCCATTTATTTGGGATATTGCGAGGTTCGAATCCCCATGCACCTCCAGGCGTTGAATGACCATGGAAACTGCCATCCGAAGACCATGTAACAGGGCTTCGTATTCAGCTACGTTGTTGGAGTCTATATACAGTATATGTAGTACGTATTGAACTGTATCTCCGGTTGGGGACGTTAGGACGACGCCAGCCCCCAGACCAGCCAGCATTTTGGAGTCGTCGAAGTGCATGATCCAATTGGAGTATGCGCCGTAATCTTTAGGGAGTTCGGCTTCCGTCCATTCGGTGACAAAGTCGACCAATACTTGCAATTTAATGGCTCGCTGGGGTTTGTATGTTATGTCGAATGGGAGGAGCTCAATGGCCCATTTGGCAGTCTAGCCCATGGCGTCGCGGTTGTTTATAATATCATTAAGTGGCACTTCCGAGGCTATTGTAATTGAACACTCTTGAAAGTAGTTTCGTAGCTTCCGGGATGCCATGAATACCGCATAGGCTATGTTTTGATAATGTGGGTACCGTGATTTGCATGGAGTGAGGACAGTGCATACATAATATGCCGACTTTTGAAGGGGGAATTTATGTCCATCCATTTCTCGTTCGACGACGAGCACTGCGCTTACAACCTGATGAGTTGCCGCAATGTACAACAACATTGGTTTGCCGATGTTTGGCGCGGCCAGGATTGGGTTGGTTGCTTGTATGGCTTTTATTTCTTCCAATCCAGCTGTGGCAGCATCCGTCCACTTGAAGTGTTCGGTGTGCCGAAGGAGGCGATAAAGGGGTAATGCCTTTTCTCCTAAGCGGGAGATAAAGCGGCTTAGAGCCGCCACACATCCGGTTAATTTCTGGATTTGTTTGAGACCCGTTGGGATAGCCAACTGTGACAGAGCTCGGATTTTGGCCGGATTTGCTTCAATTCCTCTACTGGAGACAATGAAGCCCAGGAGCTTTCTGGCTGGTACACCGAAAATGCATTTTCCGGATTGAGCTTGATGTCGTATGTTCGAAGGTTGTCGAATGTGAGCCTCAAGTCGTCTATTAGAGAGTCGACGTGTTTGGTTTTGACGACCACATCATCTACGTATGCCTCTTCTATTTTGCCGATCTGTTTCTCCAGACATGTCTGAATCATGCGCTGATATGTTGCACCGGCGTTTTTGAGCCCAAAAGGCATTGTGTTGAAACAGAAGGGGCCGTATGGTGTGATAAATGCCATTGCGGCTTGGTCGGGCTCCGCCATCTTGATTTGGTGGTAGCCGGAGTATGCGTCGAGGAAACACAATGAATCATGTCCTGCGGTAGCATCGATAATTTGATCGATGCGGGGGAGGGGGAAGGGATTCTTTGGGCAAGCCTTGTTGAGGTCCTTGAAATCGACACATAGGCGCCATGATTTTTCCTTCTTTGGTACCATCACCAGGTTTGCTAGCCAGTCCGGGTGTTTTATTTCTCTATGAATCCGGCCTCCAATAACTTGGCTAGTTCCTCTCCCATAGCTTGTCTCTTAGGTTCAGAGAAACGCCGAAGAGTCTGTGTCGGTGTCAAACCCGGCGGATCTCGGGTAGGGGGTCCCGAACTGTGCGTCTAGGCGGATGGTAACAGGAGATGGGGACACGATGTTTTTACCCAGGTTCGGGCCCTCTTAATGGAGGTAAAACCCTACTGCTACTTGATTGATCTTGATGATATGAGTATTACAAGAGTTGATCTACCACGAGATCGAAGAGGCTAAACCCAAGAAGCTAGCCTATGGTATGATTGTTGTTCTTGGTCCTACGGACTAAACCCTCCGGTTTATATAGACACCGGAGGGGCCTAGGGTTACACAGAGTCGGTTACAAGGAAGGAGATCTACATATCCGTATTGCCAAGCTTGCCTTCCACGCCAAGGAGAGTCCCATCCGGACACGGGACGAAGTCTTCAATCTTGTATCTTCATAGTCCAACAGTCCGGCCAATGGATATAATCCGGCTGTCCGGATACCCCCTAATCCAGGACTCCCTCAGTAGCCCCCGAACTAGGCTTCAATGACGATGAGTCCGGCGCGCAGATTGTCTTCAGTGTTGCAAGGCAGGTTCTTCTTCAAACTCTGAGTACCTGTTACATAGTGTCCGACTTCTCATAAATGTTACGCTTCTTGGCTTCTGCGTCCAATAATGGCCATCTTCCACGTGTCAAGCGAATGTCAGGAGCTAGGGTGTTTTTACATTTACCACCCCATCTATGTGAATGAACTGTCTATTAAAGAGAAGAGGATCCTCAGATCCAAATCACACCATCCTCCCTCAGCGAGCATTCATCGGAGGAACTGCGTAAGGTGGTAGGGGAGATCAATAGCCCACCTCCACAACCGGAGGATCCTGAACGGGTCCTCGACCCCGGCCTGAAAGAGGATCCAGACATATTCGTGGAGCTGATTGATAGGATTTTCTATCAGCTAAGCTGTGATGACGCCATGGTGGCCATTATAGCCGACTATCCTGGGCTACTCCTAGCCTCGCAGGTAAATGAGACCGGAGTCCCAACCTTTGAAAAGGATTTCCTTTTATGCACTTCACCTACCGTATACAAACGGTGTTTTATAGGGAAGGCCCTCGGGATGCCATGCCGAGCCCACGGCGACTCGCCAACAAGGGGTTTCAAAGCCGGACAGGCTAAAAAGGAAGGCGGTCCGGACGGAGACGCCGGCGCAGAGGTATGATGCAACACCTCACTCCGTGGTTTTCGTCTTTAAAAACATAATAACACCCGTGTTTCCTAGAAGGAAGAACACTCGCCGGAAAATATCCAGAGAGGTCTCCAATCACGCCTCTACCAGTCGGGCTCCAGGGCCGGACACACAGGCGGAAGCTAACACGAGGTACACGCTGGATGCTCCTTCTACAGAGGATGTGGATAAGATATCCGCTACGAATTCCGAAGTGGAGAGCGCCATGAATCACAGGCGTCGCCGAGCCGTACTCCGTGATGCTTGTTTCTCCCAAGAGGCGTTTGATGCGTTCAACTCAGGAGATGCGTACATCCGTGCTGCTCAAAATGGTCTAGCCAGAGCCAAGGACCAGTATGTAAAGGATGTACGGGTAAGAAAAATTGATGAGTATATATATCAGTAGCCCCTGAGACTTGAAACAGTTGGCACAACTGATTTAAGGATAATTTATTGTGCAGGTTCTTACAGAGAAGAATACTCGACTGTCACAGGAGCTGGAGGAATGCAAGACCCAACTTCAGGCCGCCGTTGCCGCATTGAAGGAACCTGAAAAGTCCCCAGCTGGTAACATTTGTTTCAAAGAATGATAGGTACCATATAGTGTGCGGCATGGCTGCAGATCTAACAATTGATATTGCAGATGACTCCGGAGAGAATCTGGAGGACCAGCATGTCGTATGACAGCTAAAGGCTGGCGAATGCGTGCTGACTAAGGTCATGCGGGAGAAAAAGAATCTCCAAGACGCCAATACCAAGCTGAGCATGGAACTGAAAGATGTTCGAGCCCAGCTTGCGGACTCCGTGAAGGAGAATAAGCGGCTTTGATGCAGCATTTTCAGTAAGTGCTTGAACGAACCCTTAAAAGAGTGCGGCGGAGAAGCCGGCTAACAGAATTATGTGTGCAGGTATGCTGACGAGTCGTCCCGCGGAGGAGATGCCCGGGTCTGCGGGTGATCTTCTACCCGAGCTCTCACAACTTCACGAACAAGTTCGGCAGGTCATGCAAAGTATTGCCCAGGCCTTGTGGCCATCCGTCTCCTTGCTAGCAGGCATTGGAGAGCTTGCGGAGAAGCTCAAGGGAGCACGACGACGCTTCCGATTATGGAAGATATCGGCCTGCCGTCAAGGTGCCAGGGAGGCCTGGGCCATGGTGAAGACGTGGTATACCAAGGCTGACCCAAACCACATGGCCGAGGTCGGACCTATGGGGCCCGATGGGAAAGAGATCCACGTTAGCTTAGTGTATGGGCCAGTAGAATTAGCCACAAAGTATTCCCAACAGGATTGTAGGCTAGACAGCCTGTTGGATGGTATAGAAGAGGAATTTAGTCAGTCTACACGACTATGTAATTAAAGTGACATGTATAGTGCCTTCTAGCCGGATTGTAAATCATTTGTCATGGCGGACCTTTTCGCTTCGACCTCGGGACCTGATAGTCCGGAGTGTATCCGAATACCCGCTAGTTATATAAGAACCGGGGTATGCGTGGAAACCAGGCATAGGGGTCATTAGTGCTTGAACAGACAAGTACCCAACTAGTTATGTTATATTACATGGGTAGTAAGAAACATCTTCCAGGGAGAATAGTTCCGTTAAGGGTTCCTTTCCCTGGGTGCGCATGCCCTAAAGTGCATGTCGGGACTGCGAGAGGAGACGCAGGCAAAAACATCTGGGGGCACATATGGAAAAAATATAAAAATCATCTTTTGTTCACCGACCGAATATTCCTTTAAGAACGCTAGCTTTCGGCTTCACCCAGTCTGAGGTACACATCCGGCTGACCCGGCAGTAACAATCGTAGAGGTGCTCCCCTTATGCCCTAGCCGAATTAACGGGAACATAGGGCATAAATACAAGAGCCAGGCAACCCAGATTGGCCAAAACTTAAGTCATATCGATGCATATAATGGCGAAGAAAAGGTACATGCGGAAGAATAACACATGTGCGGCGCATGAATCCCAGCTAAATAATTAAGCTTCTGTGTAAGAAGCCCCCAGGTATAATGAGCGCGGTTAGCGCGTCAATAGTGTGCAAGCAAGGCACAAGTTGGCCCTTGAAGGCCTTGATAAAGAATAAAAGAAAGAAAGTGAGAAAAGACAGATAATGTATATGCAAAGAATGGACAGAGGAAGGAGACGAACATAGAGTCCGGCACTAGGCGTAGAATCTTTGGAGCCTGGCTGCGTTCCATGGGTTCGGCTCAAGTCGATTATTCGATGCATCCCATAGACGGTACGCTCCACCGGTCAGAACTGGGTCAATAATGAAGGGACCTTCCCATTTGGGCTCGGGCTTGGTCTTTTTCTTCTCCGGCAGGCGTAGAACTAGCTCACAAACGTTATAAGTTTTGGCCCGTACTTCTCTGCTTTGGTATCTTCGAGCCTGTTGCTGATAGAATGCGGAACGGGCTTTTGCAACGTCGCGCTCCTCCTCCAGGGTGTCCAGATTGTCCTGCCGATCGAGCTCGACTTCTCTTTCTTCGTACATGCGCACTCGAGGTGAGTCATGAATTATGTCGCAGGGCAGAACCGCCTCTATGCCGTACACCATAAAGAAGGGTGTGTATCCGGTAGTACGATTCGGCGTGATCCGCAGCCCCCAGAGTTCAGAGTCAAGCTCCTCTACCCAGTGCATGTTAGACTCCTTTAAGGACCGCACTAATCTGGGTTTGATGCCGCTCATGATAAGACCATTTGCTCGCTCAACTGGGCCGTTAGTTTGTGGGTGATAGATAGAAGCATAATCGAGCTTGATGCCCATGTTGCTGCACCAGAGTTTACCTTGTTGGCCGTGAAGTTCATGCCGTTGTCAGTGATGATGCTCCGGGGGACTCCATAACGGTGTACAACCCTGGATATGAAGTCTATCACCGGTCCAGATTTGGCCGTTTTAACAGGTTTGGCTTCTATCCATTTGGTGAATTTATCCACCATGACCAGTAAGTATTTTTTCTTATGGGTTCCCCCTTTAAGGGGTCCAACCATGTCAAGCCCTAGACCGCGAAGGGCCAGGTAATGGGGATTGTTTGGAGGGAGGTGGGTGGCATGTGGCTTTGGTTTGCAAAAAGCTGGCAACCGACGCAGCGTTGGACCAAGTCCAGTGCATCTACCCGGGCCGCCGGCCAATAAAAACCTATACTGAAGGCCTTGCTTATAAGGGCTCGGGCTCCGGCGTGGTGGCCGCCGAGTCCGGCGTGAATTTCTACCAAAAGCTTCCGCCCTTCCTCTTCAGAGATGCACCTTTGAAGGACTCCGGTAGTGCTTTTTTATACAGCTCTCCCTCATGGACCCTATAGGCTTTAGATCGCCGCACTTTGCAGCGTGCCTCATTTTGGTCCTCGGGAAGTTCCTGCCTAGTTAGGTAGGCCAGGAAAGGTTCTGTCCACGGGGCGATGATGGCCATTATTACATGGGCTGATGGTGTTATTTTGGTGGCAGAGCCTCCGATTATGTTAGAGTGTTCGGTATCGGGCATTTTGGCCGGGTCCGGACTATTGTTACCGGTGTCCCCTTCCCATACCACGGATGGCTTAAACAACCTCTCCAAAAAGATGTTGGGGGGGGGGGACCGCATCGCGTTTTGCGCTGACGCGGGCGAGGATATCCGCCGTCTGATTGTTTTCCCGAGCCACATGGTGAAATTCGAGCCCCTCGATCCGAGCTAACATCTTTAGGATGGCGTTGCGATAGGCTGCCATCTTCGAATCCTTGGCATTGAAGTCTCCATTTATTTGGGATATTGCAAGGTTCTATTCCCCATGCACCTCCAGGCGTTGAATGCCCATGGAAACTGCCATCCGAAGACCATTTAACAGGGCTTCGTATTCAGCTGCGTTGTTGGAGTCTATATACAGTATCTGTAGTATGTATTGAACTATATCTCCGGTTGGGGACGTTAGGACGACGCCAGCCCCTAGACCAGCCAGCATTTTGGAGTCGTCGAAGTGCATGATCCAATTAGAGTATGCGTCGTACTCTTTAGGGAGTTCGACATCCGTCCATTCGGCGACAAAGTCGGCCAATACTTGCAGTTTAATAGCTCGCTGGGGTTTGTATGTTATGTCAAATGGGAGGAGCTCAATGGCCCATTTGGCAGTCCGGCCCATGGCGTCGCAGTTGTTTATAATATCATTGAGTGGCACCTCCGAGGCTACTGTAATCGAACACTCTTGAAAGTAGTGTCGCAGTTTCCGGGATGCCATGAATACCGCATAGGCTATGTTTTGATAATGTGGGTACCGTGATTTGCAAGGAGTGAGGACAGTGCATACATAATATGCCGGCTTTTGAAGGGGGAATTTATGTCCATCCGTTTCTCGTTCGACGACGAGCGCTGCGCTTACAACCTGATGAGTTGCCGCAATGTACAACAGCATTGGTTCGCCGATGTTTGGCGCGGCCAAGATTGGGTTGGTTGCCAGTATGGCTTTTATTTCTTCCAATCCAGCTGTGGCAGCATCCGTCCACTTGAAGTGTTCGGTGTGCCGAAGGAGGCGATAAAGGGGTAATGCCTTTTCTCCTAAGCGGGAGATAAAGCGGCTTAGAGCCGCCACACATCCGGTTAATTTCTGGATTTGTTTGAGGCCCGTTGGGATAGCCAACTGTGACAGAGCTCGGATTTTGGCCGGATTTGCTTCAATTCCTCTACTGGAGACAATGAAGCCCAGGAGCTTTCCGGCTGGTACACCGAAATTGCATTTTCTGGATTGAGCTTGATGTCGTATGTTCGGAGGTTGTCGAATGTGAGCCTCAAGTCGTCTATTAGAGAGTCGACGTGTTTGGTTTTTACGACCACATCATCTACGTATGCCTCTTCTATTTTGCCGATCTATTTCTCCAGACATGTCTGAATCATGCGCTGATATGTTGCACCGGCGTTTTTGAGCCCAAAAGGCATTGTGTTGAAACAGAAGGGGCCGTATGGTGTGATAAATGCCGTTGCGGCTTGGTCGGGCTCCGCCATCTTGATTTGGTGGTAGCCGGAGTATGCGTCGAGGAAACACAATGAATCGTGTACTGCGGTAGAATTTTAATTGTGTCGAGGAAACACAATGAATCATGTACTGCGGTAGAAAATTTCATCGATGCGGGGGAGGGGGAAGGGATCCTTTGGGCAAGCCTTGTTGAGGTCCTTGAAATTGACACATAGGCGCCAGGATTTGTCCTTCTTTGGTACCATCACCAGGTTTGCTAGCCAGTCCGGGTGTTTTATTTCTCTAATGAATCCGGCCTCCAATAACTTGGCTAGTTCGTCTCCCATAGCTTGTCTCTTAGGTCCAGAGAAACGCCGAAGAGTCTGTGTCGGTGTCAAAACCGACGGATCTC
This sequence comes from Triticum urartu, assembly GCF_056163025.1. Classification (NCBI taxonomy): domain Eukaryota; kingdom Viridiplantae; phylum Streptophyta; class Magnoliopsida; order Poales; family Poaceae; genus Triticum; species Triticum urartu. Next base: position 150,066,612 of record NC_141878.1, read on the forward strand.
GGGTAGGGGGTCCCGAACTGTGCGTCTAAGGTGGATGGTATAGGAGGCAAGGGACACGATGTTTTACCCAGGTACGGGCCCTCTTAATGGAGGTAAAACCCTACGTCCTGCTTGATTTATTCTTGATAATATGAGTAGTACAAGAGTTGATCTACCACGAGATCAGAGAGGCTAAACCCTAGAAGCTAGCCTATGGTATGATTGTATGTTGTCCTACGGACTAAAACCCTCCGGTTTATATAGACACCAAAGGGGGCTAGGGTTACACAAGGTCGGTTACAAAGGAGGAGATATACATATCCGTATTGCCTAGCTTGCCTTCCACGCCAAGTAGAGCCCCATCCGGACACGGGACGAAGTCTTCAATCTTGTATCTTCATAGTCCAACAGTTCGGCCAAAGGATATAATCCGGCTGTCCGGATACCCCCTAATCCAGGACTCCCTCAGTAGCCCCCGAACCAGGCTTCAATGACGATGAGTCCGGCGGGTAGTGTTGTCTTCGGCATTGCAAGGCGGGTTCTTCTCCATATTTTGAATGTTCGTAAAGCAGTGTCCGGTCCCATAAATGTTTGGACCTCCTGGCTTCTGCGCCCACTAAGGGCCATCTCCCACGCGTCGAATGAATACGAGGCGCCAGGGCATTTTTACATTCGCCCCCCTAGCCAGATAAATAAATTGTCTATTAAAAGGATGGGGATTCTCAGATCCGATCCATACCATCCTCCCCCAGCGAGAATCCATCAGAGCGCGCTTCTGAAAGATCCATTCCAGCATGGCCGACCTCCGCAGCTCCTCCTCCCACCCCGTAGCCCTATGCCCGATGATCGGGAGAGGTGTTCAGTCCCACACAATCGATTAATCGAACTGCAGACTAAGGGATTTCTCCCTCCAGCATACATGGTGCCCATTCGAGCCGCGCTTGCCACCTACAGTGGTAGGGAGCAAGCGGAGAGCTTCCCCAGCCCCTCTACGGGGGAGCGGGTCTGCCTTGTTCCTTATTTATTAAGGGGACTCAGATTTCCAATTCATCCGTTCCTTCGCGGGCTCCTGGAGTTCTACGGCCTCCAATTACATAATTTCACCCCTGCCTCCATTTTACACATCGCCGGCTATGTTGCTCTCTGCGAGTTGTTCCTGGGCCGCGAGGCTCATTTCGAGCTGTGGAAAAGGCTATTTTGCCTCGTCCCTCGCACACAGAGGGGGTCACTTTATCAAGTGGGCGGAGCCGAAATATGGCGCATCACCGGAACCGGATACCTGTCTGGTACCCCGAAGAAGTCGTCCGAAGACTGGCCTTCGGAATGGTTTTATATGGAGGACGTTCCCCTTCCGGACCCTGTTCGACGGGGTCTTCCTGAGTTCAGCAATGCTCCTCTGAAGAAACACCGAAGTTGGCGCCCACGGAGCCCCCAGGAGGAAGACAACGGAGAAGTCCTTTACCTGATGAACCGGATTAAAGCACTGGCTCAATCAGGATTGACAGTAATTGAAGCTATGTCAATATGCATAATGCGGGGAGTGCAACCACTTCAATATCGAGGGGACCCCTTGTGGTATTTTAACGGGGCGGATGACGCCACCCGTTGCGGGCGTAAGGGTACGGACAATGCTACCGCTTTAGCAAAAATTCTATCCGAATTGGTCAAGGGAGAGGAAGAGGAGTTCATCCGCATTAAGCCACGAGATGGATTCTCCATGTACAATCCTCCAAGCTGGGTGAGTTATATCTCCTTACTCCCATTCTTCTCGCATTCTTTGTCGTAGGTATTCACCTTGCCATTTTGCGGCACGAACTGCGAAAAGCCATAAAGGAGGTCAGCAGCCCCTCCCCACAACCAGAGGACCTTGACCGGGCCCTCGACTCCGGACTCGAAGAAGATCCAGACATATTCGTGGAGCTGATAGACCGACAGTTCTATCAGTTAAGCTGCGATGATGCCATGGTGGCCATTACGGCCAACTATCCCGGAATGCTTCCTGCATCGCATGTAAGAAAAACCAAAAATCCCAACTCCAAAAACTAGGATCCCCTTTTAGACACTTCACCTATCATATACATATGGTGTTTTTACAGGGAAGGCATTCCGGATGCCCTGCCGAACCCGCAACAACTCGCCAACAAGAGGCACCGAGGCCGGGCAGGCCAAAAAGGAAGGCGGTCAGGACGGAGACGCCGGCGCAAAGGTATAACAGAAACCCCGCTCTGTGGTTGTCGTCTTTCTCGAAATGTAATGACGCCCTTGTTTCTTTAACAGAAAAAATGCTCGCCGGAATATGTTCGGCGATGCTGCCGATCACGCTTCCACCAGTCGGGCTCCAGGGCCGGACATAGAGGCGGAAGCCGATATGGGGCGGACGCCAGATAATCCCCCTACCGAGGATGCAGATAGATTATCTGCTACAAATACAGAAGTGGAGAGTGCCATGAATCATAGGCGTCGCCGGGCCGTACTCCGTGACGCTTGCTTCTCACCAGAGGCATTTGATGCCTTCAATTCTGGAGAGGCGTACCTCCGTGATGCTCAAGATGGTCTAGCCAGAGCCACGGACCAGTATGTAAAGGATGTACGACTAAACTAAATCTAACGATTGTATGTATCAGTATCCCCTGAGACTTGAAACAGTTAGCAGAACTGATTTAAGGATCATCTTATTGTGCAGGTTCTTACAGAGAAGAATACTCGACTGGCACAGGAGCTGGAGGAATGCAAGACCCAACCGCGGGCCGCTGTTGCCGCATGGAAGGAACCTAAAAAGCCCCCCACCGGTAACATTTTTTTTAAAGAATGATGGTTACCATATAGCATGCGGCGTGGCTGCAAATCTAACAAGAGATGTTGCAGATGAATCCGGAGAAAATCCGTAGGACTGGTATGTCGTGCGACAGCTAAAGGCTGGCGAACGCGTGCTGACTGAGGTCAGGTGGGAGAAAAACAATCTCCAAGATGCCAATACCAAGCTGAGCGTGGAACTGAAAGATGTTCGAGCCCAGGTTACAGACTCCGAGAAGGAGAATAAGAGGCTTCGACGCGGCATTTTCAGTAAGTGCTTGAACGAACCCTTTTGAAGGAGTTCGGCGAAGAAGCCGGCTAACAGCCTTATGTCTGCAGGTATGCTGATGGGTCATCCCACGGAGGAAATGCCCGGGTCTGTGGGTGATCTTCTATTCGAGCTCTCACAACTGCACGAACAAGTTCGGCAGGTGATGCAAGGTGTTGCCCAGGCCTTGTGGCCATCCGTCTCCCAGCCAGAAGGCATTGTAGAGCTTACGGAGAAGCTCAAGGGAGCGCGGCGGCGCTTCCGATTATGGAAGATATCGGCCTGCCGTCAAGGTGCCAGGGAAGCCTGGGCCATGGTGAAGACGCGGTATACCAAGGCTGACCCAAATCACATGGCCGAGGTCGGACCTGTGGGGCCCGACGGAAAAGAGATCCCCGTTAGCTTAGTTTATGGGCAAGTAGAATTAGCCGCAAAGTATTCATAACAGGATTGTAGGCTAGACTACCTGTTGGACAGTATAGAAGAGGAATTTAGTCAGTCGGCATGACTATGTAATTAAAGTGACATGTATAATGCGTTCTAGCCGGATTGTAGATCATTTGTCATGGCGGACCTTTTTGCTTCAACCTCGAGACCCGATAGTCCGGAGTGTATCTGAATACCCGCTCAGTTATATAAGAACCAGGGTATGCGTGGAGACCAGGCGTAGGGGTCATTAGTGTTTGAACAAACAAGTGCCCAACTAGTTATGTTATATTACATGGGTAGTAAGAAACATCTTCCAGGGAGAATAGTTCCGTTAAGGGTTCCTTTCCCTGGGTACGAATGCCCTAAAGTGCATGTCCGGACTACGAGAGGAAACGCAGGAAAAAACATCTGGGGGCACATATGGAAAATAAATAAAAATCATCTTTTGTTCACCGATCGAATATTCCCTTAAGAACGGTAGCTTTTGGCTTCACCCAGTCTGAGGTACACATCCGGCTGACCCGATAGTAACAATCGCAGAGGTTCTCCCCTTATGCCCTAGCCGAATTAACGGGAACATAGGGCATAAATACAAGAGCCAGACAACCCAGCTTGGCCAAAACTTAAGTCATATCAATGCATATAATGGCGAAAAAAGGTACATGTGGAAGTATAACAAATGTGTGGGGCATGGGGCCCGGATAAATAATTGAGCTTCTGTGAAAGAAGCCCCCAGGTATGATGAGCGTGGCTAGCACATCCATAATGTGCATGCGAGGCACAAGTTGGCCCTTGAAGGCCTAGAGAAAGAATAAAAGAGAGAAAGAAAGAAAAACAAGACAGATAATGTATATGCATAAAAATGGACAGAGGAAGGAGACGAACATAGAGTCCGGCGCTAGGCGTAGAATCTTCAGAGCCTGGCTGCGTTCCATGGGTTCGGCTCGAGTCGATTATTCGATGCATCCCGCAGACGGTACGCTCCACCGGTCGGAACTTGTTCAGTAATGAAGGGTCCTTCCCATTTGGGCTCGAGCTTGGACTTTTTCTTCTCCGGCAGGCGTAGAACTAACTCGCCAACGTTATAAGTTTTGGCCCGTACTTCTCTGCTTTGGTATCTGTGAGCCTGTTGCTGATAAAATGCGGAACATGCTTTTGCCACGTCGCGCTCCTCCTCCAGGGTGTCCATACTGTCCTGCCGATCGAGCTCGACTTCTCTTTCTTCGTACATGTGCACTCGAGGTGAGTCATGAATTATGTCGCAGGGCAGAACCGCCTCTGCGCCGTACACCATAAAGAAGGGTGTGTATCCGGTAGTACGATTCGGCGTGGTCCGCAGCCCCCAGAGTACGGAGTCAAGCTCCTCTACCCAGTGCGTGTTAGACTCCTTTAAGGACCGCACTAATCTGGGTTTGATGACGCTCATGATAAGAACTTTTGCTCGCTCAACTTGGCCGTTAGTTTGTGGGTGATAGACGGAAGCATAATCGAGCTTGATGCCCATTTTGCTGGACCAGAGTTTCACCTCATCGACCGTGAAGTTCGTGCCGTTGTCAGTGATGATGCTGTGGGGGACGCCATAACGGTGTACGGCCCTGGATATGAAGTCTATCACCGGTCCGGATTCGACTGTTTTAACAGGTTTGGCTTCTATCCATTTGGTGAATTTATCCACCATGACCAGTAAGTATTTTTTCTTGTGGGTTCCCCCTTTAAGGGGTCCAACCATGTCAAGCCCCCAGACCACGATGGGCCACGTAATGGGGATTGTTTGGAGGGCGGTGGGTGGCATGTGGCTTTGATTTGCAAAAAGCTGGCAACCGGCGCAGCGTTGGACCAAGTCCTGTGCGTCTGCCTGGGCCGTCGGCCAATAGAATCCTGTACGGAAGGCCTTGCTTACAAGAGCCCGGGCTGTGGCGTGGTGGCCGCCGAGTCCGGAGTGAATTTATGCCAAAAGTTTCCGACCTTCCTCTTCGGAGATGCACCTTTGAAGGACTCCGGTAGTGCTTTTTTTATACAGTTCTCCCTCATGGACCCTGTAGGCCTTAGATCGCCGCACTATGCAGCGTGATTCATTTTGGTCCTCCGGAAGTTCCTGCCAAGTTAGGTAGGCTAGGAATGGTTTTGTCCACGGGGCTATGATGGCCATTATTACGTGGGCTAAAGGTGTTGTTTCGGTGGCAGAGCCTCCAATTATGTCAGAGTGTTCGGTATCGAGTGTTGTGGCCGGGTCCGGACTAATATTGCCGGTGCCCCCCTCCCATACCACAGATGGCTTAAACAACCTCTCTAAAAAGATGTTGGGGGGGGGGACCGCATTGCGTTTTGCGCCGATGCGGGCGAGGATATCCGCCGCCTGATTGTTTTCCCAAGCCACATGGTGAAATTCGAGCCCCTCGAACCGAGCTGACATCTTTAGGACGGCGTTATGATAGGCCGCCATCTTCGGATCCTTGGCATCAAAGTCTCCATTTATTTGGGATATTGAGAGGTCCGAATCCCCACGCACCTCGAGGCGCTGAATGCCCATGGAAACTGCCATCCGAAGACCATGTAACAGGGCTTCGTATTCAGCTGCATTGTTGGAGTCTGTATACAGTATCTGCAGTACATATTGAACTGTATCTCCGGTTGGGGACGTGAGGACGACGCCAGCCCCCAGTCCAGCCAGCATTTTGGAGCCATCGAAGTGCATAATCCAATTGGAGTATGCGCCGTACTCTTTAGGGAGTTTGGCTTCCGTCCATTCGGTGGCAAAGTCGGCCAATACTTGCGATTTAATGGCTCGCCGAGGTTTGTATGTTATGTCGAACGTGAGGAGCTCAATGGCCCATTTGGCAATCTGGCCCGTGGCATCGCGGTTGTTTATAATATCATTGAGTGGCACCTCCGAGGCTACTGTAATCGAACACTCTTGAAAGTAGTGTCGCAGTTTCCGGGATGCCATGAATACCGCATAGGCTATGTTTTGATAATGTGGGTACTGTGATTTGCATGGAGTGAGGATAGTGGATACATAATATACCGGCTTTTAAAGAGGGAATTTATGTCCGTCCGCTTCTCGTTCGACGACGAGCACTGCGCTTACAACTTGATGAGTTGCCGCAATGTATAATAGCATTGGTTCGCCGATGTTTGGCGCGGCCAGGATTGGGTTGGTTGCCAGTATGGCATTTATTTCTTCCAATCCGACAGTGACAGCGTCCGTCCACTCGAAGTGTTCGGTGCGCCGAAGGAGGCGATAAAGGGGTAATGCCTTTTCTCCTAAGCGGGAGATAAAGCGGCTTAGAGCCGCCACACATCCAGTTAACTTTTGGATTTGTTTGAGGTCTTTTGGGGTAGCCAACTGTGACAAAGCTCAGATTTTGGCCGGATTAGCTTCAATACCTCTACTGGAGACAATGAAACCCAGGAGCTTTCCGGCTGGTACGCCGAAAACGCATTTTTCCGGATTGAGCTTGATGTCGTATGTTCGGAGGTTGTCAAATGTGAGCCTCAAGTCGTCTATCAGAGAGTCGACGTGTTTGGTTTTGACGACCGCATCTTCTACGTATGCCTCTACTGTTTTGCCGATTTGTTTCTCCAAAGATGTCTGAATCATGCGCTGATATGTTGCGTCGGCGTTTTTGAGCCCAAAAGGCATTGTGTTGAAACAGAAGGGACCGTATGGTGTGATGAATGCCGTTGCGGCTTGGTCAGACTCCGCCATCTTGATTTGGTGGTAACTGGAGTATGCGACGAGGAAACACAATGAATCGTGTCTTGCGGTAGCATCCATAATTTGATCAATGCGGGGGAGGGGGAATGGATCCTTTGGGCAAGCTTTATTGAGGTCCTTAAAATCGACACAAAGGCGCCAGGATTTATCCTTCTTTGGTACCATCACCAGGGCTACTAGCCAGTCCGGGTGTTTTATTTCTCTGATGAATCAGGCCTCCTATGACTTGGCTAGTTCCTCTCCCATGGCCTGTCTCTTAGGTTCGGAGAAACGCCGAAGAGCCTGCTTGACTGGCTTGAATCCCTTTAGGATATTGAGGCTGTGGTCGGCCAGTCTGCGTGGGATTCCTGGCATGTCTGATGGGTGCCAGGCGAATATGTCCCAATTCTCGCACACGAACTCTCGTAGTGCAGCGTCCACGGTGGGGTTTAACTGTGCCCCGATAGAGGCTGTTTTTGTAGGGTCCGTTGGATGGACTTGGAATTTCACTATTTCATCCGCTGGTTTAAAAGAGGTGGACTTGGATCTCTTGTCAAGGATTACTTCGTCCTTGTCCACCGTAGAGCGTAGCGCAGTTAATTCCTCGGCCGAAAGGGCTTCGGATAACGCCTCGAGGGCCAATGCGGCTGTTTTGTTTTCGGCGCGGAGTGTTGTGTCCGGATCACTTGCGAGAGAGATGATTCCGTTGGGGCCGGGCATTTTGAGGTTCATGTACCCATAATGGGGCACGGCTTGGAAGATCGTGAACGCCTCACGTCCTAAAAGGGCGTGGTATCCACTACTGAACGGGGCCACTTGAAATGTAATTCCTTCGGACCTATAGTTCTCCGGGGTGCCGAATACCACATCTAGTGTGATTTTCCCAGCGCAGCGTGCTTCCCGACTGGGGATGATTCCTTTGAAGATTTTACTACTTTGCTCAATGCGGTTCTAGTCTATTTCCATCTTTTGAAGAGTTTCCTCATAGATGAGGTTTAATCCACTTCCGCCGTCCATGAGTACTTTGGTGAGTCGAAAGCCGTCCACGATTGGACTGAGGACCAGTGCGCCTGGTGCTCGGGCTGTTCAGAATTTAGGTTCATCACTGGCATTGAAGGTGATAGCCGTGTCGCTCCATGGATTTATTGTTGCCACGTGGCAGATTTCGGCAATGCTACGGAGTGTTCTCTTGCGCCTATTATTTGACGCGAAGGTCTCAAAGACTGTTAATACCGTATTGTTATCCACGGGATGGTGCTCTGTGGCATTTGGGATAAGAAGATCCTCACCACATTTGGCCACCTGCCGGAGTATCCAACATGCTCTAAGGCTGTGCGTTGGTATTGTATCCGCCGTGCTATGAATTTTGCAGGGTCCGTTAAGCCATCCCTCCAATATGGTTCCGTGCCCTATAGAGGGTTTTTGCTTCTTTGTAATGAACTCGGGTGTCTTATGATAGTGCACCCTTTTACCTCGGACTGGGTGCATATTCGGAGCCGAATTAACCCAAAATTTCATTTCGGTTTCCAGGCACTTTCCATCGCACAGTACTTTCATACTATGGACGCCAAGTCAATGAAGCGTGATAGGTCACGGCAACTTATGGCGTTAAGGATTCCCTTGTCCATGTAGTTATTACAAAAAAGTGAGACTGCGTCTTCCTCGCGGCAGTCCTTAACCTTGTTCATCACAAGGAGGAATCTGGCCCAATAATGATGTACTGTTTCATGGGGCCCTTGCCTGATGTTGGAAAGATCGTTTATGTCTGGGTGGGTGGGTGGTTTTGAGTCCGGACCCCTACCCGATCTGAGACCCAGGGGCCGAGGAGTTTCCGATCTTGGAAGTTCGGATTCCGGGATGTTGCCCAATGAGTCTGGCCCGCTGCCTGACTCTAGGTTCAGGGTTTGGGTGATGTCCTCTCGTAAACGGGTATCCGACTTGGAGAGCTCTGGAATTCGGAAATAGTTGGTCCTCAAGATAGAGGAGGAATCGCCGCATTGTTCCTCCACCATAGCAACATGATGGGTGACCGGTGGAGAATTAATCTCCCTTTGATCGGGTTTAAGCCCAATCCGATCATAGTCCATAGTGACTCCCAAGGCGGCGATGCGATCCAATAGTTCGTTTAGGGAAGAGAGCTCCATTGGATCCATCTGCTCGGCGAATTCCGAGCCGACGTGGAGGCTGTTTTCGATGACCCGAGAAGTCATCGTCGGTGCAGCGGCCGAACAGGCGGTCATGACGAAACTGCCTAGCCGGAGAGTTTGACCGATAGCCAGAGCTCCCCCGGTGGTAATGTTGTTTTTAACAACGAGATGAGGCATCCTTCCTTACAGCGACATCACAGAGGAACTCTCAATGAAAGCACCAATGTCAGTGTCAAAACCGGCACATCTCGGGTAGGGGGTCCCGAACTGTGTGTCTAAGGCGGATGGTAACAGGAGGCAGGGGACACGATGTTTTACCCAGGTTCGGGCCCTCTTAATGGAGGTAAAACCCTACATCCTGCTTGATTGATTCTTGATAATACGAGTAGTACAAGAGTTGATCTACCACGAGATCAGAGAGGCTAAACCCTAGAAGCTAGCCTATGGTATGATTGTATGTTGTCCTACGGACTAAAACCCTCCGGTTTATATAGACACTGGAGGGGGCTAGGGTTACACAAGGTCAGTTACAAAGGAGGAGATATACATATCTGTATTGCCTAGCATGCCTTCCACGCCAAGTAGAGTCCCATCCAGACACGGGACGAAGTCTTCAATCTTGTATCTTCATAGTCGAACAGTTCGGCCAAAGGATATAATCCGGCTGTCCGGATACCGCCTAATCCAGGACTCCCTCAGTATGCTTGACCGGCTTGAATCCCTTTAGAATATTAAGGCTGTGCTCGGCCATCCTGCGTGGGATTCCTGGCATATCCGAGGGATGCCAGGCGAATATGTCCCAATTCTCGCGCAGGAACTCTCGTAGTGCGGCGTCCACTTCGGGGTTTAACTATGCCTCGATGGAGGCTGTTTTTGTAGAGTCCGTTGGGTGGACTTGGAATTTGACTATTTCATCCACTGGTTTAAAAGAGGTGGACTTGGATCTCTTGTCAAGTATCACGTCGTCCCTGTCCACTATGGAGTGCAACGCAGTTAATTCTTCGGCCGCAAGGGCTTCGGATAATGCCTCGAGGGCCAATGCGGCTGTTTTGTTTTCGGCGCGGAGTGCTGTGTCCGGATCACTAGCGAGAGTGATGATTCCGTTGGGCCCGGGCATTTTGAGCTTCATGTACCCGTAATGGGGTATGGCTTGGAAGATCGTGAACGCCTCCCGCCCTAAAAGGGAGTGGTATCCGCTACTGAACGGGGCCACTTGGAATGTAATTTCTTCGGACCTATAGTTCTCCGGCGTGCCGAATACCACATCTAGTGTGATTTTCCTAGCACAGCGTGCTTCCCGACTGGGGATGATTCCTCTGAAGGTTGTGCTGCTTCGCTCAATGCGGTTCCAGTCTATTTCCATTATTTGAAGAGTTTCCTCATAGATGAGGTTTAATCCACTGCCGCCGTCCATGAGTACTTTGGTGAGTCGAAAGCCGTCCACAATTGGACTAAGGACCAGTGCAGCTGGTGCTCGGGCTGTTCGGAATTTAGGTTCATCACTGGCATTGAAGGTAATAGCCGTGTCACTCCATGGATTTATTACTGCCACGTGGCAGATTTCGGCAAGGCTGCGGACTATTCGCTTGCGCCTATTATTTCATGTGAAGGCCTCAAAGACTATTAATACCGTATAGTTATCCCCGGGATGGTGCTTTGTGGTACCTGGGATGAGAAGATCCTCACCACTTTTGGCCACCTGCCGGAGTACCCAACATGCTCTAAGGCTGTGTGTTGGTATGGTATCCGATGTACTATGAATTTTGCAGGGTCCATTGAGCCATCCCTCCAATACGGTTCCATGCCCTGTAGAGGGTTTTTGCTTCTTTGTAATTAACTCGGGTGTCTTATGATAGTGCACCCTTTTACTTCGGACTGGGTGTATATTTGGGGCCAGATTATCCCAAAATTTCGTTTCGGTTTTCTAGGCGCTTTCCATCGCGCAGTACTTTCGTACTATGCACGCCAAGTCAGTGAAGCATGATATGTCACGGCGACTTATGGCGTTAAGGATTCCCTTGTCCATGCAATTATTGCGGAAAAATGAGACTGCGTCTTCCTCGCGACAGTGATTAACCTTGTTCATCACAAGGAGGAATCTGGCCCAATAATGATCTACTGTTTCCTGGGGCTCTTGCCTGATGTGGGAAAGATCATTTATGTTTGGGTGGGTGGGTGGATTTGAGTCCGAACCCTTACCCGATCTGAGATCCAGGGGCCGAGGAGTTTCCAATCTTGGAAGTTCGGGTTCCGAGATGTTGCCCGATAAGTCTGGCCCGCCGCCTGACTCTAGGTTCAGGGCTTGGGTGATGTCCTCCCGTAAAAAAGTATCCGGCTCGGAGAGCTCAGGAATCCGGACATAGTTAGTCCTCAAGAAAGAGGAAGAATCGCCGCATTGTTCCTCCACCACCGCAATATGATGGGTGACCGGTGGAGAGTTAATCTCCCTTTGATCGGGTTTAAGCCCAATCCGATCATAGTCCGTAGCGACTCCCAAGGCGGCGATGCGATCCAAGAGCTCATTTAGGGAAGAGAGCTCCATTGGATCCATCTGCTCGGCAACTTCTGAGCCGACGTGGAGGCTGTTTTCGATGACCCGAGAAGTCATCGTTGGTGCAGCATTCGAATGAGCGATCATGATGAAACTGCCTAGCCAGAGGGTTTGGCCGACAGCCAGGGCTCCCCCGGTGGTAATGTTGTTTTTAACAACGAGACGAGGCATCCTCCCTTACGGTGACAACACAGTGGAACTCTCAATGAAAGCACCAATGTCGGTGTCAAAACCGGCGGATCTCGGGTAGGGGGTCCCGAACTATGCGTCTAGGCGGATGGTAACAGGAAACAGGGGACACGATGTTTTTACCCAGGTTCGGGCCCTCTCGATGGAGGTAAAACCCTACTCCTACTTGATTGATCTTGATGATATGAGTATTACAAGAGTTGATCTACCACGAGATCGAAGAGGCTAAACCCTAGAAGCTAGCCTATGGTATGATTGTTGTTCTTGGTCCTACGGACTAAACCCTCCGGTTTATATAGACACCGGAGGGGGCTAGGGTTACACAGAGTTGGTTACAAGGAAGGAGATCTACATATCTGTATTGCCAAGCTTGCCTTCCACGCCAAGGAGAGTCCCATCCGGACACGGGACGAAGTCTTCAATCTTGTATCTTCATAGTCCAACAGTCCGGCCAAAGGATATAATCCGGCTGCCCGGATACCCCCTAATCCAGGACTCCCTCAATTGTGCTTCAAATGTTCTTATTGAAAATCGGAGTACCACATACATTCTTCGAGATAGCGTTGACATGGTCTTTAAGCAAAGCTCAGGCTTCAGTTACACAAAGGATCCATCAGGAACAACTTCTAGAATAAGTCTTATAATTTACTCATGTGAAAATGGTTAATCTTGCCAAAAGGGATACTATAACAATAGGTCCTCTAGCCAGGTGTGCTAGGCATGACATCACCTTACCGGGGGATATAAAGACCAATGTTAAAACTCTTGGAAATATGTTCCAACCATCATATCTGACCGAGATTCAGATCTGATAGGTGTCAAGATATCTCAGACTCTGGATGCCTGAGAAGAAGAGGGGCAACACAAATCGACGAGATGACATTATAAGATTATCGGGAAATGAACTATAGAAGCATGTTCCAAAACAAAAGTTCATCATTAACCAAGGAGAAAATGAGGATGTGGTTGATGGAGTCAGCAACAATTCATCAAGATTAACCAAAGATGGATTTCCATAATTATGTGAACAAGGAGGTAACACTTGTCAGTTCAACAGATATAAAGATGTATGCTCGAGGAAAACATACACAATTAAACATTGGTTGAATGGTGCACCCGAGATATGGGCTTATATAGCATGATCAATGTTAGAATGGTGATTCAATAACCAATAGTCTGAGGATGAACTACCGTCCATTAACTTCAAAGCAATAGGGTTGCTTGAATTACAGAATCCATGCAGCATCGTTCACTTGTCGATATTCCCGGTTAGGCAATACGGGGATCAAGAAAGAATGGTTCTTGTGATAAGTATCACTACACCAAGAGTTCTCAAGAGGTGGAGCAAACCTCACAACATCCTTGATATAAAAGACACTAATGCTTCAAGATAGAACATACCATAAGTCAGATATCAAGAAACTCAAGGTATAACACAAAACAAGAACAAGTTTTGTGTTGGAGGGAATGCAAGAATATTGTCGATGTTATTACAAATCATCGAGGGGCAAGGATGGTATTTCTCAACACAAATTCGATTGATATCCTGAAAGAGCTCAGAATGTTGATGATGATCATGACACAAGTGTCGAGAGATTTCATGAAGATGTAAACAATCGGCGATGACATCAAGTCAAAGGAATGACGAAGCGAAAGGTTATTGGAACCACGAGTACGACACAAAATTGAAATCAAGCTTTTTGTTCAAGGCGAATGACAAGACGAGGAAAATCGACGTAAGCTTAGCTCATCGTCGAAAGTGGTGCTCCAAGAATAAGGACCAGATAGCACAGTTAAAATCATCACGACAATGATATAGCCAAACAGGTTAGGAATGGCGTGATCGGGTACAAACTCGTACTTAAGAAGATTACTGAGAGTTGTTGAACCGTAGCGCGGACTCGGTTCAGTTATCGGTGTCTTTGAGTGTTTAATAACTTAGAGCCCATGAAAAATTGTAATGAGTGAGAATGTAGTACTTGATGAAGAACTCATAAGAAGTTATGCAGTTCCACGATAATCTCGAGATACCAGGGGGGTAGTACTCGACGACAGATCAAAGTAGAGGTTGGACTAGGGTATTGCTCTCAGAAGACAAGTGCTTAAACTTGCGCGAGAAATGGTATTTAAAAGAGAACATGGTCGGAACCATGATTGCAAATGACCAAATCTCAGATATAAGATGACTTATACCAAGGGGACATTTTTTTAAGAGAAGTTTCCATGATAGGATCTACATCGTGTCCATGGGCATGAACACAAAAGTTCAAGGTCGACTCCCACTTCTACAATGCATAACCTTTCACTCACTTCTCATTTTTGAAGAAGTTATAATGTTGAAATTTTATCTGGCACAACACCAGAAGAGTATGACTCGTGATAACTCTCGGGTTCACATGGATTAGGGAAGGCATAGGTTCAACCCATGGGGGACAACTTAGGAACATATGCCACAAGCTTCAAGAGTACATAACACAACCTCCAGAGCAGAGCATGGTTCGCCAAACAAGAGAATAGGATTTACCAATGGCAATATGTATCAGGGAAAGAACTACTCGAGGTTTTTCATATATGAAGAACACTATCATATGATAATCCATCAAAGGATCTAACAGTCCATAACAGAGCTAATGTGAGCATCGGCACACAACCAGAGGAAGAAGCAATGCAAAGGCATTGGATTATAGAAACAACTGACTAATTCAAAGCTCAAAGGCAAAGGAATTAAGATTTCCAAATCAAGGGATCGGAAGCAATCGCTCTGATTAAGGATGGGTATGTTGAGTAGGCTTAGGGGTACAATCGATGGCAATTGATTGGTCGAGAACCAACTCTTGTTCAAGATGACGACTGAGCCGGAAAGGATGAATTCTAGGATCCGATTGAGGATTGTGAGCATTCGCAAAATATTGAATCAAGGGACTCAAAATGATAGTGACAAAGGGTGCCAACGGAGATTGCTAGAAATATGGAATTAACCATAATGCAAGCAGACAAGTATTTGCAGAGCAATAGTTGGCTGAGAATTACCGGAAGACCGGATAGTATTTCAACGTATCTTGTGAATCATATGATCAACTAGTAATGAATAATTCCTCGATAAGGGTGAGAATTATTCGTAGTGGTATTCATGCAGCAAGGAACTGCAGGGCAGTAAGCTCAATGGATTCTCGAAACAACAAGGAGTAATTCGAGGCATCTTGTAATAACAAGAGCAATTGGGAATGAAAGTGAGAAGGACAGGTGTAAGTATTTATCCATAGGGATGTATGGGTTGTAGGGGATTGCAAAAGCGATGAGCACAGAGTCTCGAGAGAACATCAGAGAGTATCTTCGGAATCTTATGATGCAGCAGGCGATCCTCTGTAATAAGGGGCTCTCCGGGTGTATGCGATCACGAGATCCTGATGTTAGAGTTAGCAAATTCATTTAACCTGAATAGTAGAGAGATCAGAGTCCCAGAGCATAGATGAGGAATAAAAGATCCTAATACCACCCAATGGCGACGTGGGCCCATGAGCCGCACAGCCATGTTAGTAAAACAACTTTCATCGACTAGACTCAACTTTGGCCAAGGAGTGTGGAAGGGGGTTTCCTACAGGCAGTCGGCTCTGATACCAACTTGTGATGCCCCCGATTCAATCGTACACTAATCATACACGCAAATGTGTACGATCAAGATCAGGGACTCACGGGAAGATATCACAACACAACTCTAGACACATTAAAATAAAACAAGCTTTATATTACAAGCCAGGGACCTCGAGGGCTCGAATACATAAGCTCAAAAACAAACGAGTCAGCGGAAGCAGCAATATCTGAGTACAGACATAAGTTAGACAAGTCTTGCCTTAAGAAGGCAAGCACAAACTGGGATACAAATCGAAAGAGGCGCATTCCTCCTGCCTGGGATCCTCCTAAACTACTCCTGGTCGTCGTCAGCGGCCTGCACGTAGTAGTAGGCACCTCCGGTGTAGTAGGAGTCGTCGTCAATGGTGGCGTCTTGCTCCTGGACTCCATCGTCTGGTCGCAACAATCGAATATAGAAAGAGGGGGAAAAGGGGGAGCAAAGCAACCGTGAGTACTCATCCAAATTACTCGCAAGCAAGGAGCTACACTACATATGCATTGGTATGAATGAAAGGGGGTAGTATATGTGGACTGAACTGCAGAATGCCAGAATAATAGGGGGGTAGCTAGTACTGTCGAAGACTACGCTTCTGACCGCCTCCATCTTGCAGCATGTAGAAGAGAGTAGATGGTAAGTTCACCAAGTAGCATCGTGTAACATAATCCTACCCGGCGATCCTCTCCTCGTCGCCCTGTTAGAGAGAGATCGCCGGGTTGTATCTGGCACTTGAAGGGTGTGTTTATTAAGTATCCGGTTCTAGTTGTCATAAGGTCAAGGTACAACTCCGGGTCGTCCTTTTACCGAGGGACACGGCTATTCAAATAGATCAACTTCCCTGCAGGGGTGCTCCACATTTCCCAACACGCTTGATCCCCTTTGTCCGGACACACTTTTCGGGGTCATGCCCAGCCTCGGAAGATCAACACATCGCAACCCTACCTAGGCACAACAGAGAGGTCAGCACGCCGGTCTAAATCGTATGGTGCAGGGGTCTAGGCCCATAGCCCATTGCACACCTGCACGTTGCGAACGCGGCCGACGAGCAGACCTAGCCTCCCTTATACAAGAGCAGGCGTTCCAGTCCAACCCGGCGCGCGCCGCTTAGTCGCTGATGTCAGGAAGGCTTCGGCTGATACCACGACGTCGAGTGCCCATAACTGTTCTCGCGTAGTTGGTTAGTGCGTATAGGTCAATGGCCAGACTCATATGAAATACCCAGATCTCGTTAAGCGTGTTATTTTGAAATAACCACGAACGCCAACCAGGGCCAGGCCCACCTCTCTCCTAGGCGGTCTCAACCTGCCCTGTCGCTCCACCACAAAGATCCACTCATAGGGCCGTCGGGACAAACATCCTTTCGGACCCAATCCGTGAATCACTCGCGGGTACTCTACGAGCCGACCCGACTTTAGTCACCACAGGTATCATATAATATGTATAAGTATATACCCGTGATCACCTCCCGAGTGATCACGGCCCGATAGTATAGCATGGCAGACGGACAAGGATGTAGGGCCACTGATGATAAACCAGCATACTATACTAAGCATTTAGGATTGCAGGTAAGGTATCAATAACTGGAGCAACAATGACATGCTATACATCCGGATAGGATTAACAGAAAGCAGTAACATGCTACACTACTCTAATGCAAGCAGTAGAGAGAAGAATAGGCGATATCTGGTGATCAAGGGGGGGGGGGGCTTGCCTGGTTGCTCTGGCAAGAAGGAGGGGTCATCTCCGATGTAGTCGAACACACAGACATCTGCAGCGGTCTCGGAGTCTACCGGAAAGGAGTAACGAAGGGGGAACACAATAAATAATAGAGCAATCAAAAGTAACACAAAGCAAGACGCGACAATACGTTGTGCCAGGGTGACCTAACATAGGGATAGGCGATACCGACGAAGGGGGGGGGTCATCCGGGAAAGTATTCCCAGTGTTTCGTGTTTTTGGGCAGATAAACCAGAGGGGGAAAGTTGCGTGTTCGCTATGCTAGGGATGTGTGGCGGACGAACGGGCTGCATATCCGGATTCGTCTCATCATTCTAAGCAACTTTCATGTACAAAGTATTTTCATCCGAGCTACAAATTATTTTCTATGATTTTTTAAAGTTTAAATTGTTTTTCTGAAATTCTATAGTTAATTTAATTCAAAATCATATTAAATACTATGTGCTACGGGTACACAGAAGTGTACCCAGGGATATGACTATTTGACTGACAGGTGGGCCCTGTTGACTGCCTAGCCAACAGTCAATAGTCAACTTGTTGACTGGTTTGACTGGTCCAACTGACATGTGGGGGCCACATGTCATAGACTGCTAGTTAAACTATTTAACTAACTAGATTTACTTAGTACCGGGACCCATATGTTAGTGGAACCTTTTGTTAAACAAAGTTTTAAACGGTTTTAGTTAATCTAATTAAGTAGTGGGGCCTACTGTCAGGGGCATGTTTGAAGTGAAGGGTTATTTGGGTGCTGGGGTCCACATGTTATTGTCTAATTAGTTAATAGGTTTATTAAACAGTGGGAATTAGCAGGGATGACCCACTGGTCAATGACATAGGGGTTGATTAGCATGGTAATTAAGCACTAATCATAGTTCCACGTCAGCAGGGTAACGACGTTGAGGCAGAGCGCACCATCGACGATCGTGCGCTCGCCTCCGGTGAACATTCTAGCGGTGGTCGTCATGGATCGGACGAGGGCCTCGCCGCACACCTAGTAGAGCTTCTAGTAGGAGCTGGGACGGTCGGAATCGACCACCACATCGGCGTCGATTGGCGGCAGAGGCACGACCTCATCGGCAGGGTCTCTATGAGGCACGACGAAGAGAGGGGAGAGGCCAGGGGGAGCCGGAGGCTCACATTGTTGCAGAAGAGGGCTCGGGGAGGCCGGAGGAACCCTGTCGGCGAGGTCCGGTGGCCGGATGGGACGGCAGGTGCGAGGCTGCGTAGAAGGCTTGGGGGACGCGGCGCGGGGACAACGTCCTCAGCATGGGGCGAGGAGGAGGAAGCCATGGCTCGCAAGGCGGTGGTGAGCTTCGGCGGGGCGTGGCGATGACGGCGGCGGCCAGTGGTGTTGCAGGCGCTGCGCGAGGAAGACGAAGAAGCTGCGGGGCGGAGGCGGCGGTCCTCGCGCACGGGCGCGCTCGCCGGGGCTACGGGGAGTAGCGCTGGACATGGCCGGGACGATGAGGCGCCAACAGGGGGGGGGGGGGAGAAGGGCTCCGGCGGAACGGTTGCGGGGTGGGGGTGGGGAGGACGGAGGCGCGGCAGGGCGCAGGGTTCGGGCGCCTCCGAGCGGCGGCGGCTTCGAGCGCCCTGATCCAATTCTGGATCGGGGGGAGGGGAGGACGAGGTGGGGGTGAGCGGCTGCGAGTGGGGGGGGGGGGCGGATCAGGGGTTAGGGTTACGGGTGTGGGGGGTTAAGTGGTGGGGGTTGTGTCGGCCCGTTTGGGCGGCTGAGGCCAGTTGGGCCACTTGGCCCAGCGAGGGTGTGTGTGTGTGTTTGTTTTTTTGTTCAGTTAATGTTTACTATTTTCTTTTATTTCTTCTTTTCTATTTCCTAATTTCCTTTTATTTGTTTTAGGTTTACAAGACATAAAGTTAGTACCTATGTTAGCATTAATAATTAGGCCACTGTCATATTAAGTGTAACATTTAATTAAATTATTTAAGAATTTTTATTATTTGATAAGCATTTAAATTATTGTTTCAACCACTTTTTTTAATTAGTTTAGGGCATTTGAATTTGAACCGGTTTCGAACTAACGCGAGATTATCAACGGTAACCGAGGTGACATGGCATCATTAGCAGGGAATTACTGTAGTCTAATTATCCGGGCGTCACAAATTGGCAACTCAACTGCTAATACTTACAAATATTCTTTGGCTCCCCTTGTATCGAATCTATAAATTTGGGTTGAAGACTCTACCCTAAAAAACTATTGCGATCCCCTATACTTATGGGTTATCAAGAATTTTTTCTGGCGTCGTTGCCGGGGAGCATAGCTATATTTGTTGAGTCACTTGGGATTATTATCTTTTTATCACTATGAATAATCTGAAAGATACAAAAACCAAGATCGTTCCCTCTAGGACGAGGGGTGGTAAGGATTTGCCATCACACTCTGCACTTGATTCACCTTCTGTTTTAAGTAAGCTTGCAACACCACCACATGCTATTAATCCTACTATGTCGCAAGTTATTGATGATGCTACTTATTCTATGAATGATGCTTATGATGATGCTAGTACCTTGCTTGATGATAATATGCCACTGGGTGGATTTCTTGATGAACAACTTGCTAGAGCTAAAGAGAATGAAATTGATGAAATTATTGAAACTGATGAAGTCCTTGAAACTGAGAATTATGAAACACCTATTAGACCTAGGTCTCCTAGATTTGAAATGCCTAAGATAACTGATGGTTACATTGTGGATGAGGATATAGCTAGAGACTTTCTTGCTTGCAATGATAGAGATGATCTTAAGAAATTATTATGCAAGCTAAAAGAAAATCCTTGAATGCTAGAATGAAATGTGATCCTAAGTTTCCTACTTCACCTATCTTAGTTACTGATAAGGATTATGAATTCTTTGTCGACCCAGAGTTAATTACTTTGGTTGAATATGATCCTTTCCATGGCTATGACACTGAAACTGTAGTGGCACATCTTACTAAATTAAATGATATAGCCACCCTTTTTGCTCATGATGAGAAAATTGGCTATTACTATATTCTCAGGTTATTTATGTTCTCATTAAAGGGTGATGCTAAGATATGGTACAATACTCTTGCTCCTGGTTGTGTGCGTAGTCCCTAGGATATGATTTATTACTTCTATGAAATATATTTTCCTGCTCATAAGAAACAAGCTGCCTTACAGGAAATATTTAACTTTGTGCAAATTGAAGAAGAGGCCTCCCACAAGCTTGGGGAAGGATTCTCCAATTGCTTAATGCTTTGCCTGATTGCTACCTCTTGAGTACTGCGTTGGTTTTCCCTTGAAGAGGAAAGGGTGATGCAGTAAAGTAGCATAAGTATTTCCCTTAGTTCTTGAGAACCAAGGTATCAATCCAGTAGGAGATCATGCTTGAGTCCCACGCACCTACACAAACAAATAAGAACCTCGCAACCAACGCCATAAAGGGGTTGTCAATACCTTCACGGACACTTACGAGAGTGAGATCTGATAGATATGATAAGATAATATTTTTGGTATTTTTATGATAAAGAGAAATAAAGATGCAAAGTAAAATAAATGGCAATAGAAATAACTAAGTGTTGGAAGATTAATATGATGGAACATAGACCCAGGGGCCATAGGTTTCACTAGTGGCTTCTCTCAAGAGCATAAGTATTACGGTGGGTAAACGAATTACTTTCGAGCAATTGATAGAATTGAGCATAGTTATGAGAATATCTAGGTATGATCATGTATATAGGCATCATGTCCGCGACAAGTAGACTGAAACGATTCTGCATCTACTACTATTACTCCACACATCGACTGCTATCCAACATGCATCTAGAGTATTAAGTTCATAAGAACAGAGTAATGCTTTAAGTAAGATGACATGATATGGAGGGATAAACTCATGCAATATGATATAAACCCCATCCTTTTATCCTCGATGGCAACAATACAAAACGTGTCGTTTCCCCTACTATCACTGGGATCGAGCACCGCAAGATTGAACCCAAAGCTAAGCACTTCTCCCATTGCAAGAAAGATCAATCTAGTAGACCAAACCAAACTGATAATTCGAAGAGACTTGCAAAGAGAAACCAATCATACATAAAAGAATTTAGAGGAGAATCAAATATTGTTCATAGATAAACTTGATCATAAACCCACAATTCATCGGATCTCGATAAACACACCGCAAAAGAAGAGTACATCGAATAGATGTCCAGGAAAATCGAGGAGAACTTTGTATTGAGATCGAAAGAGAGAGAAGAAGCCATCTAGCTAATAACTATGGACCCAAAGGTCTGAAGTAAACTACTCACACATCACCGGAGAGGCCATGGAGTTGATGTAGATGCCCTCTGTGATCAATGCCCCCTCCGGCGGAGCTCCGGAAAAAGGCCCCAAGATGGGATCTCTCGGGTACAGAAGGTTGCGGCGGTGGAATCAGGTTTTTGTGGTGCTCCTGGATGTTTGTGGGGTACGTGGATATATATAGGAGGAAGAAGTACGTCGGTGGAGCAACGAGGGGCCCACAAGGGTGGAGGGCGCGCCCAGGGGGGTAGGCGCGTCCCCCTGCCTCGTGGCCTCCTCGATTGTTTCTTGAGCCCACTCCAAGTCTCCTAGATCACGTTTGTTGAGGAAATCACGTTCCCGAAGGTTTCATTCCATTTGGACTCCCTTTGATATTCCTTTTCTGCAAAACTCTAAAATAGGCAAAAAACAGCAATTTGGGCTGGGCCTCCGGGTAGTAGGTTAGTCCCAAAAATGATATAAAAGTGTAAAATAAAGCCCATTAACATCCAAAATAGATAATATAATAGCATGGAGCAATCAAAAATTATAGATACGTTGAAGATGTATCAAGCATCCCCAAGCTTAATTCCCGCTCGTCCTCGAGTTGGTAAATGATAAAAACAGAATTTTTGATGTGGAATGCTTCCTAACATATTTGTCAATGTAATTTTTCTTATTGTGGCATGAATGTTAAGATCCGAAAGATTCAAGATAAAAGTTTAATATTTACATAAAAATAATAATACTTCAAGCATACTAACTAAGCAATCATGTCTTCTCAAAATAACATGGACAAAGAAAGTTCATCCCTACAAAATCATATAGTTTGGTCATGCTCCATTTTCGTCACACAAGAATGCTCTCATCATGCACAACCCCGATGACAAGCCAAGCAATTGTTTCACACTTTAGTAATCTCAAACTTTTTTCAACTTTCACGCAATACATGAGCGTGAGCCATGGATATAGCACTATGGGTGGAATAGAATATAATGAAGGGGCTTATGTGGAGAAGACAAAAAAGGAGAAAGTCTCACATCGACGCGGCTAATCAATGGGCTAGGGAGATGCCCATCAATTGATGTCAATGCAAGGAGTAGGGATTGCCATGCAACGGATGCATGAGAGCTATAAATGTATGAAAGATCAACAAAAGAAACTAAGTGGGTGTGCATCCAACTTGCTTGCTCACGAAGACCTAGGGCACTCAAGGAGGCCCATTGTTGGAATATACAAGCCAAGTTCTATAATGAAAAGTTCCCACTAGTATATGAAAATGACAAAACAAGAGACTCTCTATCATAAATATCATGGTGCTACTTTGAAGCACAAGTGTGGAAAAGGGATAGTAGCATTGCTCCTTTTTATTCTCTTTTTTGGGCCTTTTTCTTTTCTTTTGGCCTTTCTTTTTTTATTTGGGACAATTCTCTATTAATGATGATCACCACACTTCCATTTATTTACAACTCAATGATTACAACTCGATACTAGAACAAGATATGACTCTATATGAATGCCTTCGGTGGTGTACCGGGATGTGCAATGACTCATGAATGACATGTATGCAAAATTATGAATGGTGGCTTTGCCACAAATACGATGTCAACTACATGATCATGCAAGGCAATATGACAATGATGATGCGTGTCATAATAAACGGAACGGTGGAAAGTTGCATGGCAATATATCTGGGAATGGCTATGGAAATGCCATAATAGGTAGGTATGGTGGCTGTTTTGAGGAAGATATAAGGGGGTTTATGTGTGATAGAGCGTATTGTATCACGAGATTTGGATGCACCGGCGAAGTTGGCACCAACTCTCAAGGTGTGAAAGGGCAATGCATGGTACCGAAGAGGCTAGCGATGATGGAAGGGTGAGAGTGCGTATAATCCATGGACTCAACATTAGTAATAAAGAACTCACATACTTATTGCAAAAATCTACAAGTCATCAAAAACCAAGAATTACGCGCATGCTCCTAGGGGGATAGATTGGTAGGAAAAGACCATTGCTTGTCCCCGACCGCCACTCATAAGGAAGACAATCAAATAACACCTAATGTTTCAAATTTGTTACACAACGTTTACCATACGTGCATGCTACGGGACTTGTAAACTTCAACACAAGTATTTCTCAAATTCACAACTACTCAACTAGCACAACTTTAATATCATTATCTCCATATCTCAAAACAATCATCAAGTATCAAACTTATCTTAGTATTTAATGCACTTATATGAAAGTTTTTATTATGCCTAAAAGAAAATTTCCATGTTGTTCTAAAGGACTCTCGAAATAATATAAGTGAAGCATGAGAGATCAATTATTTCTATAAAATAAAACCACCGTAGTGCTCTAAAAGATATAAGTGAAGCACTAGAGCAAAAACTATATAGCTCGAAAGATATAAGTGAAGCACATAGAGTATTCTAATAAATTTCAAATCATGTGAGTCTCTCTCAAAAGGTGTGTACAGCAAGGATGATTGTGGTAAACTAAAAAGCAAATACTCACATCATACAAGACGCTCCAAGAAAAACACATATCATGTGGCGAATAAAAATATTGCTCCAAGTGAAGTTACCGATGGACGAAGATGAAAGAGGGGATGCCTTCCGGGGCATCCCCAAGCTTAGGATTTTTGGTGTCCTTGAATTTTACCTTGGTGTGCCATGGGCATCCCCAATCTTAGGCTCTTGCCACTCCTTCTTCCATAATCCATCAAATTTTACCCAAAACTTGAAAACTTCACAACACAAAACTTAAATAGAAAATATCGTGACCTCCGTTAGCGAAAGAAAAGAAAACACCACTTCAAGGTACTGTAATGAACTCACTATTTATTTATATTGGTGTTAAACCTACTTCATTCCAACTTCTCTATGGTTTATAAACTCTTTTACTAGCCATAGATTTATCAAAATAAGCAAACAACACACGAAAAACAGAATATGTCAAAAACAGAACAGTCTGTAGTAATCTGTAGCTAATGCAACTTCTGGAACCCCAAAAATTCTAAAATAAATTGCTGGACGTGAGGAATTTATCTATTAATCATCTTCAAAAATAATTAACTAAATATCACTTTACAAATAAAAATGGCAGCAATTCTCGTGAGCGCTAAAGTTTCTGTTTTTTTACAGCAAGATCAAAAAGACTTTCCCCAAGTCTTCCCAACGGTTCTACTTGGCACAAACACTAATAAAACACAAAAAACACAACCAAAACAGAGGCTAGATAAATTATTTATTACTAAAAAGGAGCAAAAATTAAGGAATAAAAATAAAATTGGGTTGCTTCCCAACAAGCGCTATCGTTTAACGCCCCTAGCTAGGCATAAAAACAAGGATAGATCTAGGTATTCCCATCTTTGGTAGGCAATCCATAAGTGGATCTCATAATAGATTCATATGGTAATTTAATTTTATTTCTAGGGAAGTTTTCCATGCCTTTACTTAACAGAAATTGGAATCTAATATTCCCTTCCTTCATATCAATAATTGCACCAATAGTTCTAAGGAAAGGTCTACCAAGAATAATAGGACATGAAGGATTGCAATCTATGTCAAGAACAATGAAATCTACGGGCACATAGTTCCTATTTGCAACAATAAGAACATCATTAATTCTTCCCATATGTTTCTTAATAGTGTTATCCGCAAGGTGCAAGTTTAAAGAACAATCATCAAATTTACGGAATCCTAGCAATTCACATAAAGTGTTCGGAATCATGGAAACACTAGCACCCAAATCACACAAAGCATAGCATTCATGATCTTTAATTTTAATTTTAATAGTAGGTTCCACTCATCATAAAGTTTTCTAGGGATAGAAACTTCCAACTCAAGTTTTTCTTCATAAGATTGCATCAAAGCATCAATGATATGTTTAGTAAAAGCTTTATTTTGACTACAAGCATGAGGAGAATTTAGCATGCATTGCAACAAGGAAATAAAATCTATCAAAGAGCAATTATCATAATTAAATTCCTTTAAATCCAAAATAGTGGGTTCATTGATATCTAAAGTTTTCACCTCTTCAATCCCACTTTTAACAATCTTTGCATCAAGATCTAAAAACTCTGAATCATTGGAACGTTCTAGGTAAAGGCGGCTCATCTTTAGTCCCATAATTATCAAGATTCATATTGCAAAACAAAGATTTAATATTAGACACATCAATAACTTTTAGATCTTCATCTTTATTTTCATAGAAACTAGAAGAACACGCTTTCACAAAGTAATCTTTCTTAGCATGCATCCTAGCGGTTCTTTCTTTGCACTCATCAACGGAAATTCTCATGGCTTTGATAGACTCATTAATATAATGCTTAGGTGGAATAGATCTTAGTTTCAAAGAATCAACATCAAGAGAAATCCTATCAACGTTCCTAGCCAATTCTTCAATCTTAAGCAATTTTTCTTCAATCAAAGCACTAAAATTCTTTTGTGAATTCATAAACTCCTTAACACTAGTCTCAAATTCAGAGGGCATTTGATTAAAATTTTCATAAGAATTTTTGTAGGAATTACCATAATTATTAGAGGAAATACTAGGAAACGACCTAGAATTAAAATTACCTCTATATGCGTTGTTACCAAAATTGTTCCTACCAACAAAATTCACACCCATACATTCATTATTATTCTCAATCAAAGTAGACAAATGCATATCATTAGGATCAATAGGAGCACTCTTATTAGCAAACAATTTCATAAGTTCATCCATCTTTCCACTCAAAACATTAATCTCTTCTATCGCATACACTTTTTACTAGTAGATCTTTCGGTGTGCCATTGAGAATAATTAACCATAATATTGTCTAGGATTTTAGTAGCTTCTCATAAAGTGATTTCCATAAAAGTGCCTCCCTGATACGTCTCCAACGTATCTATAATTTTTGATTGCTCCATGCTATATTATCTTCTGTTTTGGACATTATTGGGCTTTATTATCCACTTTTATATTATCTTTGGGACTAACCTATTAACCGGAGGCCCAGCCCAGAATTGTTATTTTTTTGCCTATTTTAGGGTTTCGAAGAAAAGGAATACCAAACGGAATAAAACCTTCGGGAACATGATTTTTGGAACGAACAAGACCCAGGAGACTTGGACCCTACGTCAAGCAACCAACAGGGAGGCCACGAGGTAGGGGGGCGCGCCTACCCCCCAGGCGCGCCCTCCACCCTCGTGGGCCCTGAGGGAGTCCTGGATTAGGGGGTCTCCGGACAGCCGGACTATATCCTTTGGCTGGACTGTTGGACTATGAAGACACAAGATTGAAGACTTTGTCCCGTGTCCGGATGGGACTCTACTTGGCGTGGAAGGCAAGCTAGGCAATACGGATATGTGTATCTCCTCCTTTGTAACCGACCTTGTGTAACCCTAGCCCCCTACGGTGTCTATATAAACCGGAGGGTTTTAGTCCGTAGGACAACATACAATCATAACATAGGCTAGCTTCTAGGGTTTAGCCTCTCCGATCTCGTGGTAGATCAACTCTTGTAATACTCATATCATCAAGAATAAATCAAGCAGGACGTA
This sequence comes from Triticum urartu, assembly GCF_056163025.1. Lineage (NCBI taxonomy): Eukaryota > Viridiplantae > Streptophyta > Magnoliopsida > Poales > Poaceae > Triticum > Triticum urartu. The sequence goes on from NC_141878.1 coordinate 150,093,841, forward strand.
GGTTTTTACCTCCATCAAGAGGGCCCGAACCTAGGTAAAACATCGTGTCCCCTGCCTCCTGTTACCATCCGCCTTAGACGCATAGTTTGGGACCCCCTACCCGAGATCCCCCGGTTTTGACACTGACATTGGTGCTTTCATTGAGAGTTCCTCTGTGACGTTGCCATAAGGAAGGCTGCCTCATCTCATTGTTAAAAACAACATTACCACCGGGGGAGCCCTGGCTGTCGGCCAAACTCTCCGGCTAGGAAGTTTCGTAATGACTGCCTGTTCGGCTGCTGCACCGACGATGACTTCTCGGGTCATCTAAAACGGCCTCCACGCCGGCTCAGAATTCATCGAGAATATGGATCCAATGGAGCTCTCTTCCCTAAACGAGCTCTTGGATCGCATCGCCGCCTTGGGAGTCACTACGGACTATGATCGGATTGGGCTTAAACCTGATCGGAGGGAGATTAACTCTCCACCGGTCACCCATCATGTTGCGGTGGTGGAGGAACAATGCGGCGATTCTTCCTCTATCTTGAGGACTAACTATGTCCGAATTCCTGAGCTCTCCGAGCCGGATTCCCGTTTACGGGAGTACATCACCCAAACCCTGAACCTGGAGTCAGGCAGCGGGCCAGACTCATCGGGCAACATACCGGAATCCGAACTTCCAAGATCGGAAACCCCTCGGCCCCTGGGTCTCAGATCGGGTAGGGGTCCGGACTCAAATCCACCCACCCACCTAGACATAAACGATCTTTCCCACGTTAGGCAAGAGCCCCATGAAACAGTACATCATTATTGGGCCAGATTCCTCCTTGTGATGAACAAGGTTAAGGACTGCCATGAGGAAGACACAGTCTCACTTTTCTGCAATAACTGCACGGACAAGGGAATCCTTAACGCCATTAGTCGCCGTGACATATCACGCTTCAGCGACTTGGCATCCATAGTACGAAAGTACTGTGCGATGGAAAGTGCCTGGAAAACCAAAATGAAATTTTGGGATAATCCGGCTCCGAATATGCACCCAGTCCGAGGTAAAAGGGTGCACTATCATAAGACACCCGAGTTCATTACAAAGAAGCAAAAACCCTCTATAGGGCACGAAACCGTATTGGAGGGATGGCTTAACGGACCCTGCAAAATTCATAGCATAGCGGATACAATACCAACGCACAGCCTTAGAGCATGTTGGATACTCCGGCAGGTGGCCAAAAGTGGTGAGGATCTTCTTATCCCAAATGCCACAGAGCACCATCCCGTGGATAACAATACAGTATTAACAGTCTTTGAGACCTTCGCGTCAAATAATAGGCGCAAGCGAACACTCCGCAGCATTGCCGAAATCTGCCACGTAGCAGCAATAACTCCATTGAGTGACACGGCTATTACCTTCAATGCCAGTGACGAACCTAAATTCCGAACAGCCCGAGCACCAGCCGCACTGGTCCTCAGTCCAATCACAGACGGCTTTCGACTCACCAAAGTACTCATGGATGGCGGCAGCGGATTAAACATCATCTATGAGGAAACTCTTCAAAAAATGGAAATAGACTGCAACCGCATTGAGAAAAGTAGCACAACCTTCAGAGGAATCATACCCAGTCGGGAAGCACGATGCGCTGGGAAAATCACACTAGATGTGGTATTCGGTATGCCAGAGAACTATAGGTCCGAAGAAATTACATTTCAAGTGGCCCCGTTCAGCAGTGGATACCACGCCCTTTTAGGACGTGAGGCGTTCACGATCTTCCAAGCCGTACCCCATTATGGGTACATGAAGCTCAAAATGCCCAGGCCCATCAGAATCATTACTCTCGCTAGTGATCCGGACACGGCACTCCGCGCCGAAAACAAAACAGCCGCACTGGCCCTTGAGGCATTATCCGAAGCCCTCTCGGCCGAGGAATTAACCACGCTACGCTCCACAGTGGACAGGGACGACGTGATACTCAAGAAGAGATCCAAGTCCACCTCGTTTAAACCAGCAGATGAAATAGTCAAATTCCAAGTCCACCCAACGGACCCTACAAAAACAGCCTCCATCGGGGCACAGTTAAACCCCGTCGTGGACGCCGCACTACGAGAGTTCCTGCGCGAGAATTGGGACATATTCGCCTGGCATCCCTCAGACATGCCAGGAATCCCATGCAGACTAGCCGAGCATAGCCTCAATATCCTCAAGGGATTCAAGCCGCTCAAGCAGGCTCTTCGGTGTTTCTCTGAACCTAAGAGACAGGCCATGGGAGAGGAACTAACCAAGTTATTGGAGGCCGGATTCATCAGAGAAATAAAACACTCGGACTGGCTAGAAAACCTGGTGATGGTACCAAAGAAGGATAAATCATGGCGCCTTTGTGTCGATTTCAAGGACCTCAGTAAAGCTTGCCCAAAGGATCCATTCCCCCTCCCCCGCATTGATCAAATTATTGATGCTACCGCAGGACACGAGTCATTGTGTTTCCTCGACGCATACTCCGGTTACCACCAAATCAAGATGGCGGAGTCCGACCAAGCCGCGATGGCATTCATCACACCATATGGTCCCTTCTGTTTCAACACAATGCCTTTTGGGCTCAAAAACGCCGGCGCAACATATCAGCGCATGATTCAGACATGTCTGGAGAAACAAATCGGCAAAACAGTAGAGGCATACGTAGATGATGTGGTCGTCAAAACCAAACATGTCGACTCTTTGATAGACGACTTGAGGCTCACATTCGACAACCTCCGAACATACGACATCAAGCTCAATCCGGAAAAATGCGTTTTCGGCGTACCAGCCGGAAAGCTCCTGGGTTTCATTGTTTCCAGTAGAGGTATTGAAGCTAATCCGGCCAAAATCCGAGCTTTGTCACAGTTGGCTACCCCAACATACCTCAAACAAATTCAAAAGTTAACTGGATGTGTGGCGGCTCTAAGCCGCTTTATCTCCCGCTTAGGAGAAAAGGCATTACCCCTTTGTTGCCTCCTTCGGCGCACCGAACACTTCGAGTGGATGGACGCTGCCACAGCCGGATTGGATGAAATAAAAGCCATACTGGCAACCAACCCAATCCTGGCCGCGCCAAACATCAGCGAACCAATGCTATTATACATTGCGGCAACTCATCATGTTGTCAGCGCAGTGCTCGTCGTCGAACGAGAAGCGAACGGACATAAATTCCCTCTTCAAAAGTCGGTTTATTATGTATCCACTGTCCTCACTCCATGCAAATCACGGTACCCACATTATCAAAAGATAGCCTATGCGGTATTCATGGCATCCCAGAAACTGCGACACTACTTTCAAGTGTGTTCGATTACAGTAGCCTCAGAGGTGCCACTCAATGATATCATAAACAACCGCGACGCCACGTGCCGGATTGCCAAATGGGCCATTGAGCTCCTCCTGTTCGACATAACATACAAACCTCGGCGAGCCATTAAATCGCAAGTATTGGCCGACTTTGTCGCCGAATGGACGGAAGCCGAACTCCCTAAAGAGTATGGCGCATACTCCAATTGGATTATGCACTTCGACGGCTCCAAAATGCTGGCTGGACTGGGGGCTGGCGTCGTCCTGACGTCCCCAACCGGAGATACAGTTCAATACGTACTGCAGATACTGTATACAGATTCCAACAATGCAGCCGAATACGAAGCCCTGTTACATGGTCTTGGGATGGCAGTTTCCATGGGCCTTCAGCGCCTGGAGGTGCATGGGGACTCGAACCTCGCAATATCCCAAATAAATGGAGACTTTGCTGCCAAGGATCCGAAGATGGCGGCCTATCGTAACGCCGTCCTAAAGATTTCAGCTCGGTTCGAGGGGCTCGAATTTCAGCATGTGGCTCGGGAAAACAATCAGGCGGCGGATATCCTCGCCCGCATCAGCGCAAAACGCGATGCGGTCCCCCCCAACATCTTTTTAGAGAGGTTGTTTAAGCCATTCGTGGTATGGGAGGGGGACACCGGCAATATTAGTCCGGACCCGGCCACAACACTCGATACCAAACACTCTGACATAATCGGAGTCTCTGCCACCGAAACAACACCTTCAGCCCACGTAATAATGGCCATCATAGCCCCGTGGACAAAACCATTCCTAGCCTACCTAACTTGGCAGGAACTTCCAGAGGACCAAAATGAATCACGCTGCATAGTGTGGCGATCTGAGGCCTACAGGGTCCATGAGGGAGAACTGTATAAAAAAGCACTACCGGAGTCCATCAAAGGTGCATCTCCGAAGAGGAAGGTCGGAAACTTTTGGCATAAATTCACGTCGGACTCGGCGGCCACCACGCCGCAGCCCGGGCTCTTGTAAGCAAGGCCTTTCGTACAGGATTCTATTGGCCGACAGCCCAGGCAGACGCACAGGACTTGGTCCAACGCTGCGCCGGTTGCTAGCTTTTTGCAAATCAAAGCCACATGCCACCCACCGCCCTCCAAACAATCCCCATTACGTGGCCCTTCGTGGTCTGGGGGCTTGACATGGTTGGACCCCTTAAAGGGGGAACCCACAAGAAAAAATACTTACTGGTCATGGTGGATAAATTCACCAAATGGATAGAAGCCAAACCTGTTAAAATAGCCGAATCTAGACCGGTGATAGACTTTATATCCGGGGTCATACACCGTTATGGCGTCCCCCACAGCATCATCACTGACAACGACACGAACTTCACGGCCGATGAGGTAAAACTCTGGTGCAACAAAATGGGCATCAAGCTCGATTATGCTTCAGTCTATCACCCACAAACCAATGGCCAAGTTGAGCGAGCAAACAGTCTTATAATGAGCGGCACTAAACCCAGATTAGTGCGGTCCTTAACGGAGTCTAACACGCACTGGGTAGAGGAGCTCGACTCCGTACTCTGGGGGCTGCGGACCACGCCGAATCGTACTACCGGATACACACCCTTCTTTATGGTGTACGGCATAGAGGCGGTTCTACCCTGCGACATAATTCATGACTCACCTCGAGTGCGCATGTATGAAGAAAGAGAAGCTGAGCTCGATCGGCAGGACAGTCTGGACACCCTGGAGGAGGAGCGCGACATGGCAAAAGCCCGTTCCGCATTTTATCAGCAACAGGCTTGCAGATACCAAAGCAGAGAAGTACCGGCCAAAACTTATAACGTTGGCGAACTAGTTCTACGCCTGCCGTATAAGAAAAAGAACAAGCTCGAGCCCAAATGGGAAGGTCCCTTCATTATTGACCAAGTTCTGACCGGTGGAGCGCACCGTCTGCGGGATGCATCGAATAATCGACTCGAGCCGAACCCATGGAACGCGGCCAGGCTCCGAAGATTCTATGCCTAGCACCGGACTCTATGTTCGTCTCTTCCTCTCTCCATTTTTTTGCATATACATTATCGGTCTTGTTTTTCTTTCTTTCTTTTATTCTTTCTCTAGGCCTTCAGGGGCCAACTTGTGCCTTGCTTGAACATTATAGATGCGCTAGCCGCGCTCATCATAGCTGGGGGCTTCTTTCACAAAAGCTTAATTATTTATCTAGGCCTCATGCCCCGCACACGTGTTATACTTCCGCATGTTCCTTGTTTTGCCATTATATGCATCGATATGACTTAAGTTTTGGCCAAGCTGGGTTGCCTGGCTCTTGTATTTATGCCCTACGTTCCCGTTAATTCGGCTAGGGCATAAGGGGAGCACCTCTGCGATTGTTACTGCCGGGTCAGCCGGATGTGTACCTCAGACTGGGTGAAGCCGAAAGCTAGCGTTCTTAAGGGAATATTTGGCCAGTGAACAAAAGATGATTTTTATTTATTTTCCATATGTGCCCCCAGATGTTTTTTCCTGCGTTTCCTATCGTAGTCCGGACATGCATTTTAGGGCATGCGTACCCAGGGAAAGGAACCCTTAACGGAACTATTCTCCTTGGAAGATGTTTCTTACTACCTATGTAATATAACATAACTAGTTGGGCACTTGTCTGATCAAGCACTAATGACCCCTACGCCTGGTCTCCACGCATACCCCGGTTCTTATATAACTGAGTGGGTATTCGGATACACTCCGGACTATCGGGTCCCGAGGTTTAAGCTAAAAGGTCCGCCATGACAAATGATCTAAAATCTAGCTAGAAGGCATTATACATGTCACTTTCATTACATAGTCATGCAGACTGACTAAATTCCTCTTCTATACCATCCAACAGGCGGTCTAGCCTACAATCCTGTTGGGAATACTTTGCGGCTAATTCTACTTTCCCATAAACTAAGCTAACGGGGATCTCTTTTCCGTCGGGCCCCACAGGTCCGACCTCGGCCATGTGATTTGGGTCAGCCTTGGTATACCACGTCTTCACCATGGCCCAGGCTTCCCTGGCACCTTGATGGCAGGCCGATATCTTCCATAATCGGAAGCGCTGCCGTGCTCCCTTGAGCTTCTCCGTAAGCTCTGCAATGCCTTCTGGCTGGGAGATAGATGGCCACAAGGCCTGGGAAACACCTTGCATCACCTGCCAAACTTGTTCGTGCAGTTGTGAGAGTTCGGATAGAAGATCACCCGCAGACCCGGGCATTTCCTCCGCGGGACGACCCGTCAGCATACCTACAGACATAACGCTGTTAGCCGACTTCTTCGCCGAACTCCTCCAAAAGGATTCGTTCAAGCACTTACTGAAAATGCCGCGTCGAAGCCGCTTATTCTCCTTCTCGGAGTCTGCAAGCTGGGCTTGAACGTCTTTCAGTTCCACTCTCAGCTTGGTATTGGCATCTTGGAGATTGTTTTTCTCCCGCCTGACCTCATTCAGCACGCGTTCGCCAGCCTTTAGCTGTCGCACGACATACTGGTCCTCCGGATTTTCTCTGGATTCATCTGCAACATCTATTGTTAGATCTGCAGCCACGCCGCACACTATATGGTAACCATCATTTTTTTTAAAGTAAATGTTACCAGCGGGGGAATTTTTCGGTTCCTTCAATGCGGCAACAGTGGCCCGTAGTTGGGTCTTGCATTCCTCCAGCTCCTGTGACAGCCGAGTATTCTTCTCTGTAAGAACCTGCATAATAAAGATGATCCTTAAATCAATTATGCTAACTGTTTCAAGTCTCAGGGGCTACTGATACATATAATCGTCAGATTTACTTACCCGTACATCCTTTACATACTGATCCGTGGCTCTGGATAGACCATCTTGAGCAGCACGGAGGTACGCCTCTCCAGAATTGAAGGCATCAAATGCCTCTGGCGAGAAACAAGCGTCGCGGAGTACGGCTCAGCGGCGCCTATGATTCATGGCGCTTTCCACTTCTGAATTTGTGGCAGATAATCTATCCGCATCCTCTGTAGGGGGATTATCCGGCGCCCGCCCCATATCGGCTTCCGCCTCTATGTCCGGTCCTAGCGCCCGACTGGTGGAAGCGTGATTAGCAACATCGCCGGGCATATTCCGGCGAGCGTTTTTTCTGTTAAAGAAACACGGGCGTCATTACATTTCGAGAAAGATGACAACCACGGAGCGGGGTTTCTGTTATACCTTTGCGCCGGCGTCTCCGTCCTGACCGCCTTCCTTTTTGGCCTGCCCGGCCTCGGTGCCTCTTGTTGGTGAGTTGCTGCGGGTTCGGCAGGGCGTCCCGAATGCCTTCCCTGTAAAAACGCCATATGTATATGGTAGGTGAAGTGTCTAAAAGGGATCCTAGTTTTTGGAGTTGGGATTTTTGGTTTTTCTTACGCACGACGCAGGAAGCAATCTGGGATAGTCGGTCGTAATGGCCACCATGGCATCATCGCAACTTAACTGATAGAACTGCCGGTCTATCAGCTCCACGAATATGACCGGATCTTCTTCGAGTCCGGAGTTGAGGGCCCGGTCAGGGTCTTCTGGTTGTGGAGATGGGATGCTGACCTCCCTTATGGCTTTTCGCAGTTCCTGCCACAAAATGGCAAGGTGAGTACCTATGACAAAGAATGCGGGAAGAATGGGAGTAAGGAGATATAACTCACCCAGCTTGGAGGGTTGTACATGGAGAATCCATCCCGTGGCTTGATGCAGATGAACTCCTCTTCCTCTCCTTTAAACAATTCGGACATAATTTTTGCTAAAGCAGTAGCGTCGCCTGGACCTTTACGTCCGTAACAGGTGGCGTCATCTTCCCTGTTAAAACACCACAAGGGGTGTCCTCGATATTGAAGTGGTTGCACTCCCCGCATTATGCATATTGACATAACTTCAATTACTGTCAATCCTGATTGAGCCAGTGCTTTAATCTGGCTCATCAGGTAAAGGACTTCCCCGTTGTCTTCCTCCTGGGGGCTCTGTGGGTGCCAACTTTGGCGTTTCTTCAGAGGAGCATTACTGAACTCAGGAAGACCCCGCCGAACAGGGTCCGGAAGGGGGACGTCCTCCATATAAAACCATTCTGAAGGCCAGTCATCGGACGTCTTCTTCGGAGTACCGGACAGGTATTCGGTTTCGGCGATGCGCCATATCTCGGCCCCGCCCACTTGATAAAGTGACCCCTTATGTGTGCGAGGGACGAGGCAAAATAACCTTTGCCAAAGCTCGAAATGAGCCTTGCAACCCAGGAACAACTCGCATAGGGCAACATAGCCGGCGATGTGTAAAATGGAGGTAGGGGTGAAATTATGCAATTGGAGGCCATAGAACTCTAGGAGCCCACGGAGGAACAGATGAATCAGAAATCCGAGTCCCCTCAATAAATAAGGGACAAGGCATACCCGCTCCCCCGTAGAGGGGCTGGGGAAGCTCTCCGCTTGCTCCCCGCCATTATAGGTGGCAAGCCCGGCTCGAACGGGCACCATATACGCTGGAGGGAGAAATCCCTTAGTCTGCAGTTTGACTAGTCGATTGTGTGGGACTGAACACCTCTCCCAATCACTTGTCTTCGGGCTACGAGGGCGGGAGGAGGAGCTGCGGAGGTCGGCCATGCTGGAGTGGATCTTTTCGAAACACGCTCTGATGGATTCTCGCTGGGGGAGGATGGTATGGATCGGATCTATGAATCCCCATCCCTTTAATAGGCAATTTATTTATCTGGCTAGGGGGCAAATGTAAAAATGCCCTGGCGCCTTGTATTCATTCGACGCATGGAAGATAGCCCTTATTGGTCACAAAAGCCAAGAAGTTCAACATTTATGGGACCGGACACTGCTCAACAAACGTTCGAGATTTGGAGAAGAACCCGCCTTGCAATGCCGAAGACAACACTGCGCGCTGGACTCATCGTCATTGAAGCCTGGTTCGGGGGCTACTGAGGGAGTCCTGGATTAGGGGGTCTCTGGACAGCCGGACTATATCCTTTGGCCGGACTGTTGGACTATGAAGACACAAGATTGAAGACTTCATCCCATGTCCGGATGGGACTCTACTTGGCGTGGAAGGCAAGCTAGGCAATACGGATATGTGTATCTCCTCCTTTGTAACCGACCTTGTGTAACCCTAGCCCCCTCCGGTGTCTATATAAACCGGAGGGTTTTAGTCCGTAGGACAACATACAATCATACCATAGGCTAGCTTCTAGGGTTTAGCCTCTCCGATCTCGTGGTAGATCAACTCTTGTAATACTCATATCATCAAGAATAAATCAAGCAGGACATAGGGTTTTACCTCCATCAAGAGGGCCCGAACCTGGGTAAAACATCGTGTCCCCTGCCTCCTGTTACCATCCGCCTTAGACGCACAGTTCGGGACCCCCTACCCGAGATCCGCCGGTTTTGACACCGACAGGCCCCCTGTTGCTCCACCGATGTACTTCTTCCTCCTATATATACCTACGTACCCCCAAACGATCAGATACGGAGCCAAAATCCTAATTCCACCGCCGCAACTTTTTGTATCCACGAGATCCCATGTTGGGGCCTATTCCGGAGATCCGCCAGAGGGGGCATCGATCACGAAGGGCTTCTACATCAACACCATAGCCTCTCCGATGAAGTGTGAGTAGTTTACCTCAGACCTTCGGGTCCATAGTTATTAGCTAGATGGTTTCTTCTCTCTTTTTGGATCTCAATACAAAGTTCTCCCCTCTCTTGTGGAGATCTATTCGATGTAATCATCTTTTGCAGTGTGTTTGTTGAGACTGATGAATTGTGGGTTTATGATCAAGTTTATCTATGAACAATATTTGAATCTTCTCTGAATTCTTTTATGTATGATTGGTTATCTTTGCAAGTCTCTTCGAATTATCAGTTTGGTTTGGCCTACTAGATTGATCTTTCTTGCAATGGGAGAAGTGCTTAGCTTTGGGTTCAATCTTGCGGTGTCCTTTCCCAGTGATAGTAGGGGTAGCAAGGCACATATTGTATTGTTGCCATTGAGGATAACAAGATGGGGTTTTCATCATATTGCATGAGTTTATCCCTCTACATAATGTCATCTTGCTTAAGGCGTTACTCTGTTCTTATGAACTTAATACTCTAGATGCATGCTGGATAGCGGTCGATGTGTGGAGTAATAGTAGTAGATGCAGGCAGGAGTCGGTCTACTTGTCTTGGATGTGATGCCTGTATACATGATCATACCTAGATATTCTCATAACTATGCTCAATTCTGTCAATTTCTCAAAAGTAATTTGTTCACCCACCGTAAAATACTTATGCTCTTGAGAGAAGCCACTAGTGAAACCTATGGCCCTGGGGTCTATCTTCATCATATTAAATCTTCCAATACCTAGTTATTTGCTTTGCTTTTATTTTACTTTACATCTTTATCATAAAAATACCAAAAATATTATCTTATCATATCCATCAGATCTCACTCTCGTAAGTGACCGTGTAGGGATTGACAACCCCTTATCGCGTTGGTTGCAAGGATTTATTTATTTTGTGTAGGTGCGAGGGACTGGTGCGTAGCCTCCTACTGGATTGATACCTTGGTTCTCAAAAACTGAGGGAAATACTTACGCTACTTTGATGCACCACCCTTTCCTCTTCAAGGGAAAACTAACGCAAGTGCTTAAGAGGTAGCAAGAAGGATTTCTGGCGCCGTTGCCAGGGAGGTCTACGCAAAAGTCAACATACCAAGTACCCATCACAAAACCTTATCTCCCGCATTACATTATTTGCCATTTGCCTCTCGTTTTCCTCTCCCCCACTTCACCCTTGCCATTTTATTCGCCCTCTTTCTCTATCCTCCCTATCTTTCTCTATTTGCCTCTTTTTTCCCATTTCTTGTTTGCTTGTGTGTTGGATTGCTTGCTTGTCACGATGGCTCTTCCCCAATTTGGTGATCTTCACCTTAAAAGGTTAGAAGAAATCGAAAACAACGTTAGGAGTTTTATGGTCTTGCAATTTGAGCATAATAGTCTCTTTAGAAACGAGCTTAAGGAACAAAAAGGATTTATGAGTTGTATGAATAATGAGCTCGATGATATGTCTAAAGAATTTGATGGTTTGATATCCAAAATTGCTTGTCTTGAGAAGTTAATAGCTGAAGTTTCGGATAAGCAGGCTACCTTAGTTAATAAGATGGCCGCTAAGCCGGAAGACCATGATAATAAAAATGAAGATCTAAAAGTTATTGATGTGTCCCCTATTAAATCTTTGTTTTGCAATATGAATCATGATAATGATGGGACCAAATATGATCCACCTTTACCTAGAAGGCGTTCCAAAAATTCGGAGTTTTTAGATCATGATGCTAAATTTGATAAATTTGATGTTAATGAACCTACTATTTTGGATTTCAAAGAATTTAATTATGATAATTGCTCTTTGATAGATTTTATTTCCTTGTTGCAATCCATGCTAAATTCTCCTCATGCTTATAGTGAAAATAAAGCTTTTACCAAACATATCGTTGATGCCTTGATGCAATCTTATGAAGAAAAACTTGAGTTGGAAGTTTCTATCCCTAGAAAACTTTATGATGAATGGGAACCAACTATTAAAATTAAAATTAAAGATCATGAATGCTAAGTTTTGCGTGATTTGGGTGCTAGTGTTTCCACGATTCCAAAGACTTTGTGTGATTTGTTAGGTTTCCGTGATTTTGATGATTGCTCTTTAAACTTGCACCTTGTGGATTCCACTATTAAGAAACCTATGGGAAGAATTAATGATGTTCTTATTGTTGCAAATAGGAATTATGTGCCCGTAGATTTCATCGTTCTTGATATAGATTGCAATCCTTCATGTCCTATTATTCTTGGTAGACCTTTCCTTAGAACGATTGGTGCAATTATTGATATGAAGGAAGGAAATATTAGATTCCAATTTCCATTAAGGAAAGGCATGGAACACTTTCCTAGAAAGAAAATTAAATTACCTTATGAATCTATTATGAGAGCCACTTATGGATTGCCTACCAAAGATGGCAATACCTAGATCTATCCTTGCTTTTTATGCCTAGCTAGGGGCGTTAAACGATAGCGCTTGTTGGGAGGCAACCCAATTTTATTTTTATTCCTTGCTTTTTGGTCCTGTTTAGTAATAAATAATTTATATAGCCTCTATTTTGGTTGTGTTTTTTGTGTTTAATTAGTGTTTGTGCCAGTAGAACCGTTGGGAAGACTTGGGGAAAGTCTTGTTAATCTTGCTGTAAAAAACAGAAACTTTAGTGCTCACGAGAACTGCTGCCATTTTTATTTGGAAAGTGATATTTAGTTAATTATTTTTGCAGATTATTAATAGATAAATTCCTCCCGTCCAGCAATTTATTTTAGAATTTTTGGAGTTCAAGATCTTGCCCTAGCTACATATTACTACAGACTGTTCTGTTTTTGACAGATTCTGTTTTTCGTGTGTTGTTTGCTTATTTTGATGAATCTATGGCTAGTAAAATAGTTTATAAACCATAGAGAAGTTGGAATACAGTAGGTTTAACACCAATATAAATAAAGAATGAGTTCATTACAGTACCTTGAAGTGGTCTTTTGTTTTCTTTCGCTAACGGAGCTCACGAGATTTTCTACTTTAAGTTTTGTGTTGTGAAGTTTTCAAGTTTTGGGTAAAGATTTGATGGATTATGGAACAAGGAGTGGCAAGAGCCTAAGCATGGGGATGCCCATGGCACCCCCAATATAATCTAAGGACACCTAAAAGCCAAAGCTTGGGGATTCCCCGGAAGGCATCCCCTCTTTTGTCTACTTCTATCGGTAACTTTACTTGGAGCTATATTTTTATTCACCACATGATATGTGTTTTTCTTGGAGCGTCTTGTATGATTAGAGTCTTTGATTTTTAGTTTACCACAATCATATTTGCTGTACACACCTTTTGAGAGATACACACATGATTCGGAAATTATTAGAATACTTTATGTGCTTCACTTATATCTTTTGAGTTACATAGTTCTGCTCTAGTACTTCACTTATATCTTTTAGAGCATGGTGGTGGATTTGTTTTATAGAAACTATTGATCTCTCATGCTTCACTTAGATTATTTTGAGAGTCTTAAATAGCATGGTAATTTTCTTAAATAATCCTAATATGCTAGGTATACAAGATTAATACTAAAATTCTCTTATGAGTGTATTGAATACTATGAGAAGTTTGATACTTGATAATTGTTTTGAGATATGGAGATGGTGATATTAGAGTCATGCTAGTTGAGTAGTTGCGAATTTTATAAATACTTGTGTTAAAGTTTGTGATTCCCGTAGCATGCACGTATGGTGAACTGTTATGTGATGAAGTCGAAGCATGATTTATTTATTGATTGTCTTCCTTATGAGTGGCGGTCGGGGACGAGCGATGGTCTTTTCCTACCAATCTATCCCCCTAGGAGCATGCGCATAATACTTTGCTTTGATAACTTGTAGATTTTTGCAATAAGTATATGAGTTCTTTATGACTAATGTTGAGTCCATGGATTATACACACTCTCACCCTTCCACCATTGCTAGCCTCTCTAATACCGCACACCTTTCGCCGGTATCATACACCCACCATATACCTTCCTCAAAACAGCCACCATACCTACCTATCATGGCATTTCCATAGCCATTCCGAGATATATTGCCATGCAACTTTCCACCATTCCATTTACTATGACACGCTCCATCATTGTCATATTGCTTTGCATGATCATGAAGTTGACATTATATTTGTGGCAAAGCCACCGTTCATAATTCTTTCATACATGTCACTCATGAGTCATTGCATATCCAGGTACACTGCCGGATGCATTCACATAGAGTCATATTTTGTTCTAAGTATCGAGTTGTAATTCTTGAGTTGTAAGAAAATAAAAGTGTGATGATCATCATTATTAGAGCATTGTCCCAGTGAGGAAAGGATGATGGAGACTATGATTCCCCACAAGTCGGGATGAGACCCCGGACGAAAAAAGAGGCCATAAAAAAGAGAAGGCCCAAATAAAAAAATGAGAGAAAAATAGAGAAGGGACAATGCTACTATCCTTTTACCACACTTGTGCTTCAAAGTAGCACCATGATCTTCATGATAGAGAGTCTCCTTTGTTATCACTTTCATATACTAGTGGGAATTTTTCATTATAGAATTTGGCTTCTATATTCCAATGATGGGCTTCCTCAAAATGCCCTAGGTCTTCGTGAGCAAGCAAGTTGGATGCACACCCACTTAGTTTCTTTTTGAGATTTCATATACTTATAGCTCTAGTGCATCCATTCCATGGCAATCGCTACTCACTCACATTGATATCTATTGATGGGCATCTCCATAGCCCGTTGATACGCCTAGTTGATGTTAGACTATCTTCTCCCTTTTCGTCTCCTCCACAACCACCATTCTATTCCACCTATAGTGCTATCCATGGCTCGCGCTCATGTATTGAGTGAAGATTGAAAAAGTTTGAGAATGTCAAAAGTATGAAACAATTGCTTGGCTTGTCATTGAGGTTGTGCATGATTTAAATACTTTGTGTGGTGAAGATAGAGCATAACCAGACTATATGGTTTTGTAGGGATAACTTTCTTTGGCCATGTTATTTTGAAGAGACATAATTGCTTAGTTAGTATGCTTGACGTATTATTGTCTTTATGTCAAATTAAACTTTTGTCTTGAATCTTTCGGATCTGGATATTCATACCACAATTAAAGAAGAATTACATTGAAATTATACCAAGTAGCATTCCACATCAAAAATTCTGTTTTTATCATTTACCTACTCGAGGAAGAGTAGGAATTAAGCTTGGGGATGCTTGATACGTCTCCAACGTATCTATAATTTTTGATTGCTCCATGCTATATTATCTTCTGTTTTGGACATTATTGGGCTTTATTGTCCACTTTTATATTATTTTTGGGACTAACCTATTAACCGGAGGCCCAACCCAGAATTGTTGTTTTTTTGCCTATTTTAGGGTTTCGAAGAAAAGGAATACCAAACTGAGTCCAAACGGAATGAAACCTTCGGGAACGTGATTTTTGGAACGAACAAGACCCATGAGACTTGGACCCTACGTCAAGCAACCAACTGGGAGGCCACGAGGTGGGGGGGGGGGCATGCCTACCCCCCCAGGCGCGCCCTCCACCCTCGTGGGCCCCCTGTTGCTCCATCGACGTACTTCCTCCTCCTATATATACCTACGTACCCCCAAACGATCAGATATGGAGCCAAAATCCTAATTCCACCGCCACAACTTTCTGTATCCACGAGATCCCATCTTGGGGCCTGTTCCGGAGCTCTGCTGGAGGGGGCATCGATCACGGAGGGCTTCTACATCAACACCATAGCCTCTCCGTTGAAGTGTAAGTAGTTTACCTCAGACCTTCGGATCCATAGTTATTAGCTAGATGACTTCTTCTCTCTATTTGGATCTCAATACAAAGTTCTCCCCCTCTCTTGTGGAGATCTATTCGATGTAATCTTCTTTTGCGGTGTGTTTGTTGAGACCGATGAATTGTGGGTTTATGATCAAGTTTATCTATGAACAATATTTGAATCTTCTCTGAATTCTTTTATGTATGATTGGTTATCTTTGCAAGTCTCTTCGAATTATCAGTTTGGTTTGGCCTACTAGATTGATCTTTCTTGCAATGGGAGAAGTGCTTAGCTTTGGGTTCAAGCTTGCGGTGTCCTTTCCCAGTGACAGTAGGGGCAGCAAGGCACGTATTGTATTGTATTGTATTGTATTGTTGCCATTGAGGATAACAAGATGGGGTTTTCATCATATTGCATGAGTTTATCCCTCTACATCATGTCATCTAGCTTAAGGCATTACTCTGTTCTTATGAACTTAATACTCTAGATGCATGCTGGATAGCGGTCGATGTGTGGAGTAATAGTAGTAGATGCAGGCAGGAGTCGGTCTACTTGTCTTGGACGTGATGCCTATATACATAATCGTACCTAGATATTCTCATAACTATGCTCAGTTCTGTCAATTTCTCAACAGTAATTTGTTCACCCACCGTAAAATACTTATGCTCTTGAGAGAAGCCACTAGTGAAACCTATGGCCCCCGGGTCTATCTTCATCATATTAAATCTTCCAATACCTAGTTATTTGCTTTGCTTTTATTTTACTTTGCATCTTTATCATAAAAATACCAAAAATATTATCTTATCATATCTATCAGATCTCACTCTCGTAAGTGACCGTGTAGGGATTGACAACCCCTTATTGTGTTGGTTGCGAGGATTTATTTGTTTTGTGTAGGTGCGAGGGACTGGCGTGTAGCCTCCTACTGGATTGATACCTTGGTTCTCAAAAACTGAGGGAAATACTTACACTACTTGCTGCACCACCCTTTCCTCTTCAATGGAAAACCAACGCAAGTGCTCAAGAGGTAGCACTCCCGCGGCCGAATCTAAAAGATTTCTAGAAGCAAAATTCAATCCAGCATAAAAACTCTGTATAATCATCCAAAGATTCAAACCATGTGTAGGGCAATTACGTATCATTAATTTCATCCTCTCCCAAGATTGTGCAACATGTTCATGATCAAGTTGCTTAAAATTCATAATATCGTTTCTAAGAGAGATGGTCTTAGCGGAAGGAAAATACTTAGAGATAAAAGCATCTTTGCACTTATTCTATGAATCAATACTATTTTTATGCAAAGACAAAAACCAAGCTTTAGCATGATCTTTAAGGGAAAAAGGAAATAGCTTCAATTTAACAATATCATTATCCACATCTTTCTTCTTTTGCATATCACACAAATCAACAAAGCTATTTAGATGGGTAGCGACATCTTCACTAGGAAGGCTGGCGAATTGATCTTTCATGACAAGATTCAACAAACCAGCATTAATTTCACAAGATTCAGCATCGGTAAGAGGAGCAATCGGAGTGCTAAGAAAATCATTGTTGTTGGTATTGGTAAATTCACACAATTTAGTATTGTCTTGAGCCATCAT
This sequence comes from Triticum urartu, assembly GCF_056163025.1. Classification (NCBI taxonomy): domain Eukaryota; kingdom Viridiplantae; phylum Streptophyta; class Magnoliopsida; order Poales; family Poaceae; genus Triticum; species Triticum urartu. Next base: position 150,111,085 of record NC_141878.1, read on the forward strand.
GACAAGCAAGCAATCCAACACATGAGCAAACAAGAAGCAAGCGAAAAAAGGGCAAATAGAAAAAAGAGAAGGGGAACGGAAAAAGAGGGTGAATAAAATGGCAAGGGTGAAGTGGGGGAGAGGAAAACGAGAGGAAAATGGCAATTAATGTAATGCGAGGGATAAGAGTTTGTGATGGGTACTTGGTATGTCTTGACTTGTGTGTAGACTCTCCGGCAACGGCGCCAGAAATGGCTCGTTGTCGGGAGTCAAATCTTGACTTGACTTGGCGCGAATCTCCCCGGCAACGGCGCCAGAAATCCTTCTTGCTACCTCTTGAGCACTGCGTTGGTTTTCCCGTCAAGAGGAAAGGGTGATGCAGTAAAGTAGCGTAAGTATTTCCCTCAGTTTTTGAGAACCAAGGTATCAATCCAGTAGGAGATCACGCTCGAGTCCCACGCGCCTACACAAACAAATAAGAACCTCGCAACCAACGCGACAAATGGGTTGTCAATCCCTTCACGGTCACTTACGAGAGCGAGATCTGATAGATATGATAAGATAATATTTTTGGTATTTTTATGATAAAGAGAAATAAAGATGCGAAGTAAAATAAACGACAATAGAAATAACTAAGTGTTGGAAGATTAATATGATGGAAGATAGACCCAGGGCCATAGGTTTCACTAGTGGCTTCTATCAAGAGCATAAGTATTACAGTGGGTAAACGAATTACTGTCGAGCAATTGATAGAATTGAGCATAGTTATAAGAATATCTAGGTATGATCATGTATATAGGCATCACGTCCGTGACAAGTAGACCAAAATGATTCTGCATCTGCTACTATTACTCCACACATCGACCGCTATCCATCATGCATCTAGAGTATTAAGTTCATAAGAACAGAGTAATGCTTTAAGTAAGATGACATGATGTGGAGCGATAAACTCATGTAATATGATATAAACCCCATCTTTTATCCTCGATGGCAACAATACAATACGAGTTGTTTCCCCTACTATCATTGGGATCGAGCACCGCAAGATTGAACCCAAAGCTAAGCACTTCTCCCATTGCAAGAAAGATCAATCTAGTAGGCCAAACCAAACTGATAATTCGAAGAGACTTGCAAAGATAAATCAATCATACACAAAATAATTCAGAGGAGAATCAAATATTGTTCGTAGATAAACTTGATCATAAACCCACAATTCATCGGATCTCGACAAACACACCGCAAAAGAAGATTACATCAAAAAGATATCCAAGAAAATCAAGGAGAACTTTGTATTGAGATACAAAGAGAGAGAATAAGCCATCTAGCTAATAACTATGGACCCGAAGGTCTGAAGTAAACTACTCACACATCACCTGAGAGGCCATGCAATTGATGTAGAGGCCCTTCGTGATCAATGCCCCCTCCGGCGGAGCTCTGGAAAAGGCCCCAAGATGGGATCTCTTGGGTACAGAAGGTTGCGGCGGTGGAATCAGGTTTTCGTGGTGCTCCTGGATATTTGGGGAGGGGTACGTGGATATATATAGGAGGAAGAAGTACGTCGGTGGAGCAACGAGGGGCCCACGAGGGTGGAGGGCGCGCCCGAGGGGGTAGGCGTGCCCCCTGCCTCGTGGCCTCCTCGATTGTTTCTTGACGCCCACTCCAAGTCTCATGGATCACGTTTGTTGAGAAAATCATGTTCCCGAAGGTTTCATTCCGTTTGGACTCCGTTTGATATTCCTTTTTTGCGAAACTCTAAAATAGGCAAAAAAAACAATTTGGGCTAGGCCTCCGGTTAGTAGGTTAGTCCCAAAAATGATATAAAAGTGTAAAATAAAGCCCATTAACATCCAAAATAGATAATATAATAGAATGGAGCAATCAAAAATTATAGATACGTTGGAGACGTATCACTAATCATCCTCTTAAGAAAAATGAAATACTTGATATCTTCTATAATGGACTAACCGATGCTTCTAGGGACTTCCTAGACAGTTGTGTTGGTTGTGTTTCCAGGTAACGAACTGTTGGACAAGCTGAGGCATTATTGAATAATATATTGAAGAATTATGATGATTGGACTCTTCCTGAACCACCGCCTAAACCCACTCCGAAGAAGAGGGATATCTTATTTCTCAGTCCAGAAGATATGCAAGAGGCAAAGAAATGCATGAAGGAAAAAAGGTATTAAAGCTAAAGATGTCAAGAATTTACCACCTATTGAAGAAATACATGGTCTTGACACACCACCTCTGCAAGTGGTAGAGGTAAATTCTTTGATTAAGTTTGATGGAAGTTGCATCCCTCACAACAAACACCCTAGTCAATGCCTATATGAATTTGATAGGTACATAATCAAACAAGACCACTTCAATGCAAATGTTATGAAACAACTGAAATACAACTCTGATATGATTGCTCGCTTGAGTGACTTGTTATTTAGAATCATTAATGATGCTAGGGGTGTAGGAAAACATGCTTCTGTGGTACATACCCAGTCAATGTTGGGGATATCGCTTATCGGGAACTTATCGGTCGACCCATGATAAGGGGTAAATTGGCCAGTTTATCGGCATATCAGCCGATTTATCGCCATATCGGCAGATTTATCGGCCGATTTATCTTATCGGTCTGACAGCGGTAAGCGATAAATCGGCCGATTTATCGGCATATCGGAAGATATCTTGAACAGTGTACCCAGTTAGAATAAGTTGCTAAATCTCAAAGAGAATTGCTTAGTGAAATGAATGCTACTTCTTGAGCTTGCGTTGATTTTTCTCTTGAAGAGGAAAGGGTGATGCAGCAAAGTAGAGATAAGTATCTCCCTCTATTAAGAACCAAGGTATCAATCCAGTAGGAGTCAAAAGCAAGTCTCCAATCTATGCACATGCACAAACTAACAAACACTTGCACTCAACGCGAAAAAGGAGTTGTCAATCCCTTCACGGCGTCTAACAAGAGTGAGATCTACTAGAGATAGGTATAAAAGATAAATAAAAAGGCAAACTGAAATAAATCTAAATAAATTAGAGCAAAGTTTTTTTTGGGTTTTTTGGTTTATAGATCTGGAAATATATGACGGAAAATAGACCCGGGGGCCATAGGTTTCACTAGAGGATTCTCTCTTGAAAGAAAACATACGGTGGGTAAACAAATTACCGTCGAGCAATTGATAGAAAAGTGCAAAGTTATGACGATATCCAAGGCAATGTTCATGAATATAGGCATCACGTCCGCGTCAAGTAGACCGACTCCTGCCTGCATCTACTACTATTACTCCACACATCGACCGCTATCCAACATGCATCTAGAGTATTAAGTTCACAAGAACGGAGTAATGCCTTAAGTAAGATGACATGATGTAGAGGGATAAACTCAAGCAATATGATGAAAACCCATCTTTTACCCTTGATGGCAATAATACAATACGTGCCTTGCTACCCCTACTATGTCACTGGGTGAGGACACCGCAAGATTGAACCCCAAACTAAGCGCCTCTCCCATTGCAAGAAAAACCAATCTAGTTGGCCAAACCAAACCGATAATTCGAAGAGAAATACAAAGATATTTGATCATAAAAGAGTTCAGAAAAGACTCAAATGATATTCATAGATAATCTGATCATAAATCCACGATTCATTGGATCTTGACAGACACACTGCAAAAGAATATTACATCGGATAGAACTCCAAGAACATCAAGGAGAACATGGTATTGGAGATCATAGAGAGAGAAGAAGCCATCTAGCTACTAGCTATGGACCCTTAGGTCTGTGGTAAACTACTCATGCTTCAATGAAAGGGTAGTAAGGTTGATATAGATGCCCTCCATGATCGAACCCCCCTCTGGCAGGGTGCCGGAAAAGGCCCCGAGATGGGATCTCACAGGAACAGAGGCTTGCGGCGGCAGGAAAGTATTTTTGTGGTTCTCTCTGATGGTTTGCTAATATTTGGGTATTTATGGAGCAAAGATTAGGATTAGAGGACACCCGAGGGGCCCACAAGCCCTCAGGGCGCGCACCCCCTGGGGTGCACCTAGGAGGCTTGTGGACTCCTCGGGACTCCTCTGCCCCTCTCCAAGTTCCGTGGATGTCTTCTGGTCCAAAAAAAATCATCACAACAGTTTTATTCCGTTTGGACTCCGTTTGATATTCCTTTTCTATAGAACTCAAAAACAAGGAAAAAACAAAAACTGGCACTAGGCTCTAGGTTAATACGTTAGTCCCAAAAATAATATAAAATAGCATATTAATGCATAAACATCCAAAATAGATAATATAATAGCATGGAACAATAAAAAATTATAGATACATTGAAGACGTATCAATGAACAATAATATGAATGATCATGCTATTAGAGGAGGTAGAATGACTCGGGAACCAGTTTATCCGAGGGACATCCTAAAAGAATTGAACAAGACTCTCAAAGAATTAACACTGATACACCTAGTCCTTCTGAAAAAAGAGAAAGAAAAATGACAGGACTTTGCATACCTCTAGTGAACCTAAAAAAGAAAAAACCCCCGAGGACAATAATGATGTCTCTATATCTGATGCTGAAACTCAATCCGATAATGAACATGCATATAGTGATAATGAAAAAGATAATGATGGTGTTCACGAAGATACTCAACCAGACAATGATAAAGAACCATATAATGATGTTGAGATAGAACCTGCTGTTGATCTTGATAACCCACAACCTAAAAATAAAAGATATGATAAAAGAGACTTTGTTGCTAGAAAACATGGAAAAGAAGGAGAACCATGGGTTCAAAAACCCATTCCCTTTCCACCTAAACTGACTAAGAAAAAAGATGGTGAAGAATTTAAACGCTTTGCTAAAATGCTTAGGCCTGTATTTTTGCGTACCCGATTGACTGATATATTAAAGATGGCCCTGTATGCAAAATACTTGAAAGACATCATCACTAATAAAAGAAAAATACCTGAAGCTGAAATATACACCATGCTTGCTAACTATTCTTTTAAAGATGGAGTACCTAAAAATCTTGGAGATCCAGGAATACCAACTATACCTTGCTCCATCAAAAAAAATTATGTCAAAACTGCTTTGTGTGATCTAGGAGCTGGTGTTAGTGTTATGCCTTTCTCTTTATATAAAAGACTTGATTTGAATAAACTCACACCTACTCAAATATATTTGCAAATGGATGATAAATCAACTGTCATACCTATCTGTGTTTGTGAGGATGTGCCCGTTGTTGTTGCAAATGTTACTATCCTAACAGACTTTGTTATACTTGAGATTCCCAAGGACGACAACATGTCAATTATCCTTGCCAGACCCTTTTTGAATACTGCAAGGGCTGTTATTGATTGCAATAAAAGGAAGGTCACTTTTCATATCAATGGTAATGAGCATATGGTGCACTTTCTGAAGAAACAATTTCAAATGAATGGTATTAATGTTATTGAAAAGTCTCCGACAATCACTATTAGAAGTTTTCAACTCCCTTTACCTACTGTCAAAAATAAATATGATATATTTATTGTAGGGGATCTGCATATCTCCGTTGAGATAACTTAGTATTTTACGGAAGTTCTTCGGTTTCATGCTAATTGAAAGTGGTTGTTAATAAGACTTGACCAACCTTATTAATGGATTATTTTTGAGAGGTATGAAGTTGATGAGTTTAGTAGGCACATCCTTCTGCTCCCACCTTTTGTTTTCTGTTTTTCCTAGTTAAATAAAATAAAATGCCATGTTTAGTATGTTTTGTGAATTTCCCATGCAATTAAAAAGTGGTGAAAAATAAAAGTTCTCAGAATGCCCTGAAATTTTAATATGTTTTTTTCTAAATATTTCTGAATTTCTCATGCAAATAATAATAGAGAGGGGGTGCCCCTGGTGTCCACAAGACTCCAGGGCACGCCAGCAACCCTAGGTGCGCCCTGGTGGGTTGTGGTCCCCACTTGCCCCCCTCACTTATCCCTTTAGCCCATGTCATCTCCTACATCCAAAAAAATCGTCATAGCTCTCTCTCTCTCTCTCTCTCTCTCGTGTTCTTGCTCTCAAACCCGTAGATTTCGATCTCTTTACTCGAAGCTCCGTTTTCAAAACTGTTTGTAGGATTGCTACTTGGCATGTGACTCCTCCATTGCTCCAATTAGTTTTTGCTTTAATATATATTTTGAATGATCAACTACTCTTGGTGCTGCTGTAGATAGGCTTGCATGTTGAATTCTTAGAGTTCTAAGTAGTTTGAAAGCTTAATATGGCCTTTAGGCATCCATATTGAGTAGTTACTATCAATCTTATGAAGTTTGGTTGAAAATTTTGTGGACTAAAATTTTCAAAAATTTATTTATAGGAATAAGATGAGTATTTTCAGGAAGTTTTCCTCGAATAAGAATGCTAAGGGAGTCATTGGGGAATCATCGGGCAATGACCTCAACATTCCGATAATGACAGAGGTGCGACCATGCGAATGGCCGCATAATGCCTTCATGGATGAGGCTGGGTTCCATCAAGAGTTTGCCCAATTCATGGCGAATGCCAAGCTGACCAACTTCCTTGCAGATGAGTGTGACCAGCACCACTTCCTCACGAACTCCTTTGTGCAAATTTTTCATTTTTTGAGTAGGAATAATTCTCCTGAGGTGCGATTTAATTTATATGCTGAACCTCATCAGATGCCACCAACTGAATTTTGTGACATATGTTTGATTCCCTCTGACGGAGACTTAAGAGAGCCTAGACCCGCAGAATTTGAGGACTTCTACCTCGCCCTGACAGTGGGTGATGAAAGAGGTGTGTCGAAAGCCACCGCCACTAGTTTGCAGTTTCCTTTTATGCATTACCTTGCTTTATTCATCTCGAAGTTTTTAACTGCTAGGGAGATGTTGGGTGCACTCTGTGCCCCCGACCTCGCCATTTTACACCGTGCACTATACAATGATCACACCTTTAGCCTAGGGGCTATTATTGCACATTGTCTGCGCCTCAACAGAACTGAGGGAAAAATTCATGGGGGTATTTATGCCACTCGCATAGCGAGACGCTTTAATGTTCAAATATGCCAACACAGTTATCCTTTGTCCCGAGTTTATCTAGATCATCAGGCGTTGAAGGATCACCAGTTTATTGATGCCGCTGATTCATTTCATAACATTTGATACAACTTGGTTTTTAGTGTGGAAACCCGTGATATTATCCCATTGCCTGCACCTGCTTCGTTTGATTCTATTGCCAGGGGCGGGTACAAGGTCATGCCAGAGGACATTGTTGCCTACCAGAATGACCAGGCATCGGCAGAGCAGGAGCCTCAGTAGTGGGACGCTCAGGTGCCGCCGCCACAACACTTCCACATGGATCCAGACGGCTACTGCGGATGGTGATTACCAAGCTAGGCCAAAAGCCTAAGCTTGGGGGAGTACGTATTTCCACTGGCATTATATTCATGTTCACACATTTCATTCCAGTTGTCGGTGTTCATACTTTTTCATTGTATTATCCATGTTAGATTTATTTTCTCGCTTTCTACTTGAGTGTTTGAAAAACTTTGAGAAAATCCAAAAAATATTTCCTACTTCTTTTCGGTTTCCTTTCTAGTTTAATTTAGTTGTAGTATTAGAAGACAACCCAAAAATATTCCTCGATTCTTCTTTTGCTTGTTGGGAGCTTTCCCATGTAAATAGTTTTTCTTGTCTTTTGTTTTTCTGTCTTTAATTTGCTCTCTTCAAGAAAAACTAAAAACTCCAAAAATATTTCAGTGTGTTTCTCTGAATCCCTTTACCTTTTCTTTTGTTGAGTCATACCAAGGAGGAGACCACGATGAAAATGTTGAATGGCTCTTATATGCATTAATGTTGATTTAACAAAGAGCCAATATTACCTTGTCTTCTCCTTTTCAATAAAATGTTTATAGATTCTAGCTTAGTCCACAACACTCTTGCACTATTATTATTTCCATATCATTCGGTCATGCAAGTGAAAGGCAATAATGATGATATTTGATGAAGTGACTGTGGTAGAGAGAAGTGCGTATGAACTCAACTTGCTTTTGTTTTTGTAAATATGTTTAACCTAGTATCCATGATTCGACATATTATGAGCAAACATGTTTGCAATGATAATTAGAGATTATAGTTGCTCATGCCATGCTTTAGTAGCTGGGAGTGAATAATGATTTATCTTGGATGTCAACATGCATTAAAATGATTGTGATGTAGTATGATGATATGTTATCCTCCTCTAAATGTTTCAAGTGGCTTGACTTGGCACATGTTCATACATGTAATTGAATCACAACCAACATAGCCTCTATGATATTTATGTTCATGGTGTTCATATCCTACTCATGCTAGTATTCAATGTTGATTATGCATAACACATGTTTGTAACCATTTTCGCTCTCTAGCTGGCCGCTTCTCAACCTATCTGCTAGCCTTCACCTGTACTGATTGGAAATACTTCTTGTGCATCAAAATCCTTAAACCAAATTTATTCTAGATGAGTCCACTATAGCTACCTAGATGCGGTATTACCCTGCCGTTCCAAGTAAATTTGCATGTGCCACCACTAAAATTTCAAATGAACATCTGTTTTGTGTGCCTGGACCGCTCATGGAGCGATAGGGGGCAGTCAGTATCTTCCATGCTAAGCGGGTTATTCTCATGATGAGTGTTTATTCACTCGTCCTTGCACAAGAGGGGCGGTAATTGGGATGCCCAGTCCCGAAATAAAAAATAGCAAATAATTAAACGAAACTCCCCCAGGATTGTTGTTGGTATGGACGGTACCCATGGATTAGGCTAGCCGTGGAGTGTGTTTGTTGGTGGGAGTAAACCTTTACTTTTATTGCTTGGGAACCACCGCTAATTTGTTTAGCATGGAAGATATTGATAAATCTTGGTCGCAACGTTGACAAGAAGGGTGTACCTCCCCAAATTACATTTATCTCTGTTTTAAGCTTTGATATCTGGCAACCTACAATGGTGCACTTCTCATGGGACATCTAAATTCATGCCGGCATATGCACTCTACAATTTTATAACTATCAGATGTAAAAAAAACAATGGAATGGGACGACGTAATAAAAGGTGATTGTTGCGAACAAGTGTTTGCGCCCGTGACGCAAACGACAAAGACAACAAAGAAGCTAAGCAAACTATATGAAACTTTTTTTATTGCTGGTAACTTTTCTTTGTTCACAAGTGATGTGTCTCTATGGATTGCCCGCAGAACGTGAACCTTACCCATGCCAAGTAAACATACACAATAAAGTTGGGCGAGACCTCCCACTGCCCACCTCCAAACCGCCTGCCGCTTCTTTCGCTCCTGATTCTATAAATTGTAGGGCGAGGGAGGGAGAGAGAGAGATGGTTGGGGACTCACCTGCGTACTTAGGTGCCATGAATATTGATACGTATCCATCATATCTACTTTTCCTAACGCTTTTGCTCTTGTTTTGGACTCTAATTTGCAAGATTTGAATGAAACTAACCCGGACTGACGTTGTTTTCAGCAGAACTACCATGGTGTTGTTTTTGTGCAGAAATGAAAGTTCTCAGATTTGGATGAAACTTTTAGGAGAATTATTTCAGAATAAATAAAAATAATGGAACCAAGAACCACCGGAGGGGGCCCCCTGGCTGACCACAAGACACCAGGGCGTGCCACCCCCTCTAGGCGCGCCCTGGTGGGTTGTGGAGCCCTCGGGGCTCTGCAGACCCTAATTCCAGCACTATAAATCCCTATTTTTGGAGCAAAACAGGGCAGGAAGTTTCATCGCGTTTCACGATACGGAGCCGCCGTCACTTCCTATTCTTCAACGGGAGGCTAGATCTGGAGTCCGTTCGGGGCTCCGGAGAGGGGAATCTTCGATCTTCATCATCACCAACCCTCCTTCATCACCAATTCCATGATGCTCGCCATCGGGAGTGAGTAATTCCTTCGTAGGCTCGTTGGTTGATGACATGTCTCCAACGTATCTACTTCTCCAAACACTTTTGCCCTTGTTTTGGACTCTAACTTGTATGATTTGAATGGAACTAACCCGGACTGACGCTGTTTTCAGCAGAATTGGGATGATGTTGTTTTATGTGCAGAAAACAAAAGTTCTCGGAATGACCTGAAACTCCACGGGATATCTTACAATAAATAATAAAAAATCCTTGCCAAAGATGAAGACCAGGGGGCCCACACCCTTCTCACGAGGGTGGGGGCGCGCCCCTACCTTGTGGGCCCCCTAGAAGCCCCCCGAGTCCAACTCCAACTCTATATAACTTCTTTCGGGGAGAAAAAAATAGGAGAGAAGAAATCATCGCGTTTTACTATACGGAGCCGCCGCCAAGCCCTAAAACCTCTCAGGAGGGCTGATCTGGAGTCCGTTCGGGGCTCCGAAGAGGGGGATTCGTCGCCGTTGTCATCATCAACCATCCTCCATCACCAATTTCATGATGCTCACCGCCGTGCGTGAGTAATTCCATCGTAGGCTTTCTGGACAGTGATGGGTTGGATGAGATTCACCATGTAATCGAGTTAGTTTTGTTAGGGTTTGATCCCTAGTATCCACTATGTTCTGAGATTGGTGTTGCTATGACTTTGCTATGCTTAATGCTTGTCACTAGGGCCCGAGTGCCATGATTTCAGATCTGAACCTATTATGTTTTCATCAATATATGAGAGTTCTAGATCCTATCTTGCAAGTTTATAGTCACCTATTATGTGTTATGATCCGTTAACCCCGAAGTGACAATAATCGGGATACTTACCGGTGATGACCGTAGTTCGAGGAGTTCATGTATTCACTATGTGTTAATGCTTTGTTCCGGTTCTATATTAAAAGGAGGCCTTAATATCCCTTAGTTTCCATTAGGACCCCACTGCCACGGGAGGGTAGGACAAAAGATGGCATGCAAGTTCTTTTCCATAAGCACGTATGACTATATTCGGAATACATGCCTACATTACATTGACAAATTGGAGCTAGTTTTGTGTCACCCTATGTTATGACTGTTACATGATGAACCGCATCCGGCATAATTATCCATCATTGATCCAATGCCTACGAGCTTTCCATATACTGTTTTACGCTTATTTACTTTCCCATTGCTATTGTTACAATCACTACAAAATACCAAAAACATTACTTTGCTTTCATTACTCTTTTGTTACCGTTACCATCACTATCAGATTACTTTGCTACTAAACACTTTGCTGCAGATACTAAGTTTCCAGGTATGGTTGAATTGACAACTCAGCTGCTAATACTTGAGAATATTCTTTGGCTCCCCTTGTGTCGAATCAATAAATTTGGGTTGAATACTCTACCCTCGAAAGCTGTTGCAATCCCCTATACTTGTGGGTTATCAAGACTAATTTCTGGCGCCGTTGCCGGGGAGCATAGCTCTATTCTTCGAGTCACTTGGGATTTATATCTGTTGGACACTATAAAGAACTTGAGAGATCCAAAAACCAAGATCTATCCCTCAACTACAAGGGGAGGTAAGGAGCTGCCATCTAGCTCTGCACTTGATTCACCTTCTGTTATGAGTAAGCTTGCGACACCTACACCTGCTTCTGCTATTCGTTCTGATATGTCGCATGTTATTGATGATGCTACTTCTGCTATGCATGATATTTATGATGAAACTACCTCTATGCCTGATACCACTATGCCACTTAGTGATTTTCTAGAGGAACGACTTGCTAGGGCTAGAGAGATTGAAAATATTGAATCTGATTATGAAGATGAAAGTGATGATGAAGAATCACTTGTTATTCCCGAGGGTTATTTATTTGATCAAGATGCTTCTTTAGCTATTTTAGCCTGCAAAGATAGATATGAACTCAAAAGGTTATTAGCTAAATGGAATAAGCAATCTCCAAATGCTAGGATGAGACCTGACCCTGCTTTTGCTACTTCACCTATATGTGTTGCTGATAAGGATTATGAATTCTCTGTTGATCCTGATATAATTACTTTGGTTGAATCTGATCCTTTTCATGGTTATGAATCTGAAATTGTTGTAGCACATCTTACTAAATTAAATGATATAGCCACCCTGTTCACTAATGATGAGAGATCTCGCTACTTATATCCTTAAAATATTTCCGTTCTCATTACAGGGTGATGCTAAGATATGGTTTAGTTCTCTTGATCCTGGTTGTGTGCGTAGTCCCCAGGATATGATTTATTACCTCTCTGCTAAATATTTCCCTGCTCATAAGAAACAAGCTGCTTTAAAGGAACTATGCAACTTTGTGCAAATTAAAGAAGAGAGTCTCCCACAATCTTGGGGGAGGCTTCTCAAGTTACTTAATGCTTTGCCTGATCATCCTCTTAAGAAAAATGAAATACTTGATATCTTTTATAATGGACTAACCGATGCTTCCATAGATTACCTGGATAGTTGTGCTGGTTCTCTTTTTAGGGAACGAACACAGGATGAAGCTGAAATCTTATTGAATAATATGTTGACAAATGAAAATGATTGGGCACCTCCTGAGCCAGCTCCTGAGGCAGCTCCTGCTCCAATTAATGATCCTATTCCTAAACCAACTCCGAAGAAGAGAGGTGTTCTATTTCTCAGTCCTGAAGATATGCAAGAGGCAAAGAAATCTATGAAAGAAAAAGGTATTAAAGCTGAAGATGTTAAGAATTTACCTCCTATTGAAGAAATACATGGTCTTAATTTACCGCCTGATGAAGAAATATATGATCTTAATCCTTTATTTATTGAAGAACCTCCAGACCTCGATAACCCGACACAGGTAGTAAAGGTAAATTCTCTCTATAGATATGATAAAGCTAAAATCCCTCCTACTAAAATTGCTAGTCAATGCTTGGATGAGTTTGATAATTTTATGTTTAAGCAAGAAGACTTCAATGCTTATTTTGGTAGACAATTAAAACAAGATGCTGATATGATTAAATACTTGGGTGATTATATGGCTAATATTAGAGGTGAACTTAAACTTGTTAGCAAACATGCTTCTATGGTTACCACTCAAGTAGAACAAGTACTTAAAGCTCAAAAAGAATTGCTCAATGAGATGAATAGTAAGAAAAATGATTATGTTGTTAAGGTGGCTACTAGAACTGGTAGAATGACTCAGGAACCTTTGTATCCTGAAGGCCACCCTAAGAGAATTGAGCAAGATTCTCAGAGAAATGAAATTGATGCACCTAGTTCTTCTAAAAAGAAGAAAAAGAAAAATGATAGAACTGTGCAAACTTCTAGTGAACCTATTGCTGAATCACCTGATAATCCAAATAAAATCTCTATGTCTGATGCTGAAACACAATCTAATAATGAACATGAACCTAATGAAAATGTTAATGATGAAGTTCATATTAATGCTCAACCTAGTAATGATAATGATGTAGAAATTGAACCTGCTGTTGATCTTGATAACCCACAATCAAAGAATCAACGTTATGATAAGAAAGACTTTGTTGCTAGGAAACATGGTAAAGAAAGAGAACCTTGGGTTCAGAAACCCATGCCTTTTCCTCCCAAACCATCCAAGAAAAAGGATGATGAGGATTTTGAGCGCTTTTCTGAAATGATTAGACCTATATTTTTGCGTATGCGATTGACTGATATACTCAAAACAAATCCTTATGCTAAGTACATGAAAGATATTATTACAAATAAAAGAAAGATACCGGAAGCCGAAATTTTGACCATGCTTGCTAATTATACTGTTAAGGGTGGAATACCAAAGAAACTTGGAGATCCAGGAGTACCTACTATACCATGCTCCATTAAAAGAAACTATGTTAAAACTGCTTTATGTGATCTTGGAGCCGGTGTTAGTGTTATGCCTCTCTCTTTATATCGTAGACTTGATTTGAATAAGTTGACACCTACTGAAATATCTTTGCAAATGGATGATAAATCAACTGCAATACCTGTCAGTACTTGTGAGGATGCGCCTGTTGTGGTTGCAAACGTTACTATTTTAACGGACTTTGTTATTCTTGATATTCCCGAGGACGATAGTATGCCTATTATTCTTGGAAGACCTTTCTTAATACTGCAGGGGCTGTTATTGATTGCAACAAAGGCAATGTCACTTTTCATGTTAATGGTAATGAGCATACGGTACACTTTCCGAGGAAACAACCTCAAGTTCATAGTATCAATTCTATAAGAAAAATTCCATTGATTATATTTGGAGGTTTTGAATTTCCTCTCCCTACTGTCAAGAAGAAATATGATATACTTATTATTGGGGATGTGCATATCCCTGTTGAGGTAACCTAGTGTTATTCGAAATTTCTCCGGTTTCATGTTAATCGGAATGGGTTTGTTAACAAGACTTGATCAACCCTGTTAGTGGATTCCTTTTGACGAGCATGAGATGGATGAAACTAGAAGCACAACCTTCTGTACCCTCTCTATACTTTCTGTTATTTAGTTGACATAAAGTAAAAATAAATAATTTTCTGTATGTTATCTGATTATCCATGCAATATATAAAAATACCTCGAAAATAAAAGTTCTCCAAATGCCCTAAAAATTAAATATGATTTTTAATAGAATATTTGAGGATTTATGGAACAAAGAACACACCAGGGGGGCCAACCACCTTGGCACGAGGGTGGAGGCACGCCCACCCCCCTAGGGCGCGCCTCCTGCCTCGTGGGCCCACGGTGGCCCTCCTCCACTTATTCTTCTAGCCACACACTTCATCTTCCTCCCCCAGACACGAAAAACCAACTCAAACCTGAGTCCAAGCTCGTTTTGCTGCCATTTTCGATCTCCTTGCTCAGAGCACCTCTCACAAAACTGCTTGGGGAGATTGTTCCTTGGTATGTGACTCCTCCATTGGTCCAATTATTTTTTGTTCTAGTGCTTTATTCATTTCAAATTTGTGTTGTTTAGGTGACCCTGTTCTTGAGCTTGCATGTCAAATTTATATGGTCAAAAGTAGTTTTGATGCATGATATAGGCCCTAGGCACTTGTAGGAGTACTTGCTATCAATATTATTGAGTTTGGTTTACTTTTATTTTGAAGTTACTAAAAATTTCAGAATTGTTCAGAAAATGATGAGGAGATTATTGAGGGGCTCATCGAGTCAAAGCTCAAAGGAAAAGGCACCGAAGCCTAAGTATAATTTGCCGTGCACCGCGGAGGTTCGGGCGTGTGAATGGCCTTCTGAGGATTTCTTGAGAGCAGCCGGGATTTATGAAGATTTTCATGAGTTGGCTCATAATGCAGGCCTCACCGCTTTCCTCCACGACCAATGCGATCAGTATCTCTTACTCACAAATACCTTTGTGCAAAACTTTCATTTCCATTCTAGGAACTCGCCACCTACGGTGGAGTTTCATTTATATGATGAGCATAAGGAGATGTCACTTTATGATTTTTGTCGGATTTTTTAGTCCCTTTTGGGGGCAAGACAGAAGAACCACATCATGATGATGTGGAGGAATTTATTAATACTATCACTATAGGGGAAACTAGGAAGGTTTCTGATGCACGAGTCACTAGCATACATTTTCCTGTCTTACGTTACTTTGCATTATTTTCTAGTCGTTGCTTAATTGGTTGCGGAAACTCTGGAAACCTTAGTATCCCTGATATTATTATTTTGCCCCAAGGTTTATACAGTGATAACACTTTTAGTATGGGCAGCACTATTGCTAGACGGTTAAGTATGAACCGTACTAAGGGTCCCATCTTTGGAGGCGTCTATGCCACACGCCTAGCTGCACATTTTAACATACCTATTAGGCATGCTGAGAAGGAGGAAAAAGTGCTGCCTCGTGTTTATTTAGATTATAAAAGTATGGTGGCACATGATTTTATTGTTAAGAATAGGGCAGGAGAGCTTAAATATCAATTGTTCTTTAATAAACATCATCCTGAGACTATTACCTTGCCTACTCCTGCTTTGTTTGATTTGACTGTAGGCAAGTACCTTGTTCCATTGACGGCTATCCACGCCTACCGGAACCCTGCACCAGCCGTGGCCATAGACCAACTTAGGCCAAAAGCCTAAGCTTGGGGGAGTACGTATTTCTCACCGACATTACATTTATGTTCACACACACTCATTGCCAGATGTCGGTGCTCATACTTTTTCATTGTATCATCCATGCTAGTTTATTTTCTTTTATGCTTTCTTCTTGTGTGTTTGATAAACCTTAAGAAAAAACCAAAAAAATAGTTGTAGCTTTTAATTAATTTACTTTCCATGTTGTAGTAGTAATTAAAAGAAAATCCAAAAATATTTCATGTTCTTCTTTTGCTTGTTGGGAGCTTTCCCGTGTAAATAGTTTTATTTCTTTTCTTTGGGGGTCACTAGGAGAAGACCTTGATTAAATTGTTGAAGTGGCTCTTATATGCATTATTGTTCATCTGACAAAAGAGCCCATATTGCCTTGTCTTCTCCTGTTTATTGAATGCTCACAGATTCCAGCTTAGTCCAATGCACGTGCACTCTTATTATTATTCACATCATTCGGTCGTGCAAGTGAAAGGCAATTATGATGATATATGATGGACTGATTGAGATGAGAAACGCTGGTATGAACTCGACCTCTTTTGTTTTTGTAAATATGATGAGTTCATCATTCTTGATTCAGCTTGTTATGAATAAACATGTTTGCAATGACAATTAGAGATCATAGTTGCTTGTGCCATGCTTGATTAGCTATGAGTTATAATGATTTACCTTGCATGCCAACATGCTATTAAAATGGTTATGATGTGGTATGATAGGGTGGTATCCTCCTCTGAATGATTTAAGTGACTTGACTTGGCACATGTTCACGCATGTAGTTGAAACAAATCAACATAGCCTTCACGATATTTATGTTCATGGTGGATTATATCCTACTCATGCTTGCATCCAATGTTTATTAATTTTAATGCATGTACATGGCTATTGTCGCTCTCTAGTTGGTCGCTTCCCAGTCTTTTGCTAGTCTTCACCTGCACTAAGCGGGAATATTGCTTGTGCATCCAAACTCCTTAAACCCCAAAGTTATCCCACATGAGTCCACTATACCTTCCTATATGCGGTATCTACCTGCCGTTCCAAGTAAATTTGTATGTGCCAAACTCTAAACCTTCAAATAATCATCCTGTTTTGTATGCTCGAATAGCTCATGTATCAACTAGGGCTCTCTGTATCTTCCATGTTAGGCGGGTTATTCTCAAGAGGAGTGGACTCCGCTCCTCACTCACGAGATAAAGGGCTGCTCACCGGGATGCCCAGTCCCATGCTTTATGCAAACTAAATCAAAATAATTACAAACAAAACTCCCCCTGGGACCTGATGTATGTTGGAGGCACTCGTTGTTCCGAGCAAGCCATGGATTGATGTTTGTTGGTGGAGGGGGAGTATAAACTTTACCATTCTGTTTGGGAACCGCCTATAATGTGTGTAGCATGGAAGTATTGCCATCTCTTGGTTGCTATGTTGACAATGAAAGTATACCGCTCAAAATATTATTCACCTCTATTTTAAAACCGAGCTCTGGCACCTCTACAAATCCTTGCTTCCCTCTGCGAAGGGCATATCTATTTACTTTTATGTTGAGTCATCACCCTCTTATTAAAAAGCACTAGCTGGAGAGCGCAACTGTCATTTGCATTCATTACTGTTAATTTATATTGGGTGTGACTATGATTGGATCTCTTTTACCATGAATTACAATGTCTAGTCAGTCCTTGATCTTTAAAGGTGCTCTGCATTTATGTTTTGCGGTCTTAGAAAGGGCTAGCGAGATACCATCTTGTTATATCATATTATGATTGTTTTGAGAAAGTGTTGTCATCCGAGATTTATTATTATGGTTTGCTAGTTGATTATGTTGTTGATATGAGTAATCATGAGACCTGAGAATGCTAGCTTGACATATTTACAACAACAAGAGCAAACAAAGTTTGTAAAAGTTTTTCTTTATTTCTTTCAGTTTGACAACTGAATTGCTTGAGGACAAGCAAGGGTTTAAGCTTGGGGGAGTTGATACGTCTCCAACGTATCTACTTTTCCAAACACTTTTGCCCTTGTTTTGAACTCTAACTTGTATGATTTGAATGGAACTAACCCAGACTGACGCTGTTTTCAGCAGAATTGCCATGATGTTGTTTTATGTGCAGAAAACAGAAGTTCTCGGAATGAACTGAAACTCCACGGGATATCTTACAATAATTAATAAAAAAATCCTCGCCAAAGATGAAGACCAGGGGGCCCACACCCTTCTCACGAGGGTGGGGGGCGCGCCCCCCTAGGACGCGCCCCCTACCTCGTGGGCCCCTGGAAGCCCCCCGACTCCAACTCCAACTCTATATAACTGCTTTCGGGGAGAAAAAATAGGAGAGAAGAAATCATCGCATTTTATGATACGGAGCCGCCGCCAAGCCCTAAAACCTCTCAGGAGGGCTGATCTGGAGTCCGTTCGGGGCTCCGCAGAGGGGGGTTCATCGCCGTCGTCATCATCAACCATCCTCCATCACCAATTTCATGATGCTCACCGCCGTGCGTGAGTAATTCCATCGTAGGCTTGCTGGACGGTGATGGGTTGGATGATATTCACCATGTAATCGAGTTAGTTTTGTTAGGGTTTGATCCCTAGTATCCACTATGTTCTGAGATTGATGTTGCTATGACTTTGCTATGCTTAATGCTTGTCACTAGGGCCCGAGTGACATGATTTCAGATCTGAACCTATTATGTTTTCATCAATATATGAGAGTTCTAGATCCTATCTTGCAAGGCTATAGTCACCTATTATGTGTTATGATCCGTTAACCACGAAGTGACAATAATCGGGATACTTACCGGTGATGACCGTAGTTTGAGGAGTTCAAGTATTCACTATGTGCTAATGCTTTGTTCTGGTTCTCTATTAAAAGGAGGTCTTAATATCCCTTAGTTTCCATTAGGACCCCACTGCCACGGGAGGGTAGGACAAAAGATGGCATGCAAGTTCTTTTCCATAAGCACGTATGACTATATTCGGAATACATGCCTACATTACATTGACAAATTGGAGCTAGTTTTGTGTCACCCTATGTTATGACTGTTACATGATGAACTGCATCCGGCATAATTATCCATCATTGATCCAATGCCTACGAGCTTTCCATATACTGGTTTACGCTTATTTACTTCCCCGTTGCTATTGTTACAATCACTACAAAATACCAAAAACATTACTTTGCTTTCATTACTCTTTTGTTACCGTTACCATCACTATCAGATTACTTTGCTACTAAACACTTTGCTGCAGATACTAAGTTTCCAGGTGTGGTTGAAATGACAACTCAGCTGCTAATACTTGAGAATATTCTTTGGCTCCCCTTGTGTCGAATCAATAAATTTGGGTTGAATACTCTACCCTCGAAAGCTGTTGCGATCCCCTATACTTGTGGGTTATCTGTCGATGAGGAGTTGGATGAGATTCATCATGTAATCGAGTTAGTTTTATTAGGGCTTGATACCTAATATCCACTATGTTCTGAGATTGATGTTGCTATGACTTTGCTATGCTTAATGCTTGTCATTAGGGCCCGAGTGCCATGATTTCAGATTTGAACCATTTATGTTTTTACCATTATATCTATGTTCTAGATATGATCTTGCAAGTCAGATGCACATGCTACGTGTTATGACTCGTAAACCCAGGGTGATAGTAATTGGGATACTTTCCGGCGATTACCATAGTTTGAGGAGTTCATGTATTCACTATGTGTTAATGCTTTGTTCCGGCTCTCTATTAAAAGGAAGCCTTAATATCCCTTAGTTTCCTTATGGACCCTGATGCCACGGGAGGGTAGGACAAAAGATGTCATGCAAGTCCTTTTCCATAAGCACATATGACTATTTACGGAATACATGCGTACATTATATTTATGAACTGGAGCTAGTTCTGTGTTGCCCTAGGTTATGACTGTTATATGATGAATATCTTCCAACGAATTCACCGATCTAATGCCTACGAGTTTTCCACATATTGTTCTTGCTAAGTTACTATTGGTATTACTACTGTTACAACTGCTACAAAACTGCTACTGCTATTATCGTTACCACAGCTACTGTTACCACTTCTATCAATTTATCATAATACTGTGCTACTGATCACTTTGCTGCAGATATTTAATCTCCAGGTGTGGTTGAACTGACAACTCAACTGCTAATACTTACAAATATTCTTTGGCTCCACTTGTGTCGAATCTATAAATTTGGGTTGAATACTCTACCCTCGAAAACTGTTGTGATCCCCTATACTTGTGGGTTATCAAATATGATGTTAGGAAGAGGGCAGAACGAGTTTGTGGTGCTACACAAGACAAAGCTCAGGAATAGACAATGTTGATCTAGGTAGGGGAGGAAGTAGAGCCACACTAATTGCCGCACGCGAAGAAGAGGGTAGAGCTCACGATAGCGAATGGCAGGGTTGGTGTGTGCCCCTCTGTTGTCTGTCTTCCAGGTCAGGTTCCTCCTCATGCGGGCACATGATGGTGAGGGCAATGGAACACGAGAGGCACCTCCTACCTCTTGAGCACTGCGTTGGTTTTCCCCGAAGAGGAAGGGATGATGCAGCAAAGTAGTGTAAGTATTTCCCTCAGTTTTCGAGAACCAAGGTATCAATCCAGTAGGAGGCTACACGCGAGTCCCTCAAACCTGCACAAAACAAAATAATCCTCGCAACCAACGCGAATAGGGGTTGTCAATCCCTACACGGCCACATACGAGAGTGAGATCTGATAGATATGATAAGATAATATTTTTGGTACTTTTGTGATAAAGATGCAAAGTAAAATAAACACAAAGTAAAAAGCAAAGGAAATAACAAAGTAGTAGGATATTAATATGATAAAAATAGACCCGGGGGCCATAGGTTTCACTAGTGGCTTCTCTCGAGAGCATAAGTATTCTACGGTGGGTGAACAAATTACTATTGAGCAATTGACAGAATTGAGCATAGTTATGAGAATATCTAGGTATGATCATTTATATAGGCATCACGTCCGAGACAAGTAGACCGACTCCTTCCAGCATCTACTACTATTACTCCACTCATAGACCGCTATCCAGCATGCATCTAGAGCGTTAAGTTAAAAATAGAGTAACACCTTAAGCAAGATGACATGATGTAGAGGGATAGACTCATGCAATATGATGAAAACCCCATCTTGTTATCCTCGATGGCAACAATACAATACGTGCCTTTCTGCCCCTACTGTCACTGGGAAAGGACACCGCAAGATTGAACCCAAAGCTAAGCACTTCTCCTAGTGCAAGAAAGATAAATCTAGTAGGCCAAACCAAACTGATAATTCGAAGAGACTTGCAAAGATAACCAATCATACATAAAATAATTCAGAGAAGATTCAAGTATTGTTCATAGATAGACTTTATCATAAACCCACAATTCATCGGTCTCAACAAACACACCGCAAAAAGAAGATTACATCGAATAGTTCTCCACAAGAGAGGAGGAGAACATTGTATTGAGATCCAAAAAGACAGAAGAAGCCATCTAGCTAATAACTATGGACCCGTAGGTCTGAGGTAAACTACTCACACTTCATCGGAGGGGCTATGGTGTTGATGTAGAAGCCCTCCGTGATCGATGCCCCCTCTGGCGGAGCTCCGGAACAGGCCCCAAGATGGGATCTCGTGGATACAGAAAGTTGCGGCGGTGGAATTAGGTTTTTGGCTCCGTATCTGATCGTTTGGGGGTATGTAGGTATATATAGGAGGAAGGAGTACGTCGGTGGAGCAACAGGGGGCCCACGAGGGTGGAGGGCGCGCTCTCCTACCTCGTGGCCTCCTCTTTTGTGTCTTGACGTTGGGTCCAAGTCTCCCGGGTCTTGTTTGTTTAGAAAATCACGTTCCCGAAGGTTTCATTCCGTTTGGACTCCGTTTGATATTCATTTTCTTCGAAACCCTAAAACAGGCAAAAAACAGCAATTCTGGGCTGGGCCTCGAGTTAATAGGTTAGTCCCAAAAATAATATAAAAGTGGATAATAAAGCCCAATAATGTCCAAAACAGTAGATAATATAGCATGGAGCAATCAAAAATTATAGATACGTTGGAGACGTATCAAGCCTCCCCAAGCTTAATTCCTGCTCGGCCTCGAGTAGGTAAATGATAAAAACAGAATTTTTGATGCGGAGTGCTACTTGGCATAATTTTAATGTAAGTCTTCTTAATTGTGGTATGGATATTCAGATCCGAAAGATTCAAGACAAAAGTTCATATTGACATAAAAATAATAATACTTCAAGCATACTAACTAAGCAATTATGTCTTCTCAAAATAACATGGCCAAAGAAAGTTCATCGCTACAAAATCATATAGTTTAGTCATGCTCCATTTTCGTCACACAAGAATGCTCTCATCATGCACAACACCGATGACAAGCCAATAGATTGTTTCATACTTTAGTAATCTCAAACATATAAACTTTCACACAATATATGAGCGCGAGCCATGGACATAGCACTATGGGTGGAATAGAATATAATGAGGGGGGTTATGTGGAGAAGACAAAAAAAGGAGAAAGTCTCACATCAACGGGGCTAATCAATGGGCTATGGAGATGCCCACCGATTGATGTTAATGCAAGGAGTAGGGATTGTCATGCAACGGATGCACTAGAGTTATAAATGTATGAAAGCTCAACAAAAGAAACTAAGTGGGTGTGCATCCAACTTGCTTGCTCACGAAGACCTAGGGCACTTGAGGAGGCCCATTATTGGAATATACAAGCCAAGTTCTATAATGAAAATTCTCACTAGTATATGAAAGTGACAAAACAAGAGACTCTCTATCCTGAAGATTATGGTGCTACTTTGAAGCACAAGTGTGGCAAAGGATAGTAACATTGTCCCTTCTCTCTTTTTCTCTCATTTTTTGGGCCTTCTCTTTTTTATGGCCTTTCTCTTTTTTTAATAATTCCTCACTTGGGACAATGCTCTAGAAAATGATGATCATCACACTTCTATTTATTTACAACTCAATGATTACAACTCGATACTAGAACAAAAGATGACTCTATATGAATGCCTCCGGCGGTGTACCAGGATATGCAATGGACCAAGAGTGACATGTATGAAAGAATTATGAACGGTGGCTTTCCCACAAATACTATGTCAACTACATGACCATGCTAAGCAATATGACAATAATGAATGTGTCATGATAAATAGAATGGTGGAAAGTTGCATGGCAATATATCTCGGAATGGCTATGGAAATGCCATAATAGGTAGGTATGGTGGCTGTTTTGAGGAAGATATAAGGAGGTTTATGTGTGAAAGAGCGTATCATATCACGGGGTTTGGATGCACTGGTGAAGTTTGCGCCAACTCTCAATGTGAGAAAGGGCAATGCACGGTACTGAAGAGGCTAGCAAGGATGGATGGGTGAGAGTGCCTATAATCCATGGATTCAACATTAGTCATAAAGAACTCACATACTTATTGAAAAAATCTACAAGTCATCAAAAACCTCGGCACTACGCGCATGCTCCTAGGGGGATATATTGGTAGGAAAAGACCATCGCTCGTCCCCGACCGCCACTCATAAGGAGGACAATCAAATAACACCTCATGTTTCAAATTTGTTACATAACGTTTACCATACGTGCATGCTACGGGACTTGCAAACTACAACACAAGCATTTCTCAATTTCACAACTACTCAACTAGCATGACTTTGATATTATTACCTCCATATCTCAAAACAATCATCAAGCATCAAACTTCTCTTAGTATTCAAAACACTCATAAGAAAATTTTACTAATCTTGAATACCTAGCATATTAGGATTTTAAGCAAATTACCATGCTATTTAAGACTCTCAACATAATCTAAGTGAAGCATGAGATATCAATAGTTTCTATAAAACAAATCCACCACCGTGCTCTAAAAGATATAAGTGAAGTACTAGAGCAAAACTATATAACTCAAGAGATATAAGCGAAGCACATAGAGTATTCTAACAAATTTCAAATCATGTATGGCTCTCTAAAAAGGTGTGTACAGCAAGGATGATTGTGGTAAACTAAAAAGTAAAGACTCAAATCATACAAGACGCTCCAAGCAAAACACATATCATGTGGCGAATACAAATATAGCTCCAAGTAAAGTTACCGATAGAAGTAGACGAAAGAGGGGATGCCTTCCAGGGCATCCCCAAGCTTTGGCTTTTAGGTGTCCTTAGATTATCTTGGGGGTGCCATGGGAATCCTTAAGCTTAGGCCATTGCCACTCCTTGTTCCATAATCCATCAAATCTTTACCCAAAACTTGAAAACTTCACAACACAAAACTTAAAGTAGAAAATCTCGTGAGCTCCGTTAGCGAAAGAAAACAAAAGATCACTTCAAGGTACTGTAATGAACTCATTCTTTATTTATATTGGTGTTATACCTACTGTATTACAACTTCTCTATGGTTTATAAACTATTTTACTAGCCATAGATTCAACAAAATAAGCAAACAACACACGAAAAACAGAATCCGTCAAAAACAGAACAGTCTGTAGTAATCTGTAGCTAGCGCAAGATCTGGAATCCCAAAAATTCTAAAATAAATTTCTGGACGTGAGGAATTTATATTTTAATCATCTTCAAAAATAATTAACTAAATAGCAATTTCCAAAGAAAAAAGGCAGTAGTTCTCGTGAGCGCTAAAGTTTCTGTTTTTTACAGCAAGTGTAACAAGATTTTCCCCAAGTCTTACCAACGGTTCTACTTGGCACAAACAATAATTAAACACAAAAAACACAACCAAAACAGAGGCTAGATAAATTATTTATTACTAAACAGGAGCAAAAAGCAAGGGATAAAAATAAAATTGGGTTGCCTCCCAACAAGCACTATCGTTTAACGCCCCTAGCTAGGCATAACAAGCAAGGATAGATCTATGTATTGCCATCTTTGGTAGGCAATCCATAAGTGGCTCTCACAATAGATTCATAAGGTAATTTAATTTTCTTTCTAGGAAAGTGTTCCATGCCTTTCCTTAATGGAAATTGGAATCTAATATTTCCTTCCTTCATATCAATAATTGCACCAATCGTTCTAAGGAAAGGTCTACCAAGAATAATAGGACATGAAGGATTGCAATCTATGTCAAGAACAATAAAATCTACGGGCACATAATTCCTATTTGCAACAATAATAACATCATTAATTCTTCTCGTAGGTTTCTTAATAGTGGAATCCGCAAGGTGCAAGTTTAAAGAGCAATCATCAAAATCACGGAAACCTAACAAATCACACAAAGTCTTTGGAATCGTGGAAACACTAGCACCAAAATCACATAAAGCACAACATTCATGATCTTTAATTTTAATTTTAATAGTTGGTTCCCACTCATCATAAAGCTTTCTAGGGATAGAAACTTCCAATTCAAGTTTTTCTTCATAAGATTGCATCAAGGCATCAACGATATGTTTAGTAAACGCTTTATTTTGACTATAAGCATGAGGAGAATTTAGCATGGATTGTAACAAGGAAATACAATCAATCAAAGAGCAATTTTCATAGTTAAATTCATTGAAATCCATAATAGTGGATTTAGCAAGATCTAGGGTTTTAATTTCTTCAATCCCTCTTTTGTTAATTTTAGCATCAAGATCAACAAATTCCGAATTCTTAGAACTCCTTCTAGGTAAAGGTGGATCATATTCAGTCCCATCATTATCAAGATTCATATTACAAAACAAAGATTTAATAGGGGACACAGAAATAACTTTTAGATCTTCATCTCTATTTTCATAGCAATCCGGTTTAGCGGCCATCCTATTAACTAAGGTGGCCTGCTTATCCGAAATTTCAGCAGTCAATTTCTCAAGGCAAGCAATCTGGGACGTTAAACCATCGAATTATTTAGACATATCATTAAGCTCTTTATTCATAAAACTCATAAAACTTTGCCGTTCTAAGCAAATTTGTATGTGCCATCTCTAATATTCAAAACAAATTTCTATTTTGTGTGCTCGTACCCCTCGTGAGGCGGTGAGGGGTGGCCAATATTCTCCATGCTAGATGTGTTATTCTCACGATGAGTGTTTATTCACTTGTCATTGCACGAGAGTAAGGCAAATGTATTAGGGATGCCCAGTCATGAAATGAAAAATGAATTTACTTTATGTTGTCAAATAAAAAATTCCTTGGGAACTGTTGGTATGGAGGGCACCGATGGATACGGTTAGCCATGGAAAGTGAAAGTATGGTGGAAAAAGGAATCAACTTTATTTTCTGTTTGGGAACCGCCTATGATATATCTAGCATGGAAAGTGTTGGGAGCTCTAAGTCATTTTCGTTGGTGGGAAAAGTAAGCCTCTCAAAATGTTTTATCTCTCAATTTTCTCTTTGAGCTCTGGCACCTCTACAAATCCCTACTTCACTCTGCGAAGGGCCTATATTTTACTTTTCAGTATTTACTTTTATGCAAAGAGTCAAAGTTTTTCTCTCTATTCCTTTTTATTTTTTCCTTTGGCAAGCATCATGTGGTGAGGAAATATCTAGGCACATATGTCCAGTTGAATATGGGTAGCATGAGTTATTATTGTTGACATCACCCTTGAGGTGAATACGTTGGGAGGAGAAATTATAAGCCCCTATCTTTTTATGTGTCTCGTTGAAACGTTTTGCTCATGTGTATGCGGTGAGTGTTAGCAATCATAGAAGACTATATGATGGTTGAGTATGTGGAACTCTTACTTAAGCTCTGTCGAATAAGTTGAATTGCAATTGCTTGGTGACTAAGAACATAGGTTGTTGAGTTTCAAGAGAAATCATTGTTTGAACCTTAACATGTGAATTGGTTGCTACTATAACATGAGAAGTTTCATAAGAAAGAATTGATGTTATGATGCTAGGAAAGAGTGATTGAAATTATCATTGATCAAACTTGTGCACTTTGCTAGCATTCGCACTTCATAAATTATTTCTTTGATCATTTACCTACTCGAGGACGAAGTAGGAATTAAGCTTGGGGATGCTGATACGTCTCCAACGTATCTATAATTTATGAAGTATTCATGCTGTTATTTTATCATTCTTGGATGTTCTACAATCATTTTATAGCAACTTTATATCATTTCTTGGGACTAACCTATTGACCCAGTGCCAAGTGCTAGCTGCTGTTTTGTTGCTTGTTTTTTAAATCACAGGAAATCAATATCAAACAAAGTCCAAATGCCGTGAAACTTTTTGGAGAATTTTTTCGACTAGAAGGAACCCAATGGGCCAGAGCTGCACCTGGGGGGTGCCCAGAAGGGGGCACGCCAGGGCCTCCTGGCGCGCCCAGGTGGGTTGTGCCCACCTCGGTGGCCTCCCATACCCATTCTTTGCAATATAAATTCCCAAATATTGCAAAACCCCTCGGGGTTAACCTAGATTAGAAGTTCCGCCGCTGTAATGCTCCGTAGCCACTAAAAACCAATCTAGACCCGTTCCAGCACCCTGCCGGAGGGGGGAATCATCTCCGGTGGCCATCTTCATCATCCCGGCGACCACCGCGATGAGGAGGGAGTAGTCCACCGTCGGGGCTGAGGGTTTGTACTAGTAGCTATGTGATTAAATCTCTCTCTCTCTCTCGTGATCTATATCACGGGCTTTGTTAATATAGTCGGATCATATGATGTTTCTCCCCTCTATACTCTTGTTGTGATGAATTGAATCTTTACCCTTTGAAGTTTTGTCATGTCGGATTGAATGTTCATATTTGAGAACACATGATGTTGTCTTGCGGTATGAATACTTGAGGTGACATTGGGATATCTTATTGATTCACCTGATACACGTTATGGCACTTGATACGTCTCCAACATATTTATAAATTTTGATTGTTCCATGCTATTATATTATCTGTTTTGGATGTTTAATGGGCTTTATTATACACCTTTATATTATTTTTGGGACTAACATACTAACCCAAGGCCCAGTGCAAATTGCTGTTTTTTTTTTGCCTATTTCAGTGTTTCGCAGAAAAGGAATATCAAACGGAATCCAAACGGAATGAAATCTTCGGGAGAGTTATTTTTGGAACAAACGTGATCGAGGGGACTTGGAGTAGACGGCAAGAAAGGAGCAAGGAGGCCACGAGGCAGGTAGGCGCGCCTGCCCCCCTGGGCGCGCCCCCACCCTCGTGGACCCCTCGCAGCTCCACCGACCTACTTCTTCCTCCTACATATATCCATATACCCCAAAACATCCAGGAGCACCACGAAACCCTATTTCCACCGCCGCAACCTTCTGTACCCAAGAGATCCCATCTTGGGGCCTTTTCCGGAGCTCCGCCGGAGGGGGAATCGATCACGGAGGGCTTCTACATCAACACCATAGCCTCTCCGATGATGTCTGAGTAGTTTACCTCAGACCTATGGGTCCATAGTTATTAGCTAGATGGGTTCTTCTCTCTCTTTGGATCTCAATACAAAGTTCTCCTCGATCTTCTTGGAGATCTATTTGATGTAATTCTTTTTGCGGTGTGTTTGTCGAGATCCAATGAATTGTGGGTTTATGATCAAGTTTATCTATGAACAATATTTGATTCTTCTCTAAAATATTTTATGTATGATTTGTTATCTTTGCAAGTCTGTTCGAATTATCAGTTTGGTTTGGCCTACTAGATTGATCTTTCTTGCAATGGGAGAAGTGCTTAGCTTTGGGTTCAATCTTGCGGTGTCCTTTCCTAGTGATAGCAGGGGCAGCAAGACACATATTGTATTGTTGCCATCGAGGATAAAAAGATGGGGTTTATATCATATTGCTTGAGTTTATCCCTCTACATCGTGTCATCTTGCCTAATGCATTACTATGTTCTTATGAACTTAATACTCTAGATGCAGGCTGGATAGCGGTCGATGTGTGGAGTAATAGTAGTAGATGAAGAATTGTTTCGGTCTACTTGTCGTGGACGTGATGCCTATATACATGATCATTCCTAGATATTCTCATAAGTATGCACTTTTCTATCAATTGCTCGACAGTAATTTGTTTACCCACTGTAATACTTATGCTATATTGAGAGAAGCCACTAGTGAAACCTATGGCCCCCGGGTCTATTCTCCATCATATAAGTTTCCAATCTATTTTATTTTGCAATCTTTATTTTCCAATCTATATCATAAAAATACCAAAAATATTTATCTTATTATCTCTATCAGATCTCACTGTCGTAAGTGATTGTGAAGGGATTGACAACCCCTTTATCGCATTGGTTGCGAGGTTCTTATTTGTTTGTGTACGTGCGAGGTGACTTGCATGTAGTCTCCTACTGGATTGATACCTTGGTTCTCAAAAACTGAGGGAAATACTTACGCTACTTTGCTGCATCACCCTTTCCTCTTCAAGGGAAAACCAACACAGTGCTTAAGAGGTAGCAAGAAGGATTTCTAGCGTTGTTGCCGGGGAGATCTACGCACAAGTCAAGACATACCAAGTACTCATCACAAGCTCTTATCCCTTGCATTACATTATTTGCCATTTGCCTCTTGTTTTCCTCTCCCCCACTTCACCCTTGCCGTTTTATTTGCCCTCTTCTCCGGTCGCCTCTTTTCCGTTCGCCTCTTTTTCGCTCGCTTCTTGTGTGCTTGTGTGTTGGATTGTTTGTCACGATGGCTCAAGATAATACTAAATTGTGTGATTTTTCCAATACCAACTATAATGATTTTATTAGCACTCTGATTGCTGCCCTTACCGATGCTGAATCTTGTGAAACTAATACTGCTTTGCTAAATCTTGTCATGAAAGATCCGTTTTCTGGCCTTCCTAGTGCAGATGCCGCTACCCATCTAAATAGCTTTGTTGATTTGTGTGATATGCAAAAGAAGAAAGATGTGGATAATGATATTGTTAAATTTAAGCTATTCCCATTTTTGCTTAGAGATCATGCTAAAACTTGGTTTTCTTCTTTGCCTAAAAATAATATTGATTCTTGGAATAAGTGCAAAGATACTTTTATCTCTAAGTATTTTCCACCCACTGAGATCATCTCTCTTAGAAACAATATTATGAACTTTAAGCAACTATATCATGAGCATGTTGCACAATCTTGGGAGAGTGTCGGCGTTCTGGGAACGGGGGTCCCCAGACTTGCCTGCCTGCGGCGTGGCTCAAAGGGGGGCCCAGCACGGCCCATCTTCACCAACACAAACCCAAGACCCTCGCGAGGCGGACGACGCGAAGCTTCCTCAGGCACGACCTCGTCAGGCTGGCTCACGAGGAGGCGGAGAGATCAAGGCGCGGTACCTCACGAGGTGCCCATGACGCAAGCCATGACAACTCAGGGCGACAGGCGGGTGCCAGCCCGCGCAGCGTCCTCCTTTCCTCTTTGGTGCAAAGGGGGCAAGCGCAGCCGCGGAGTACTGAGGCATCAGGCAAAGGTTGCCATTTCGGTGCAACGAGACCAAGACCAGGAGGACTATGAGACGGAGGTCACCGTGGAGCCCAAGACGGCGTCATCACCAGAGCTTTGCGCAGGCGAAGACTACTTTTGTTAGGATAGCTGATACTTGCTGTCCCCCTTCAAATTAGCCCGCCATTGTTGGCTCCCTTCCCGCTCAATATTTGGGAAGAGGATCAGGGCCTCTATAAATAGGACCAGCCACCCACGTAGCTGGGGGGGGACAAAAAAGAGATCGGGAGAAAGAGGCTCGTTAGAAGGGTCGGCCAAAGGGGGGTTCCGGTCGGCAAAAGGTCAGGGAGAGAAAGAGAGAGAAAGGTGGTTGAACTCCTCCCAGCAGTTCATCGCCTCAGCCAAGAACAGACCCTCGCGAGGCTGTTCTTCCTTGTATTGTTCATCATCACCAGCCCAAGAGGCAATCCACACACCACACACTAGAGCAGGGTATTACACCACAACGGTGGCCCAAACCAGTATAAACCCTGTGTCTCTTGAGTTGTTCTTTCCTTAGTTTAGATCTTAGCATGGCGGAGGGGTGCAGGTAGGTAGGAGGCGAAATCTCCGCGCGCACCCCAGTGTTCGAACCTCAAGGGTCTGCCGAAACCCGAAATCCGACATTTGGCGCGCCAGGTAGGGGTGCGCCGGAATTCGTCTTCCACTGCCCCGTTCTCCTCCGACCGTCACGCCCATGTCTGACGCTCGTCGGGCCCGCGCCGAGCGCCGGGCCGCACTCGCTTCCCGCGTCGCCCAGATGGCCCCTGTCGGCGGGCATCCACGCCGTTCCCCGTCACCTGCCATCAATGCTGCCACCGGCCCGATGGGGGACGAGCGGCAAGCATCGTCCCAGCATCCGTCCGTGCAGCAAGATGGCCGCACCGCAACTCCCTCGCTCGCCCCAGCTGGATCTTCGTCCCGCGCGCTCCGCGCGCCCATGGAGGCTCGGGCTGCACTCATCGCGGCAAACGAGCTCCTGCGCTACCGTCCCGTCGACAACGTCTACGAGGAATGGCTCGACCGCGTCGCCGAGCTCGTCCGCGCTGCAGGGGGCTCTTCCGTGCCGTCCGTTCCGCTGCACCGCACCCCGTCCCACGCGGGCGAAGAGGCTCCGGCGGCGCCCCGGCCTCCTCCTCCTCAAGAAGACGCCATGGCTCCAAGGCGCATGGCCCCTGGGCGGAACCCGCTCCGTCAGGTGCCAGCGCAGCAAGAACAGAGCTGCCAAGAAGTCCCTCGCCCGCCAGAAGCTGCCCGGGCGCTCCTTGCTCCAGCACGTCGCGACCATCCCCCTGCTCCTGCGCGTGGGGACATGCAAGACCAGGCTCTCCATCACCTAAGGCCTCCCGTGGCCACAGCAGGCTGCCGCGCCTACACCCCCGAACTACGCAGCGTCGCGTGGCCCGACAAGTTCAAGCCAGACCCGCCTCCTCGCTACGACGGCACGGCCGACCCTGCGGAGTTCCTCCAGCTCTACGAACTGGGCATCGAAGCTGCCAACGAAGACGAGAAGGTCATGGCGAACTGGTTTCCAATGGCGCTCAAGGACGGGGCCCACACCTGGCTCCTGAACCTGGCTCCAGGCACAATCTCCTCCTGGGAAGAGATGCGCACCCGCTTCATCGCCAACTTCCAAGGTACTCACGACCGGCCACCCACCGTGAGCGACATGCGCCGCATCAAGCAACAACCCGGGGAAACCTTGCAGAAGTACATCCAGCGCTTCAACAACGCACGCCTCAAGATCCCCAAGGTGACTGAGGAGGCCATCATCTCAGCTTTCTCCGACGGTGTGCACGACGTCAAGATGAAGGAGGAGCTGGCGATGCATGAAGACCTATGCACTTCCTTGGAGCTGTTCAACTTGGCAAACAAGTGCGCCAGGGCTGAGGAGGGGCGTCTCTCCCTCCTCGAGCTACCTGGCGCAGACCCAGAAGAGAAGAAGCTCAAGGACAAGGATGTGAAGCGCAAGGGGGCTACAGTGCTCGCGGCAGAACCAGACACCAAGTGGGGTAGAGATCAGCCCGAACCTCCCAAGGGCAGCTGGTACTGTGTGTACCACGACCTCCACACCCACAACACCAACGAATGCCAAGAACTCCAAGCCGTGCGTGAAGGAAGGATCGGCCATCACCCCGACCGCGGTGACCGGGGCTACGGTCGAGGAGGAGGAAGAAACGCAGGACGCTGGGAAGACCGTGGGCTGCGCCAAGGGTGGCGCGACCAACCTCGCGAGGATCGCTGGCAAGACCCACCTAGCGAGAGAGGAAGGAGGGATCAGCCTCGCGAGGGAGACTGGAGGGATCAGCCTCGCGAGGATCGCCCACTAGGGAACGCAGGCCTCCCACCGCTGCCGCCGCAGCCAGGGAGGAACGAGGACCGCCATCAGGACGAGGAGGCTGGGGGCTTCCAGGAGCCGCGCGCGATCGCCTGCATCCTGGGCGGAGCTCAAGCCCCAGCCTCTCAGCGCTCTTCAAGCAGTTCGCCCGCGAAGTGAACGCAGTACTCCCCAGACTCGAAGCCACGCGTCCTCTCAGGTGGTCGGCGTGCGCCATCACGTTCAGCTCAGCAGATCAGCTCAAGTGTGCGACAACAACCGGAGTCCTCCTGATGCTTTGTTCCCCAATCATCAGCAACGTGGTGGTCACCAAGACCCTCATCGATGGCGGGGCAGGGCTCAATGTCCTGTCTGTGGAGACATTCAACAACCTCCAAGTGCCCTACAGACAACTTTAGCCAACCAAGCCCTTCTCCAGCATCACTAACGGCTCCACGGTCCCGATTGGGCATGTCCGCCTCCCTGTCACCTTCGAGGCACGCGACAACTACCGCACCGAGCTCATCAACTTCGACGTCGCTCACATTCGCCTGTCGTACAACACCATCCTTGGGTACCCAGCGCTGGCCAAGTTCATGGCCGTAACTCACCACGGCTACAACGTCCTCAAGATGCCAGGAAGCGGCGGAGTCATCATGGTGCCCTATGAAGAGAAGGACGCGGTGTGTTCCCTGGAACGAGCCTTTCAGGCCGCATCACTGGAAGACCCGGATCTCGGAAGCAGGAGGCTTCCCGAGGCTAACCCCAAGAAGAAGAAGACATCGTCCGGCTCGACCACTCAGGAGGCAGGCCCCTCTGGGCCCGCGCCTGCCCAGGGGGAGCCTCCCTCCATCGCATAGGAAAGCGCGCCCGGCGCCCTCCTCAGGCAGGGCTTGGGGGCTCTCCCATGGAGGGCCACCGACCTAGCCAGGGTCACGAGGGAGGCGCTTGGGCACCACATGGAGGCGTGTTTTGAAGCACGTTTCCCTCAAGAAGGAGCAAGGCAAGGAGATCCAGACCCATAGGAGCTCGTCAGCAAGGCCATTCAGGAGCTACAGGAGTCAAGAGTCATGAGAGGCGCCCGCCGCCTACCAGCAGTGGCCCCCCATCCAGGCGAGGATGGTGGGCTGCGCGTCTGCATCGACATACCAGGGCTCAACCGAGTCGTCTCTCTGGGGTGCCTCTGGCCC